>NC_052556.1:1482720-1807675 GCF_016699485.2 Gallus gallus
GTATCTCAGTTTGAGGTGCAGCTGCTATCACCCTGAGACATATGCAGATCAGTTCTGAACCTGATTTCTCAAGTCTTTCACAAAGAGAACATATAACTCCTTTCCATATCATCTCAGACCACAAATATGAATAGCATTTCCCAAATCATCTTGAGGACACATATGAATTTTAAACGATTTTGTAATATTACCCTCACCTGAGTTTAACTGTGGAGTCATTGTGGAAAAAGCAACACAACAATTACCTGTTTGCCATCACATTTATTCCCCTTGCAGCAGACTTCAGTGTAGCAGTGATTATACTCCAGACTGGCGCAAGCTCATTACACAACTGGAATACATATGCAAAAGTTTACTGTTTTCTTTTTTTTCTTCTTCTTTTTTTTTCTTTTCTTTTTTTTTTTTAACTTTAGTATTGTAGAGATATTCTGTAAATTACTCCTTTATTCACTGCACAAGATGCAAGGTCTGAACCTCTCCTTGGAGAAGTTACTGAATATTGTGTGTGAGGACTCAGTGATATCTGAGAAATAGAATTCATTTGGTCTTATGTTCCTTAAGAACCTAAAGAAAAAAGGGTTCAGAATCCTTTGCCATTTCCATCAATGATGTGCATATTCATGTAATTAAGTTATCAAATTGCTCATGATATACATATCATAGAAGTTCATATCATAGAACAGCCTGGGTTGAAAAGGACCACAATGATCATCAGTTTCAACTCCTTGCTATGTGCAGGGTCGCCAACCACCAGACCAGACTGCCCAGAGCCACATCCAGCCTGGCCTTGAATGCCTCCAGGGATGGGGCACCCACAGCCTCCCTGGGCAACCTGTTCCAGTGAATATGCAATGAAGTCTGAACACTCTCATCATCCATTTAATGGGATATCTTTAAAATCTCCAATCCAAGATCATCTTCTGCCACCTACGTTCTGTGAGCAACACACTCAAGATCAAAAATTTCTAATCAGGCAAAGATCTCCGTGAAGAGCAGTTTATTCATTATTGCAATAATAGGCTCACACCCCCTTTTGACAAGGGAGAAATTGCACAACTAGTCAGTAAAATCCATTCTGTTATATACCCTGGGTCCAACGCAGGTAAAGCCTCTCTTGGCACTCATTGGTTGAGCATCTCAGGCTCACAGTCTTCCAATGCTATTGCTATGTTACACTTCCATAGCTATGGTTACACTTCCATAGCTACATTTACACTGCCATAGCTATGTTACCTTTCCATAGCTACGCTTATACTTCCATAGCTACACTGTACTTCCATACAATGTCTGTTACCAACCCGTTGTACTTTTACGGCAATAGGAGGGCAATATTTTCAACAATCTGCACACTCGTTCTGTCCTGTACCAGGACATCTGCTCTACCCTATATAATTACCTTACCTAATGCCTGTGCCAATTTTACCTAGGTTGGAACACCCCAGTCTCAACTTTACTTTGTTCAGCAACTTTATTTGCGAAAGGCAACTTATCCTATGCTACATACAGAAACACTGGAAATTTCCACTGCAAAAACACAGCCTACCTCTCACAACTCACATGGTGTAGAAATATGTAATTTAGTGGACTCTGTGAACACTATCTCTGAACTACTGAAGAAAAATTGTAAGCAGTTTCTCCTATTTCAGTAGCATTATCTAAAGTGACCCACATACACACTTAAATATCTCCCTCCCTTTCCAGACCTAAATAATGATTCCAATCCATAAACACATATGTGGCACCCACGTTTTAGAAAGACAAGTTCTCTGCAGCAGTAGATATTTATTGGCAACCCGGATAATTAATTTTCCTGTAAAGCATGCAACAATGTCCACAGATGTTGCTTTCAACACTTCTGTTCTGCTTCCTTTTATTAATGCAAGAGCTTCTATTTGGTATACTAACTCATTTCAAAACCCAACTCAAAGATCACAGCAGTACTTTCAAAAAGACGCCTGAATTGTCTTCTGGTGGTGAACTGACTCCAGACGGGTCTGGTTGGCTCTAAGAAATCATTCAAGAGGCCTGGAGCCTGTCTTGAAATTATTATTATTATTTTTTTTTAAAGAATGGTGAACAAATTAGATGGCAATTGTACTTAACTAGGTCAGACAGAGAACTGCACATTAAGATCTTTGATAAATGTCTTGGATCCAATCTTAGATTGTACTTCCAAGACATCTGCAAGCTAACAAATTGCTGAGGAGCAGGAAAGAATGCTTCATTAGACTGGGCTTTGACTCATTTCATACTGACACTAATGGAAGTATCAGAAATAAAAAGAATCCATAAACTGTGGAGATGAAAGGGTTTTAAATGGGTAGAGTGTGTTTCTCACGCAATGCCAGGAGAAATGTAGACTGGAAAACTAAAAGCAGAATAATTTCATTGTCAAGAAAAGATTCAATTTGCAAAAACATACATGAGAACTAATTGGTTTGTGCAATTGAGGATGCCTCACTAGTTTCAAATAGGCTGCAAAGTTTATAAAAGTCCATAATCATACTTATTCTATCAATTTCTCCAGTCTTAACATGCAAAGGGGACATGGATTTCAAACTGACATTCATGTTCTTCAGGAACTCCCTAATGGAGTGTTTAATAAAGGTTTTAACATCTTGCATAAACACTCCTTAGGGCCATAACATCCAAAGGTGGATTAGTTCCAGGAGATATATTTATTTAAAATCAACCAGTGTTAATAAACAGACTTAAAGATATATGGCGAGGAACTTCTCCTGGCTCCTTCATTCACAGAATCATGCAGTCATAAAACCACAAAGATTGGAAAAGACCTCCAAGATTATCTAGTCCAACCATCTGCCTCCCACCAATATTTTCACACTAAACCATGTCCCTTAGTTCCACATCAAGACGAGCACCACAAAATAGACCATTCAGGATATGCCACTGTAGGACACAGTCCACTTGCCCAGGCTTCTCATTCTTCTGAAACACACTTATAAACTCCTAATGCTACATGTCTATCACAGAAGGACACCTCCATGTCACCAAAAACAAAAGCATTCCTGGATGTATATCAGTATGATCAGTAATTCCTCACAAATCTGAGTAAATACCTAATTACTTCAATCATACAAATTCTGTTAACAGGATGATAAAGATTGAAGTATGCATCCTACTTACTATGATTATTTCTAATCAGGCAATTCCCTTACTCAAGCGAGAATTTACAGTTTGATTACTGCAGAGATTTTTTTTTTTCACGTAATGCTCTATACCACCTTAAAGAAGGGGGAAAAGGACTAAAAAAAACAAACATAAAACAAATCAAGATGCAACATCAGTTTAATGAAAAAGTTACAAAGTACTCTACAATAAAAAGCAAAATATATGTTTACGTGAAGAAAGGAAACCATTTAAGCCATTCAAAATGAAGAACAGAAAGCAAGATTGATTTCCTAACACATGAATTAAGAACCCTAAACTGATAATTTATAAGCAGAGAATGAAATAAAACCAATCAGAAACCAAAATTAAAATGCATCAAAATATTAATCACAAGCAAAAATTTGAAAATGAGATATCCATCATTATTCCAATCAGAACAGGATGACAATTTATCTTCCATCTCTGCTTTGCAGGAGGGCATAAGGGTGCTCAGCCTGTCTGGAAACACTTGCCAGCAGCTCCATCCTCACTCTGGTGCCTGGCTTCAGGCTTCCTCAGGGATGAGCTCATGGGAAATCGGTGTTGCCTTTAATAGGGCAGGCATCTCCTGCCAGAGAAGCGACTGCCCAGGCCAGAGATGCCAAAGCCACCAGAGGAGATAGGCACTCCCTCCTCACTCAGGATACTGCCAACAGCAGCAGAGGTGCTGGAGCCCACAGCGGTGTTCTGGGGGAAGGAGCTGAGGATGGGTCCAGGCAGGGTCACCACCACGGGAGACGGCTGGATCACCACCCGGGAGTCCTGGCACTGGCGCACACAGGGCTCGGTGCAGCTGTTGGCCAGCGGGGTTGGGCCACAGGGACGGCACAGATCGAAGCAGGACATGGTGGTGGGATGGAGGTGGACCTGGAGAGAGAACAGCAAAACACAGCTAGTGTGGGCAGCGGCCTGGCAGCCTGCTTGTCAGGAGAGGAGGCAGAGGCTGGGGAGCAGGGACAGGTAGTATACGCACATAGAGAGGCTTGGCAACCCAGATCCCCAGTAGCCCCAGCAGAGTCAGATCAAGGCATTCTCCCACCACCCCCCACATTGGCAAGAAGAACAGAGCTGGTGGGAGCACCAACAAGGAGCAAGGCTCACACCAAGGCCTAAACAGAGGCACAGACTCAATGGAGGCAAGAAGAGCAAGAGGAGAAGCAGAGCAAGAGTGAGGAGAAAGCCACAGCAGCTCACCTTGTTCACCAAGGAGGAGAAGGCAAGAGAAGTGGATGAGGGAGTCTGGTGCTGGACTGCCTTTTATACTGATCTGGACCACCCCAGGCCCAGAGGCAATCCATGCATATGTAGCTATAGTAGGGCAAGCCCATTTGTATGCAAAACGACACAATTACAGAAATTGATGCCTTATTCCTCTTTCCTGTAATGCTCCCTTTTCATTTCCCCGTTCATGACAAGTCCATTTTGCCACACCAGCCCCTTTCAAGTGACAGAATTAGAGACCTAAGCATTTCTGAGGAAGGAACTCAAAAGCACAGAGAGCAGATGAAGGCAAGGGGATGGAGATGGCCAACACTGTCAGCTGGTGCCAGCCTCTCATTCCCCTGCAACTTGCTTTAATGCTTTGCCCTAAGGTCTAGGGCCTCATTTCCTTGCAAGCTTGAACTTCAAGGTAAAACTTCCAACAAGACTCATATGCAAAGACCAATACAGCCTTCTCTTCACCCATCTACATGCTTAGGCTGACTCAGCTGTGAGCACTCCACAGATGGCTACTCTGCTTTCTGGCTCGAGACATTACACAACACCAAGCACGGCTCTCAGGAGACCGAATCATCACTGTTGTTCCTCTCCCCTCTGTCTACAGCTGAGAGAGGTCCTGACACCAGAAAAGGCATGTTTCACAGAAAAGGACATTGTGAACTTGCAACCAAACATAACTTGACCACTCCTCTTAAACTACTATGCCTGCCACAGTCAAACACCAAAACAGACTGGCTCTTCATGATGTCCCGGCATTGCATCCTAATTTGTCTTTACATCCTGATACAGCAGCATGAACCAACAAACACATAACATTTCTAAACAACACACTTTCCCAGAAGCAAATGAGATCTGGGACTGCCAGCAAGGGCAGATGGGACTGCAACAAGAGTCAGGGTCTTCATTAGGACATGTGCCAAAGGAGGATATCAAGCTCTATGCAGAGTTGGCCTGAGGTGACAATTGCCCAGGGAAAATGACTGCCCAGCAGGCGATACCCAACATGCACACCACAGGCTCCAGCCTGGCCACATCCCACAGCAGCAACAATATGACCCCCACAATTATGCTGAGACTCCACCAGGCACAGGCAACTCTCTAATCATGGAGACACAACCAAATGCCACATTTAGGAAGATGAGGAGAATGGAAGCCAGGAGCCACACCAACAATGGACCTCATTACACATTGCCTGAGCAAGGGAGATGCAGAAATGCCAGACAGGTCCACCAGAGATCAGCTCATCTATCAGGTTCAAAGGGGTACGTCAGCACTGACCCCTGGCCCAGAAGTCAGGGCACAGCTCACATTCAGCTGCTGGGACAGTACCATGGGCCAACACTCCTGAGCAGAGCCAGAATAATACAGACAGACCCAAGGGGGAGCTGGGAAAGCACCGGGCAACTGTGCATCCAGACCAAGGGGACCATGGTCAGGCATAAACCAACCTGTCCCACAACAACAGAACCTGAGTGGTGCCCCTGAGCTGGAGAGAAGGACAAAGCCTGGAGGCAGAGGTGTAATATCAGCCCTGGGTCAACAGGCCTGAGTCAGTGGGTGTGGTGCAAGACCCCAGGTGAGCATGAGGAGCCACCGATGGCCCTCTGGCAGCTCTCTGAGCAGTGATGTGCCTGTAGAAAACATCACCTCTGCACCCGGGACACAGGACACCATCTTCATCTGCCACAGAAAAGGAAGGAGGATTTCCTTTGTCCTCAAAGGAAGCTTTCATCAATTTCCAGAGTGAAAACTTTGTCCTTGTTTCTCCGGGTCTGCCCAAACGTCTCTGGTGCCCTACGGCAGCCTGCCAACCACGACCATGTGCTGCACAGGTTGCTGTCCCTGCCAAATACCATATTTTATGTGCATTTTCCTCCTACTCTTGGCTCACGATGGCTTCACAATTCTTAAAGCCATTGCAGGGCATGCCACAGCCCATGGCACAGCTAGACAGCTGCCCATCACTCTGCCTTCAACAGCACTGGGAGGCACAGACAAAAGCCTCATGTAAGGTGGTCTAGAGCATATAGCAAGTAGAGCTCTCTACCTTGCTTTCTCCTGCACTCCCTGTGGCAAGAGCAATCATCACATGTGCTGAAGTAGGACAAAATAGCACAGGCCACTCTACACGCAGGCACCTCATGCCCCTCTCTGATGCTTGTTATCTTGCATATGTGAACCGATAGGCCAGATGGCACAATGCCCGCAACCAGGAGAATTTGTTTGCTCCTTATGCTCACTCTGGTAAGTCAATGAGTTGTGAAATGCCTTTAATTCAGAGATGTTGGCCAAGAGTCCTGCAAAAACAACTGTAGTGCTGGGAGTAAAACTAAGTTTCACAACCCAAGATATCCCATTTCACTTTGAGGAATGTCACTGTGCGTCTCAACCAGGAAGGAACACAAAGAGACTGAGATTTGAATGCAACATAAAATTTATTGTGTTTGAAGATAGAATCAAAGCATTGCACTGTAGAAGGGTGGTGCAGGTTGCTCCTAGGGCATCTGGAACTCTGATAGACCTTCAACACAATGGGATGCCTGACTTCCTCCCTCACATGGTGATTGGAAAGAGGCAGTGCCATCTCAACTTGCTTCAGGATGAATCCATGGCACAGGAAAGCAGGAGACAACAAGGATGTGATGATGAGAAGAAAGTGGGAGAAGAAGAAGAAATCTGCTGGCTATGTTTCCAGACAGCACAGGCTGGCAACCTGGCATCCCTCTCTGCTTTGCAGAAGGTCACAAAGATACTCAGCCTATCTGGGAAACTGAAAAAGCAAGCCAGAAACTCCATCTTCAGTCCAGCACCTGACTTTGGGCTTCCTGGGGGATGCATTCACAGGATGTCCACCTCATCCTTAGTAGGGCAGGCACCTCCTGCTAGAGAAGCGGCTGCCTAGGCCGGAGATGCCAAAGCCACCGGAGGAGATGGGCACTCCCTCCTCACTCAGGATGCTGCCAACAGCAGCAGAGGTGCTGGAGCCCACAGCGGTGTTCTGGGGGAAGGAGCTGAGGATGGGTCCAGGCAGGGTGACCACCACAGGAGACGGCTGGATCACCACCCGGGAGTCCTGGCACTGGCGCACACAGGGCTCGTTGCAGCTGTTGGCCAGTGGGGTCGGTCCGCAGGGACGGCACAGATCATAGCAGGACATGGTGGTGGGATGGAGGTGGACCTGGAGAGAGGACAGCAAAACACACACAGCATGAGCAGCAGCCAGGTGATCTGCTCACCCAGAGAAGAGGCACTGGCTGGCAAGCATGGATATGTATTGCATGGCCAGAGTGAGGCTTGGCAGCCCAGATCCCCAAGAACCCCAGCAGAGTCAGCCCAAGGCCTTCTCCCACCTCCCCCACACATTTACAAGCAGAAGAGAGCAGGCGGGAGCACCATCAAGGAGCAAGGCTCACATCAAGTTCTACACATAGAGAAAGACCTAGTGAATGCCAGAAAAACAAGAGAAGAATCATAGGCAGAGAAAAGTTAAAAGATCACCAGTGCAGCTCACCTTGTTCACCAAGGAGGAGAAGGCAAGAGAAGTGGATGAGGGAGCCTGGTGCTGGACTGCCTTTTATACTGGTCTAGCCTGCCCCGGGCTTAGAGCAGCACCCTTTGCAAAAGTAATGTGTTTACCAAAAGCTCATCTTCCATGCAAATCATCACAATTATAAAAACTACTGTCTTGGTTATTTTCCTTGTAATGCTTCCTTTTATTTTCCTGTTCTGCACATACTATTCAACTGTGCCAACTGCTTTCAAGTGCCAGCATTAGAGGTCAAAATATTTCCAGAGTTAAGGACACATCATCACAAGGATGATGCAGTCAGTGATGAAGAGTGTTCCAGCACTCCAGGGGATGTCTGCCATTTACTCTCTGGGGCGCAGCAATAATATTTGTCCTGATGATTGGGACTCTTCTTCCCCTAACCCTGAAGCTTCAGGCTGCACATCCACAGGCAAGGAGAGCCCACATTAATTAAACTCCGTAACACTATGCTTACTCACATTCTGTTAAAATCACCTTTCCAGTCATGGCACTTCTGCTCTTGGATTTTGGAATCTCTCTCACATTAATTGTTGCTCTTGGCAGCAATGGGCCTGCCTCTTCTTTTGCAATCTTATTTCTCTCCTTCATACATCCCTGCCTTAAATAGCACAGTTCCAAGAATAGGCAATGTTGAGAGTTGTCCTCCAATGACACCTTGCTTGTGACCTCTGTTAAACTAGGAGGAATCCCAGTGACAAAAGCACACGTAAGCAATTGATACGTGTCCCTCCACCTGCCCATGTCTTTCACACAACATGTGCTTTGGCCACCCAGACTGACGGCCCAGTGGGCACAACCAAATACTTGATGGGATTTCCAGCAGATACCCTTCCCTGTCCAGGAGCTCTGCGAGTGCTCTCCAAGACTGATGCATGATCAGTGGCACCACAGGTTCCCCTGATACCATTGGAGGCAGGATCAGAGTGGCAGGAGCAAAGCAGGAGCTGTGGAAGACAGGGGTCTGGGAAGGAGGACTAAGACCAAAGTTGGTGCTGTACCACTCCCTCAGTCTCCTCAGCTTGAAGGCTGTGTCGAGGGACAAAATTAACCCAGGATTGGGACCTCCCCAGGCACAGTCTGCGTGGCAGCTCAATGGGAATTTTGGGGGAGCCCTACAGGGCTGTTACAGACCCATTTCCATTCAGAACACATTGATGCGTATGTTAGGACTCCACAATACATCGTGCTTTTGACCACAGGATTATACCACCGGGAGATACCATTCTAATCCTGCTCCATTCCTGCACTCTGCATTGTTTTCAGGAGACGTCACTGATGCTGTCTAGTTCCTCAGTTTTGAAAAGATGGGCTCTGCGTTTCCAGCTTCTACATGTAACCGTTATGCTCACTATGCTCAAGACACAGATGTAGTAACAAATCTAAGCAGGGCTCAGAATTCAGCAGTGTTGGCCTCACTTTGACTTTTCTGGGACTCTCTCCTCTTTGAGATGTGGATAGGAGATGTACTTGGTGGAGGGATGGACACTGCTTCTGAAGCAGTGAGCACAATAATGCCTTCTGGCAATTCAGTGTCTTCCTTTATCATGGAATATTGGACTATCCTGAGTTGGAAGGGGTGCATAAAGATCTTCATGTCCAACTCCTGTATCCAGCTACCCAAATTATCCTGTTTTATCAAATGAAAAACGATTTCTAACATCATTCATTTTGCTCATTCCCATTAGAGGAAGGTCCTGTACCCTCATGTATGAATGAATTGGTCAATACCACCTACCCCCCCACCTCCCTGTGACTAATCGCAAACACCATCTCCCTTGAGAGTGCTCAAATCCCATGAGCAAGAAGAAGGTAAATATCAGGATGTTATACAACACTTGGGCTCCAAGACAAAACATTTTCCCCTGAATTGCTTTCCTATGAATACCAACTGGAAAGAAACCAGAGGAGACTGAGATTACAATGCAGTATACATTTTATTGAGTCCAAAGACAGAAACAAAGCAGTGCATAGTTTAAAGCTGCTACAAAGACAGTTGAATAACAGATTGGCAATTTCCTGGCAAAATTCATCAAAATGAGATGTACATCTTCCTCCCTCACAAGGCAAGAGGGGAAAGAAGCAAGGCCACCTCAACTTGCTTCAGGATAAACCCACAGCACAGGATAGCAGGAGACAATGAGGTCTTGTGATGATGAGAAGAAAGCAGGAGAAGAAGACATCTGCTGGCCATGTTTCCAGACAGCACAAGCTGGTAACCCAGCTTCCCTCTCTGCTTTGCAGAAGGTCACAAAGATGCTCAGCACATCTGGAAATGATGGCCAGCAGCTCTGTCCTCAGTCTGACACCTGGCTTCAGGCTTCCTGGGCAATGGGTTCATGGGATGTCCACCTCATCCTTAGCAGGGCAGGCACCTCCTGCCAGAGAAGCGGCTGCCCAGGCCAGAGATGCCAAAGCCACCAGAGGAGATAGGAACTCCCTCCTCACTCAGGATGCTGCCAACAGCAGCAGAGGTGCTGGAGCCCACAGCGGTGTTCTGGGGGAAGGAGCTGAGGATGGGTCCAGGCAGGGTGACCACCACGGGAGAGGGCTGGATCACCACCCGGGAGTCCTGGCACTGGCGCACACAGGGCTCATTGCAGCTGTTGGCCAGTGGGGTTGGGCCACAGGGACGGCACAGATCGTAGCAGGACATGGTGGTGGGATGGAGGTCGACCTGGAGAGAGGACAGACAAGACACATACAGCATGAGCAACTGGCTGGCAACCTGCTCATCAAGAGAAGAGGCGCAGGATGGGTAGCAGGGACAGGCAGAGCAGGGATAGAGAAAGTCTTAGCAGCCCAGATCCCCAGGAGCCCCAGCAGAGTCAGCCCAAGGACTTCTTCCATCCCTCCCCCCCCCACACTGGCAAGCAGAAGAGAGCTGGTGGGCGCACCATCAAGGAGCAAGACTCACACTAAGCCCTACATAGAGGAAGGCAAAGGCTCAGAGGAGGCAAGGGGAGGAAGAGAAGTAGAGTAAGAGAAGAGCAAGGAGAAGGCTGCTGCAGCTCACCTTGTTCACCAAGGAGGAGAAGGCAAGAGAAGTGGATGAGGGAGCCTAGAGCTGGACGGGCTTTTATACTGTTCAGGACCACCCACTGGTACAGAGGCATCCTTTGTACGTACATTGTATGTATCAACAAGCTCATCTTGCATGCAAAACACCACAATTAAAGAAAATAGTGTCTTTTTTTTTCTGTTCCCTGCAATGCTCCCTTTTCATTTCCCCGTTCATGACATACCCCTTCCACCACTAATTCTCCTTTCAAGTGGCAGAATTAGAGGCCAAAATACTTCTTGGAGACATGACACGTCAGCACAAGCAGGTGATGCAATCCAGTGATGAGCAATGGGTAACCATAGGAGAGAAGAGCCTTCTACCCTTTGGGCCTTGCTTCAACACTCATCCTGCAGCAGGTTTCCTCCTAACCCTGAAGCTTCACCTGAACTTCCACATGGGAAGTCCAGCATCATCAACTGCTCTCCCTGATGCTATGTTAAAACTTATATTTTAGAATGACTTAGTTTGGAAAGCACCTTTAAATATCATCTAATCCAAACTCCTGCCCTGAGCTGGGACATATTCCAGTAGATCTGGTTATTCATAATCCATCTAACCTTACTTTCAATGTTCCCAATGCTGGGGTATCCACAACTTCTCTGCACAACTGTTCTAGTGTCTAATAAACCCATCCTACTCTACACTCTTTCACATTAAAACTTTTTTCCCTTGTCTTATCACTGCTTTACCTGGTATATATTCTCTCCATCTTTCTTATAAGCCAACTTTATATATTGAAAGGCTGCAATTACATTTCCATGGAGCTTTCCCTTATTCAGGCTCAACAACACCAACTCTATCAGCCTTTCTTCACAGCAGTATTGCTCCAGACCTCAGACCATCTTTGTGGCCTCCTCTGGACCTGCTCTAACAGGTCCATATCTTCCTTGTACTGGGGACCCAGGGCTGAATGCAGTAAACCAGGGAGGATCAAATGAAAGCAGAGCGGATGGGGAGAATCACCTCCCTTGACCTTTTGGCCACACTACTTTTCATGCACCCCAGGATATGATTGGTTTCGGGGTAACAACAGTGTCAATTCAGACACAGTTATTCATCAACCACTATGCCCAACCCCTCCTCTGGAACGCTGATCTCAGTTGTCTAAATTCATTTCCCAGACTGTACTGAAGCTGGGATTTTCTCCAACACAGAGGCAGGACCTTGCACTTGCCTTTGCTGAACTTCATGAGGTTCACGTAGCCCTAGTCCTCACATCTGTCTGAATCTCCCCTAATGAAATCTCTGTCCACCAGAGTATCAAATACATCACTCAGATTAGTGAATTCCATAAACTTAGTGTCACCAAGCCACTCAGGCTTTGTTAAGCATTGCCTTTCTAGGCAGGACACCTCAGCTCTTGGGTTTT
The DNA here is from genome assembly GCF_016699485.2 of Gallus gallus. Classification (NCBI taxonomy): domain Eukaryota; kingdom Metazoa; phylum Chordata; class Aves; order Galliformes; family Phasianidae; genus Gallus; species Gallus gallus. Next base: position 1,495,093 of record NC_052556.1, read on the forward strand.
AGACAGTCTATCTCAGATTAACTGTTCCTCTAGGGAGGGCTCAGGTCTCAGTTCACACTGTTGTCCCAGGTGCCACCAGTTCCTCTGACTCCTCTGGGACCCTCTCCAATTTAGTTTTGGCAAATGTGCTTGAAGAATGAATGTGAAGACGAACATAGAGTGGCAAAACACAGCTTCAGTCAGCTGAACACTGCCAGATACAGAAATGCCTTCTGGCAATCCAATGTCTTGTCTTATCATCTGGAAGTTGGAAAATATTCAACTTTGCTCACTGTTGATATGTCACTTGAGGGTGCTCATAAACACTAGTATAATGCTATGCCAACACTATATGCTCGTCCAGCTACACGTCTCCCTGTCAATTATAAGGGGTTTTGAGGGAATTCAGCACCTTAGCAGATCAAGAAGGCTCGGAGGATATTACACAAATATCCATTTCAGTAAAAAACTTCTCACACTGGACAGATTAGCTGAGTATCCAAACATAGAATGAATATGAGGGAAGAAACATGAGGAGACTGAGATTACAATGCAGCATAAATTTTATTGAGCTCAAAGAAGGAATCAAAAAAGTGAAAAGTTAAAGGCTGCTACAAATACAGCTGGCAAACATATTGGCCATAAGGAGGGAAACTACAGGAAGATGGGATGCATGTCTTCCCCATCACAAGACAAGTGGAAGAAGAAGCAGGGCCATCTCAACTTGCTTCAGGATGAACCCAAGGCACAGGACAAAAGGACACAACAAGAACCCCTAATGATGAGAAGAAAGAAGGAAAAGAAGAAGACAGCTGCTGTCTGTGTCTACAGGCAGCACAGGCTGGCAACTTGAATTCCCTCTTTGCTTTGCAGGAGAGCAGGAGGGTGCTCAGTGGATCCTGCACAGAAGCTCTGTCTGCAGTCCAGCACCAAGCTTTGGGCTTCCTGAAGGATGCATCCATGGGATGAACACCTCATCCTTAGCAGGGCAGACACCTCCTGCCAGAGAAGCGGCTGCCCAGGCCAGAGATGCCAAAGCCACCGGAGGAGATGGGCACTCCCTCCTCACTCAGGATGCTGCCAACAGCAGCAGAGGTGCTGGAGCCCACAGCGGTGTTCTGGGGGAAGGAGCTGAGGATGGGTCCAGGCAGGGTGACCACCACGGGAGAGGGCTGGATCACCACCCGGGAGTCCTGGCACTGGCGCACACAGACCTCGTTGCAGCTGTTGGCCAGTGGGGTCGGGCCACAGGGACGGCACAGATCGAAGCAGGACATGGCTGTAGGATGGGAGTGGACCTGGAGAGAGGACAAGAAAAGCACAGGCTGCGTGAGAAGTAGCCTGGTGGCCTGATTGCCAAGACAGGAGGCACAGGCCGGGGATCAGGGACAGGCAGAGCAGGGACAGAGAGGCTTGGCAGCCCAGATCCCCAGAATCACCAGTAGAGTCAGCCAAAGGCCTTCTCCCACCACACCTCACACTGGCAAGCAGAACAGAGCTGGTGGGAGCACCAACAAGGAGCAAGGCTCACACCAAGGTCTGCACAAAGGCAAAGACTTAATGGAGGCACAAAGAGCAAGAGGAGAAGCAGAGCAAGAGTGAGGAGAAAGCCACTGCAGCTCACCTTGTTCACCAAGGAGGAGAAGGCAAGAGAAGTGGATGAGGGAGCCTGGTGCTGGACTGCCTTTTATACTGATCTGGACCGCCCCAGGCCCAGAGCCAACCCATGCATATGTAACTATAGTAGGGCAAGCCTGTTTGTATGCAAAACAATACAATTACAGAAATTGCTGCGTTAATTCTCTTCCCTACAATGCTCGATCTCCGTTTTCATTTCCCCGTTCATGACATGTCCATTTTGCCACACCAGCTCCTTTCAAGTGACAGAATTAGACGCCTAAGCATATCTGAAGAAAGAACTCAAAAGCACAGAGGGAAGATGAAGGCAAGGGAATGAAAATGGCCAACACTGTCAGCTGCTGCCAGCCTCTCATTCCCCTGCAACTTGCTTTAATGCTTTGCCCTAAAGTCTGGGGATTCATTTCCCTGCAAGCACGGCCTTAAAGGTCAAACTTCTAACAAGACTCATACGCAAAGACCAACATGGTCTTTGCTTCACCCATCTGTGTGCTCAGCCTGCCTCAGCTGTGAGCAGTCCAAGGATGGCTGCTCTGGTTTCTGGACGTAGCTGTTCTATGACATCAAGCACTGCTCTCAGGAGACCTAAGCCTCACTGTTGTTTCTCTCCCCTCAGTCAGCAGCTGAGAGAGGTCCCATAACACCACATAAGGTATGTTTCACAGAAAAGGACCCTGCTTCCTCATAACCAGACATTACTTGACCAATCATCACAAACTGTGATGTCTGCCATAATCAAACACAAAGACTGGGCAAAAATTGAGTGTCTCCCCACCACCCCCTGTCCATAGTTTACATTTTTCTTTGCCCTTACATCTTGACAAAACAGCACACACCAACAAACATATACAACATCTCCAAGCACAAACACATCCAACCACAAACAAATGAGATCTGGCAGTGCCAGCAAGGGCAGCTGTGACAGCAGCAAGAGTCAGGGTCCAAATACATATGCCAAAACAGGACATCAAGCTCTATGCAGTATTGCCCTGAGGTGACAAGTGCCCAGGGAGAATGACTGCTGAGCAGGCAAAACCTGCTATACACCTCAGCCTCCAGCCAGGTGACATCCCACAGCAGCGACAAAATGACCTCTACAAGTATGCTGGGACTCCACCAGGCACAGACAACTCTCTAATCATGGAGACACAACCAAATGCCACATTTAGGAAGATGAGGAGAATGGAAGCCAGGAGCCACACCAACAATGGACCTCATTACAACAGAACCTGAGTGGTGCCCCTGAGCTGGAGAGAAGGACAAAGCCTGGAGGCAGAGCTGTAATATCGGCCCTGGGTCAACAGGCCTGAGTCAGTGGGTGTGGTGCAAGACCCCAGGTGAGCATGAGGAGCCACTGATGGGCCTCTGGCATCTCTCTGTGCCTGTAGAAAACATCACCTGTGCACCCGGGACACAGGACACCATCTTCATCTGCCACAGAAAGGGAAGGAGCGTCTCCTTTGTCCTCAAAGGAAGCTTTCATCAATTTCCAGAGTGAAAACTTTGTCCTTGTTTCTCCGGGTCTGCCCAAACGTCTCTGGTGCCCTACGGCAGCCTGCCAACCACGACCATGTGCTGCACAGGTTGCTGTCCCTGCCAAATACCATATTTTATGTGCATTTTCCTCCTACTCTTGGCTCACGATGGCTTCACAATTCTTAAAGCCATTGCAGGGCATCCCACAGCCCATGGCACAGCTAGACAGCTGCCCATCACTCTGCCTTCAACAGCACTGAGGCACAGACAAAAGCCTCATGTAAGGTGGTCTAGAGCATATAGCAAGTAGAGCTCTCTACCTTGCTTTCTCCTGCACTCCCTGTGGCAAGAGCAATCATCACATGTGCTGAAGTAGGACAAAATAGTAAAGGCCACTCCACACACAAGCCACCTCATGCCCCTCTCTGATGCTGGTTATCTTGCATATGTGAACCGATAGGCCAGATGGCACAATGCCCGCAACCAGGAGAATTTGTTTGCTCCTTATGTTCACACTGGTCAGTCAATGAGTTGTGAAATGCCTTTAATTCAGAGATGTTGGCCAAGGGTCCTACAAAAACAACTGAAGTGCTGGGAGTAAAACTAAGTTTCACAACCCAAGATATCCCATTTCACTTTGAGGAATGTCACTGTGCGTCTCAACCAGGAAGGAACACAAAGAGACTGAGATTTGAATGCAACATAAAATTTATTGGGTTTGAAGATGGAAACGAAGCAACGTATTCTGAAAGGGATCTGGCCCACGCTGATATGAGGGCAGCGGGTACTCAGACACACATTCACCACAATGAGAAGCACATTTTTCTCCATCACATGGCGCGACAGGAAGGAAGCAGCTCCATCTCAACTTGCTTCAGGATGAACCCATGTACGGGACAGCAGGAAACAACTAGGATGTGTGATGATGACAAGAAAGTGGGAGAAGATATCTGCTGGTCATGTTTCCAGAAAGCAGAAACAGCCACCCTAGCATCCCTCTCTGCTTTGCGGCAGGGCACAAAGAGTGCTCATCCAACTGGAAATACTGGCTAGCAGCTTCGTCCCCAGTCTGTCACCTGGCTTTCTGGGCAATGGGTTCATGGGGCGTCCACCTCATCCTTAGCAGGGCAGACACCTCCTGCCAGAGAAGCGGCTGCCCAGGCCAGAGATGCCAAAGCCACCGGAGGAGATGGGCACTCCCTCCTCACTCAGGATGCTGCCAACAGCAGCAGAGGTGCTGGAGCCCACAGCGGTGTTCTGGGGGAAGGAGCTGAGGATGGGTCCAGGCAGGGTGACCACCACGGGAGAGGGCTGGATCACCACCCGGGAGTCCTGGCACTGGCGCACACAGGCCTCGTTGCAGCTGTTGGCCAGTGGGGTCGGGCCACAGGGACGGCACAGATCGAAGCAGGACATGGTGGTGGGATGGAGGTGGACCTGGAGAGAGGACAGGAAATACAATTAGTGTGGGCAGCAGCCTGGTTGCATGTTTGCCAAGAGAGTAGAGACAAGATGAGAAGCAGGGACAAGTAGTGCTGGGAGAGTGAGAGTCTTAGCAGCCCAGATCCCCAGTAGCACCAGCAAAGTCAGCCCTGGACCTTCTCCCATCTCCCCCCACATGGGCAAGCAGAACAGAGCTGGTGGGAGCACCATCAAGGAGCAAGGCTCACACCAAAGCTTGTACAGAGGCAAAGACTCAATGGGGGCCAGAAGAGCAAGAGGAGAAGCAGAGCAAGAGTGAGGAGAAAGCCACTGCAGCTCACCTTGTTCACCAAGGAGGAGAAGGCAAGAGAAGTGGATGAGGGAGCCTGGTGCTGGACTGCCTTTTATACTGATCTGGACCGCCCCAGGCCCAGAGGTAACCCATGCGAATGGAGCTATACTAGGGCAAGCCCATTTGTATGCAAAAGAATACAATTACAGAAATTGCTGCCTTATTCCTCTTCCCTACAACGCTCCCTTTTCATTTCCCTGTTCATGACACGTCCATTTTGCCACACCAGCTCCTTTCAAGTGACAGAATTAGAAGCCTAAGCATTTCTGAAGAAGGTGCTCAAAAGCACAGAGAGAAGATGAAGGCAAGGGAATGGAAATGGCCAACGCTGTCGGCTGGTGACAGCCTCTCATTCCCCTGCAACTTGCTTTAATGCTTTGCCCTTATGCTTTAGGTATGTTTTCATTAAAAACATGGAGTAGAAGGTCAAACTTCTAACAAGACTCATATGCAAAGTCCAACACGGCCATTGCTTCACCCATATATGTGTTCTGATCAAGGATTGCTGCTCTGTTTTTTGACTCTAGCAGTTCTACAAAATCAAACACTGCTCTCAGGAGATTGAAGCCCCACTGTGGTTCCTCTTCCCTCTGTCTGCAGCTGAGAGATGTTCCCTGACACCAGAAAAGGCATGTTTCACAGAAAAGGACTTTGTTCCCTCATAACCAAACGTTAGCTGACCACTTATGATAAATTGCATTGTCAGCCACAAACACACACAAAGACTGGGCAAAAATTGAGCAGTTCTCCACCACCCCCTGTCCATAGTTTGCATTTTGCTTTGCCCTTACATCTTGACAAAACAGCACACACCAACAAACATGCAACAACACTTCCAGGCTGCAAGCAATCTTGCCCAGAAGTAAATGAGATCTGGGAATGCCAGCAAAGACAACTGGGACAGCAGCAGGAGTCTGGGTTGTTCCAAACACATGTGCCAAAAGAGGACATCAAGCTCTATGCAGTGTTGGCCTGAAGCGGCAGGCACCCAGGGAAAATATCTGCCCAGCAGGCGATACCCGACATGCACACCACAGGCTCCAGCCAGGCCACATCCCACAGCAGCGACAAAATGACCTCCACAATTATGCTGGGACTCCACCAGGCACAGGCAACTCTCTAATCATGGAGACACAACCAAATGCCACATTTAGGAAGATGAGGAGAATGGAAGCCAGGAGCCACACCAACAATGGACCTCATTACACATTGCCTGAGCAAGGGAGATGCAGAAATGCCAGACAGGTCCACCAGAGATTAGCTCATCTATCAGGTTCACAGGGGTATGGCAGCACTGACCCCTGGCCCAGAAGTCAGGGCACAGCTCACGTTCAGCTGCTGGGACAGTACCATGAGCCAACACTCCTGAGCAGAGCCAGAATAATACAGACAGACCCAAGGGGGAGCTGGGAAAGCACCGGGCAACTGTGCATCCAGACCAAAGGGACCATGGTCGGGCATAAACTGACCTGTCCCACAACGACAGAGCCAGACTGGTGCCCTTGAGCTGGAGAAAGGCCGAGGGCAGAGGTGTAATATCGGCCCTGGGTCAACAGGCCTGAGTCAGTGGGTGTGGTGCGAGACCCCAGGTGAGCGTCAGGACGGCCCTGAGACTCTGGCAGCTCTCTGAGCCCTGATGTGCCTGATAAGGACATCACCCGTGCACCCAGAACAAAGGACACCATCTTCATCTGCCACAGAAAAGAAAGGGAGAACTTCCTCGGAGCACAGAAATCATCACATGTGGAAGAGTGGGACACAATGCAACACGCCAGCCACACACACAAGAGGTGACTTCCGTCTCTGATGCTGGTGATATTCCAGACTGCAGCAGAAGACCCAAATTACAGTGCTTGTAGCCAGGAGAATTTCCTTATTCCTTCCTCCTGTGTGCTATTGTCATATGATGAGTGGCTAGACGACCATGTTTGCAGCATGTTGGATCTGCACACATACAAGCAGTGGCTCTGGACAGGTCTCATATTCCTGAACATTTCAGAAGTTGAGCTGTAGGCATAGAGGGAAGATGTGGGAGCAGAACTCCCACGGAAGTGGGAGTGTCAGTGTGCTGGAAATAGCTGCCCAGACGGCTGGTAGTCTGTCCTTTGCTGAACTTATTCCAGACCCACCTGGCTGTTTTCTGAGCTGACTGTTCCAGGGAACCTGCTTTAGCTGGTGGGTTGGACTAGATGGCTCCCCGAGGTCCCTTACAACCCCAGCGTTTCCTTTCTGTGATTCCATGAACTGATCTGTACGCTCCAAGATATCCCATTTCCCACTGAAGAGTATGATTGATTGGGCATCCCAACAAGGAAGAAACACAGAAAGACTGAGGCTACAATGCAGCATAACTTTATTGAGACTACAGAAGAAATCAAAGCAGTGCATGATAGAAGTGATCTTGCCCATGCTTCGATGAAAAAAGCCAGCACTCAGACACTCCATCACCACCATGGGATTCAGGTGTTTCTCCCTCAGAAGACAAGAGGAAGAAGAAGCAGGACCATCTCAACTTGCTTCAGGATGAACCCAAGGCACAGGACAGCAGGAGACCAGATGGACTCCTAATGATGATGAGTGGAAAGTGGGAGAAGAAGAAGACATCAGGTGGCAGCATTGCCAGACAGACAAGGCAGGCATCCAGGATTCACTCTCTTCTTTGCAGGACAGAGCAAGGTTGCTCATCCCATCTGGAAATGCTGGCTAGCAACTCCATCCTCAATATGGCATCTGGCTTTGGGCTTCCTGGGCAATGGGCTCCTGGGACATCCACCTCATCCTTAGCAGGGCAGGTACCTACTGCCAGAGATGCGGCTGCCCAGGCCAGAGATGCCAAAGCCACCAGAGGAGATAGGCACTCCCTCCTGGCTCAGGATGCTGCCAACAGCAGCAGAGGTGCTGGAGCCCACAGCGGTGTTCTGGGGGAAGGAGCTGAGGATGGGTCCAGGCAGGGTGACCACCACGGGAGAGGGCTGAATCACCACCCGGGAGTCCTGGCACTGGCGCACACAGGCCTCGTTGCAGCTGTTGGCCAGCGGGGTCGGGCCACAGGGACGGCACAGACTGAAGCAGGACATGGTGGTGGGATGGAGGTGGACCTGGAGAGAGAACAGCAAAACACAGCTAGTGTGGGCAGCGGCCTGGCAGCCTGCTTGTCAGGAGAGGAGGCACAGGCTGAGAAGCAGGGACAGGTAGTGATGAGGCAGAGTGAGTGTATAGAAGCCCAGATCCCCAGGAGCCCCAGCAGAGTCAGCCAAGGACCTTCTCCCATCTCCCCCCATATTGGCAAGCAGAACAGAGCTGGTGGGAGCACCATCAAGGAGCAAGGCTCACACCAAAGCTTGTACAGAGGCACGGACTCAATGGGGGCCAGAAGAGCAAGAGGAGAAGCAGAGCAAGAAAAGAGTGAGAAGAAAGCCACAGCAGCTCACCTTGTTCACCAAGGAGGAGAAGGCAAGAGAAGTGGATGAGGGAGCCTGGTGCTGGACTGCCTTTTATACTGATCTGGACCGCCCCAGGCCCAGAGCCAACCCATGCGAATGGAGCTATAGTAGGGCAAGCCCATTTGTATGCAAAACAGCACAATTACAGAAATTGCTGCGTTAATTCTCTTCCCTACAATGCTCGATCTCCGTTTTCATTTCCCCGTTCATGACATGTCCATTCTGCCACGCCAGCTCCTTTCAAGTGACAGAATTAGAGACCTAAGCATTTCTGAGGAAGGAACTCAAAAGCACAGAGAGGAGATGAAGGCAAGGGAATGGAAATGGCCAACGCTATCGGCTGGTGACAGCCTCTTATTCCCCTGCTACTTGCTTTTAAACTTTTATTTAATGTGTAGTGCCTCATTTCCTTGTAAGCATGTCCCTAATGGTCAAACTCCCGGCAAGACTCATATGCAAAGACCAACAAGGTCTTTGCTTCACCCATCTATGTGCTCAGCCTGCCTCAGCTGTGAGCAGTCCAAGGATGGCTTCTCTGCTTTCTGGATGTAGCTGTTCTACGACATCAAGCACTGCTCTCAGGGGACCAAAGAGTTAGGGTAGTGCGGGTAGGTTACAGTTTGACGAGATAATCTTGAAGGTCAGACTTCCAACCTGAGCAATTCTATGATTCCATGATTCTATACCTCACTGTTGTTTCTCTTCCCTCAGTCAGCAGCTGAGAGAAGTCCCTTGGCACCACAGTGGGAAAGTTTTACCGTGAAGGACATTGCACTCTAACAAACATGCGTGAGTAGAGCACTCCTTGTAAACTGCAATGTCTGCCGCAATCAAACACAAAGACTGGGTAAAAATTGAGTGGCTTTTCACCAGCCCCATGTCCATGTGTAGCGTCCTGATTTGTCCTTACATCCTGACACAACAGCACACACCAACAAACACACAACATTTCAAGTCTGCAAGCACACTTGCACCAAAGCAAATGAGATCTGGGACTGCCAGCAAGGACAGCAGAGAAAGCAGCAGGAGTCAGGGCCTTCATGAGAACACGTGCCAAAAGAGGACATCAAGCTCTATGCAGTATTGCCCTGAGGTGACAAGTGCCCATGGAGAATGACTGCTCAGCAGGCGATACCCGACATGCACACCACAGGCTCCAGCCAGGCCACATCCCACAGCAGCAACAAAATGACCTCCACAATTATGCTGGGACTCCACCAGGCACAGGCAACTCTCTAATCATGGAGACACAACCAAATGCCACATTTAGGAAGATGAGGAGAATGGAAGCCAGGAGCCACACCAACAATGGACCTCATTACACATTGCCTGAGCAAGGGAGATGCAGAAATGCCAGACAGGTCCACCAGAGATCAGCTCATCTATCAGGTTCACAGGGGTATGGCAGCACTGTCACCAGGCCCAGAAGTCAGGGCACAGCTCACGTTCATCTGCTGGGACAGTACCATGAGCCAACACTCCTGAGCAGAGCCAGAATAATACAGACAGACCCAAGGGGGAGCTGGGAAAGCACCGGGCAACTGTGCATCCAGACCAAAGGGACCATGGTCGGGCATAAACTGACCTGTCCCACAACGACAGAGCCAGACTGGTGCCCTTGAGCTGGAGAAAGGCCGAGGGCAGAGGTGTAATATCGGCCCTGGGTCAACAGGCCTGAGTCAGTGGGTGTGGTGCGAGACCCCAGGTGAGCGTCAGGACGGCCCTGAGACTCTGGCAGCTCTCTGAGCCCTGATGTGCCTGATAAGGACATCACCCGTGCACCCAGAACAAAGGACACCATCTTCATCTGCCACAGAAAAGAAAGGGAGAACTTCCTCGGAGCACAGAAATCATCACATGTGGAAGAGTGGGACACAATGCAACACGCCAGCCACACACACAAGAGGTGACTTCCCTCTCTGATGCTGGTGATATTCCAGACTGCAGCAGAAGACCCAAATTACAGTGCTTGTAGCCAGGAGAATTTCCTTATTCCTTCCTCCTGTGTGCTATTGTCATATGATGAGTGGCTAGACGACCATGTTTGCAGCATGTTGGATCTGCACACATACAAGCAGTGGCTCTGGACAGGTCTCATATTCCTGAACGTTTCAGAAGTTGAGCTGTAGGCATAGAGGGAAGATGTGGGAGCAGAACTCCCACGGAAGTGGGAGTGTCAGTGTGCTGGAAATAGCTGCCCAGACGGCTGGTGGTCTGTCCTTTGCTGAACTTATTCCAGACCCACCTGGCTGTTTTCTGAGCTGACTGTTCCAGGGAACCTGCTTTAGCTGGTGGGTTGGACTAGATGGCTCCCCGAGGTCCCTTACAACCCCAGCGTTTCCTTTCTGTGATTCCATGAACTGATCTGTACGCTCCAAGATATCCCATTTCCCACTGAAGAGTATGATTGATTGGGCATCCCAACAAGGAAGAAACACAGAAAGACTGAGGCTACAATGCAGCATGAACTTTATTGAGACTACAGAAGAAATCAAAGCAGTGCATGATAGAAGTGATCTTGCCCATGCTTTGATGAAAAAAGCCAGCACTCAGACACTCCATCACCACCATGGGATTCAGGTGTTTCTCCCTCAGAAGACAAGAGGAAGAAGAAGCAGGACCATCTCAACTTGCTTCAGGATGAACCCAAGGCACAGGACAGCAGGAGACCAGATGGACTCCTAATGACGATGAGTGGAAAGTGGGAGAAGAAGAAGACATCAGGTGGCAGCATTGCCAGACAGACAAGGCAGGCATCCAGGATTCACTCTCTGCTTTGCAGGACAGAGCAAGGTTGCTCATCCCATCTGGAAATGCTGGCTAGCAACTCCATCCTCAATATGGCATCTGGCTTTGGGCTTCCTGGGCAATGGGCTCATGGGACATCCACCTCATCCTTAGCAGGGCAGGTACCTACTGCCAGAGAAGCGGCTGCCCAGGCCAGAGATGCCAAAGCCACCAGAGGAGATAGGCACTCCCTCCTGGCTCAGGATGCTGCCAACAGCAGCAGAGGTGCTGGAGCCCACAGCGGTGTTCTGGGGGAAGGAGCTGAGGATGGGTCCAGGCAGGGTCACCACCACAGGAGAGGGCTGGATCACCACCCGGGAGTCCTGGCACTGACGCACACAGGGCTCGTTGCAGCTGTTGGCCAGCGGGGTCGGGCCACAGGGACGGCACAGATCGAAGCAGGACATGGTGGTGGGATGGAGGTGGACCTGGAGAGAGAACAGCAAAACACAGCTAGTGTGGGCAGCGGCCTGGCAGCCTGCTTGTCAGGAGAGGAGGCACAGGCTGAGAAGCAGGGACAGGTAGTGATGAGGCAGAGTGAGTGTATAGAAGCCCAGATCCCCAGGAGCCCCAGCAGAGTCAGCCAAGGACCTTCTCCCATCTCCCCCCATATTGGCAAGCAGAACAGAGCTGGTGGGAGCACCATCAAGGAGCAAGGCTCACACCAAAGCTTGTACAGAGGCACGGACTCAATGGGGGCCAGAAGAGCAAGAGGAGAAGCAGAGCAAGAAAAGAGTGAGAAGAAAGCCACTGCAGCTCACCTTGTTCACCAAGGAGGAGAAGGCAAGAGAAGTGGATGAGGAAGCCTGGTGCTGGACTGCCTTTTATACTGATCTGGACCGCCCCAGGCCCAGAGCCAACCCATGCGAATGGAGCTATAGTAGGGCAAGCCCATTTGTATGCAAAACAGCACAATTACAGAAATTGCTGCGTTAATTCTCTTCCCTACAATGCTCCATCTCCGTTTTCATTTCCCCGTTCATGACATGTCCATTCTGCCACGCCAGCTCCTTTCAAGTGACAGAATTAGAGACCTAAGCATTTCTGAGGAAGGAACTCAAAAGCACAGAGAGGAGATGAAGGCAAGGGAATGGAAATGGCCAACGCTATCGGCTGGTGACAGCCTCTTATTCCCCTGCTACTTGCTTTAAAACTTTTATTTAATGTGTAGTGCCTCATTTCCTTGTAAGCATGTCCCTAATGGTCAAACTCCTGGCAAGACTCATATGCAAAGACCAACAAGGTCTTTGCTTCACCCATCTATGTGCTCAGCCTGCCTCAGCTGTGAGCAGTCCAAGGATGGCTTCTCTGCTTTCTGGATGTAGCTGTTCTACGACATCAAGCACTGCTCTCAGGGGACCAAAGAGTTAGGGTAGTGCGGGTAGGTTACAGTTTGACGAGATAATCTTGAAGGTCAGACTTCCAACCTGAGCAATTCTATGATTCCATGATTCTATACCTCACTGTTGTTTCTCTTCCCTCAGTCAGCAGCTGAGAGAAGTCCCTTGGCACCACAGTGGGAAAGTTTTACCGTGAAGGACAATGCACTCTAACAAACATGCGTGAGTAGAGCACTCCTTGTAAACTGCAATGTCTGCCGCAATCAAACACAAAGACTGGGTAAAAATTGAGTGGCTTTTCACCAGCCCCATGTCCATGTGTAGCGTCCTGATTTGTCCTTACATCCTGACACAACAGCACACACCAACAAACACACAACATTTCAAGTCTGCAAGCACACTTGCACCAAAGCAAATGAGATCTGGGACTGCCAGCAAGGACAGCAGAGAAAGCAGCAGGAGTCAGGGCCTTCATGAGAACACGTGCCAAAAGAGGACATCAAGCTCTATGCAGTATTGCCCTGAGGTGATAAGTGCCCATGGAGAATGACTGCTCAGCAGGCGATACCCGACATGCACACCACAGGCTCCAGCCAGGCCACATCCCACAGCAGCGACAAAATGACCTCCACAATTATGCTGGGACTCCACCAGGCACAGGCAACTCTCTAATCATGGAGACACAACCAAATGCCACATTTAGGAAGATGAGGAGAATGGAAGCCAGGAGCCACACCAGCAGTGGACCTCATTACACATTGCCTGAGCAAGGGAGATGCAGAAATGCCAGACAGGTCCACCAGAGATCAGCTCATCTATCAGGTTCACAGGGGTATGGCAGCACTGTCACCAGGCCCAGAAGTCAGGGCACAGCTCACGTTCAGCTGCTGGGACAGTACCATGAGCCAACACTCCTGAGCAGAGCCAGAATAATACAGACAGACCCAAGGGGGAGCTGGGAAAGCACCAGGCAACTGTGCATCCAGACCAAGGGGACCATGGTCGGGCATAAACTGACCTGTCCCACGACAGAGCCAGACTGGTGCCCTTGAGCTGGAGAAAGGCCGAGGGCAGAGGTGTAATATCGGCCCTGGGTCAACAGGCCTGAGTCAGTGGGTGTGGTGCGAGACCCCAGGTGAGCGTCAGGACGGCCCTGAGACTCTGGCAGCTCTCTGAGCCCTGATGTGCCTGATAAGGACATCACCCGTGCACCCAGAACAAAGGACACCATCTTCATCTGCCACAGAAAAGAAAGGGAGAACTTCCTCGGAGCACAGAAATCATCACATGTGGAAGAGTGGGACACAATGCAACACGCCAGCCACACACACAAGAGGTGACTTCCGTCTCTGATGCTGGTGATATTCCAGACTGCAGCAGAAGACCCAAATTACAGTGCTTGTAGCCAGGAGAATTTCCTTATTCCTTCCTCCTGTGTGCTATTGTCATATGATGAGTGGCTAGACGACCATGTTTGCAGCATGTTGGATCTGCACACATACAAGCAGTGGCTCTGGACAGGTCTCATATTCCTGAACATTTCAGAAGTTGAGCTGTAGGCATAGAGGGAAGATGTGGGAGCAGAACTCCCACGGAAGTGGGAGTGTCAGTGTGCTGGAAATAGCTGCCCAGACGGCTGGTAGTCTGTCCTTTGCTGAACTTATTCCAGACCCACCTGGCTGTTTTCTGAGCTGACTGTTCCAGGGAACCTGCTTTAGCTGGTGGGTTGGACTAGATGGCTCCCCGAGGTCCCTTACAACCCCAGCGTTTCCTTTCTGTGATTCCATGAACTGATCTGTACGCTCCAAGATATCCCATTTCCCACTGAAGAGTATGATTGATTGGGCATCCCAACAAGGAAGAAACACAGAAAGACTGAGGCTACAATGCAGCATAACTTTATTGAGACTACAGAAGAAATCAAAGCAGTGCATGATAGAAGTGATCTTGCCCATGCTTCAATGAAAAAAGCCAGCACTCAGACACTCCATCACCACCATGGGATTCAGGTGTTTCTCCCTCAGAAGACAAGAGGAAGAAGAAGCAGGACCATCTCAACTTGCTTCAGGATGAACCCAAGGCACAGGACAGCAGGAGACCAGATGGACTCCTAATGACGATGAGTGGAAAGTGGGAGAAGAAGAAGACATCAGGTGGCAGCATTGCCAGACAGACAAGGCAGGCATCCAGGATTCACTCTCTGCTTTGCAGGACAGAGCAAGGTTGCTCATCCCATCTGGAAATGCTGGCTAGCAACTCCATCCTCAATATGGCATCTGGCTTTGGGCTTCCTGGGCAATGGGCTCCTGGGACATCCACCTCATCCTTAGCAGGGCAGGTACCTACTGCCAGAGATGCGGCTGCCCAGGCCGGAGATGCCAAAGCCACCAGAGGAGATAGGCACTCCCTCCTCACTCAGGATGCTGCCAACAGCAGCAGAGGTGCTGGAGCCCACAGCGGTGTTCTGGGGGAAGGAGCTGAGGATGGGTCCAGGCAGGGTGACCACCACGGAAGAGGGCTGGATCACCACCCGGGAGTCCTGGCACTGGCGCACACAGGCCTCGTTGCAGCTGTTGGCCAGCGGGGTCGGGCCACAGGGGCTGCACAGACTGAAGCAGGACATGGTGGTGGGATGGAGGTGGACCTGGAGAGGGGACAGGAGAAGCACAGGCAGCATGAGCAACAGCCTGGCAGCCTGCTGGCCAAGGGAGGAGGTACAGGCTGGGAAGCTGGGACAAGTAGCGTAGGCACATAGAGAGGCTTGGCAACCCAGATCCCCAGAAGCCCCAGAAAAGTCCGTTCAAGGCTTTCCCCCTCCTCCCCCCACACTGGAAAGCAGGACAGAGCTGGTGGGAAGAACATCTAGGAGCAAGGCTCACACCAAGGCCTAAACAGAGGCAAAGGCACCCTGGAGGTGAGAAAAACTAGAGGAGAAGCTGAGAAAGAGAAGAGTGAGGAGAAAGCCACTGCAGCTCACCTTGTTCACCAAGGAGGAGAAGGCAAGAGAAGTGGATGAGGGAGCCTGGTGCTGCACTGCCTTTTATACTGGTCTAGTCCGCCCCAGGCACGGAGCATGCTTCAGATGCTAATGTTTACAAATAGCTCAACTTGCATGCAAAACTCTGACCATTGCAGAAAATAGTGTCTATTTTAAGTGCTAGTGATGCGACCATTTTGTTTCCCATTTCTAATCGCACCCATTCTATCATTCGCATTCCTTTCAAGTGACTGCATTACCGTCCAAAGTATTTCCAGAGAAATGGACACGTAGGCACAACCTGATGATACAGCCACTGATGATGACTTTCTCACCACTCCAGGGGATGCCAGCCTGCGACTCTGGGGCCTTGATTTAACACGCTGCTGATGACTGCCGTTCTTCTCCTCCTAACCGTGAAGCTTCAGGCTGGACTTCACTGTCTCAAGGCCAGCATCATCACTCTAAGGCTACGCTTACATTCTGTTAAAATCACCTTTCCAGTCAGGCCACTTCTGCTCTTGGATTTTGGAATCTCTCTCACATTAATTGTTGCTCTTGGCAGCAATGGGCCTGCCCCTTCTTTTGCAATCTTATTTCTCTCCTTCATACATCCCTGCCTTAAATCGCATCGTTCCAAAAGAATAGGCAGTGTAGGCTACGACTCTCCAACGACACCTTGCTTGTGACCTCTGTTAAACTAGGAGGAATGCCAGTGACAAAAGCACACGTAAGCAATTGATACGTGTCCCTCCACCTGCCCATGTCTTTCACACAACTTGCGCTTTGGCCACCCAGACTGACGGCCCAGTGGGCACAACCAAATACTTGATGGGATTTCCAGCAGATACCCTTCCGTGTCCAGGAGCTCTGCGAGTGCTCTCCAAGACTGATGCATGATCAGTGGCACCACAGGTTCCCCTGATACCATTGGAGGCAGGATCAGAGTGGCAGGAGCAAAGCAGGAGCTGTGGAAGACAGGGGTCTGGGAAGGAGGACTAAGACCAAAGTTGGTGCTGTACCACTCCCTCAGTCTCCTCAGCTTGAAGTCTCTCCCTTGAGGGACAAAATTAACCCAGGATTGGGACCTCCCCAGGCACAGTCTGCGCGGCAGCTCACTGGGAATTTTGGAGGAGCCCTACAGGGCTTCTCCAGTCCCATTTCCATTCAGACCACAGTGAGGCGTATGTTAGGACTCCACAATACATCGTGCCTTTGACCACAGGATTATACCACTGGGGGATACCATTCTAATCCTGCTCCATTCCTGCACTCTGCATTGTTTTCAGGAGATATCACAGATGCTGCCCAGTTCCTCTGTTTTGAGAAGATAGGCTCTGCGTTTCCAGCTTGCACTCCTACCCATTATACCCACCCATGCTCAAGACACAGATGTAGTAACAAATCACAGGAGGGCTCAGATTTCAACAATGTTGGGCTCACTTGGACTTCTTTGGGGCTCTCTCCACTTCAAGGGTTTGGCAGATGTGCTTGGAGGAGGGATGGGCACAAGAATACTCTTTGAGATGTAACTGCCAGTCAGAGCTGTGCCTCTTTGGGCATTGGCCTCACGTCTATAAAATCCAAAAATTAAAATATTTGCTTCATCATATGAAATGGACTATGAAAACCTTAGCTCCTTATAGATATGTAAATTTGAGAGAGCACCTGGACTCTCTTGGCATGCCTTGCCTGACTACATTCCCATTCACCTCTTCCGTTTCCCTATAATGTTCATCTGTCTTGAAGGTATCCTCACACTCTGTGTGGACAGGAGGTCCAATTAGGACCGTAAGAACCAACTCTTTTCCAACCCAAAACACCACATCAGCCCCTACACAGACGAACCAGTCATTCCAATGAGGAAGGAACACAAGGAGACTGAGATTGCAATGCAGCATCAACTTTATTGAGTCTGAAGATAGAAATGAAGCAATGCGTGATAGAAGAGATCTGGTACAGGTTGCAATGGGGGCAGCTGGTACTCAGACACGCTCCCAGTGGAATGGGAATCATGTCTTCGTCCCACACATGGGACACGGAGCAAGGCCATTTCCACTTGCTTCAGGATAAACCCAAGGCACAGGACAGCAGGACACAAGATGAACTCGTGATATTCAGAGGAAAGTAGAAGAAGAAGACATCTGCTGGTCATATTCCCGGGTTATAACATCTGGCCAGGGTGCTCAGCCCGTCTGGAAATGCTGGCCAGCAGCTCTGTCCTCAGTCTGTCACCTGGCTTTGGGCTTCCTGGGCAAGGGGTTCATGGGACGTCCACCTCACCCTTAGCAGGGCGGGTACCTACTGCCAGAGATGCGGCTGCCCAGGCCGGAGATACCAAAGCCACCAGAGGAGATAGGCACTCCCTCCTCACTCAGGATGCTGCCAACAGCAGCAGAGGTGCTGGAGCCCACAGCGGTGTTCTGGGGGAAGGAGCTGAGGATGGGTCCAGGCAGGGTGACCACCACGGGAGAGGGCTGGATCACCACCCGGGAGGCCTGGCACTGGCGCACACAGACCTCGTTGCAGCTGTTGGCCAGCGGGGTCGGGCCACAGGGGCTGCACAGACTGAAGCAGGACATGGTGGTGGGATGGAGGTGGACCTGGAGAGGGGACAGGAGAAGCACAGGCAGCATGAGCAACAGCCTGGCAGCCTGCTGGCCAAGGGAGGAGGTACAGGCTGGGAAGCTGGGATAAGTAGCGTAGGCACATAGAGAGGCTTGGCAACCCAGATCCCCAGAAGCCCCAGAAAAGTCCGTTCAAGGCTTTCCCCCTCCTCCCCCCACACTGGAAAGCAGAACAGAGCTGGTGGGAAGAACATCTAGGAGCAAGGCTCACACCAAGGCCTAAACAGAGGCAAAGGCACCCTGGAGGTGAGAAAAACTAGAGGAGAAGCTGAGAAAGAGAAGAGTGAGGAGAAAGCCACTGCAGCTCACCTTGTTCACCAAGGAGGAGAAGGCAAGAGAAGTGGATGAGGGAGCCTGGTGCTGCACTGCCTTTTATACTGGTCTAGTCCGCCCCAGGCACGGAGCATGCTTCAGATGCTAATGTTTTCAAATAACTCAACTTGCATGCAAAACTCTGACCATTGCAGAAAATAGTGTCTATTTTAAGTGCCAGTGATGCGACCATTTTGTTTCCCATTTCTAATCGCACCCATTCTATCATTCGCATTCCTTTCAAGTGACTGCATTACCGTCCAAAGTATTTCCAGAGAAATGGACACGTAGGCACAACCTGATGATACAGCCACTGATGATGACTTTCTCACCACTCCAGGGGATGCCAGCCTGCGACTCTGGGGCCTTGATTTAACACGCTGCTGATGACTGCCGTTCTTCTCCTCCTAACCGTGAAGCTTCAGGCTGGACTTCACTGTCTCAAGGCCAGCATCATCACTCTAAGGCTACGCTTACATTCTGTTAAAATCACCTTTCCAGTCAGGCAACTTCTGCTCTTGGATTTTGGAATCTCTCTCACATTAATTGTTGCTCTTGGCAGCAATGGGCCTGCCTCTTCTTTTGCAATCTTATTTCTCTCCTTCATACATCCCTGCCTTAAATCGCATCGTTCAAAAAGCATAGGCAGTGTAGGCTACGACTCTCCAACGACACCTTGCTTGTGACCTCTGTTAAACTAGGAGGAATGCCAGTGACAAAAGCACACGTAAGCAATTGATACGTGTCCCTCCACCTGCCCATGTCTTTCACACAACTTGCGCTTTGGCCACCCAGACTGACGGCCCAGTGGGCACAACCAAATACTTGATGGGATTTCCAGCAGATACCCTTCCGTGTCCAGGAGCTCTGCGAGTGCTCTCCAAGACTGATGCATGATCAGTGGCACCACAGGTTCCCCTCATACCATTGGAGGCAGGATCAGAGTGGCAGGAGCAAAGCAGGAGCTGTGGAAGACAGGGGTCTGGGAAGGAGGACTAAGACCAAAGTTGGTGCTGTACCACTCCCTCAGTCTCCTCAGCTTGAAGTCTCTCCCTTGAGGGACAAAATTAACCCAGGATTGGGACCTCCCCAGGCACAGTCTGCGCCGCAGATCAATGGGAATTTTGGAGGAGCCCTACAGGGCTTCTCCAGTCCCATTTCCATTCAGACCACAGTGAGGCGTATGTTAGGACTCCACAATACATCGTGCCTTTGACCACAGGATTATACCACTGGGGGATACCATTCTAATCCTGCTCCATTCCTGCACTCTGCATTGTTTTCAGGAGATATCACAGATGCTGCCCAGTTCCTCCGTTTTGAGAAGATAGGCTCTGCGTTTCCAGCTTGCACTCCTACCCATTATACCCACCCATGCTCAAGACACAGATGTAGTAACAAATCACAGGAGGGCTCAGATTTCAACAATGTTGGGCTCACTTGGACTTCTTTGGGGCTCTCTCCACTTCAAGGGATTGGCAGATGTGCTTGGAGGAGGGTTGGGCACAAGAATACTCTTTGAGATGTAACAGCCAGTCAGAGCTTTGCCTCTTTGGGCATTGGCCTCACAAATGTACAGTCCAAAAATTAAAATATTTGCTTCATCATATGAAATGGACTATGAAAACCTTAGCTCCCTATAGATATATAAATGTGAGAGAGCACCTGGACTCTCTTGGCATGCCTTGCCTGACTACATTCCCATTCACCTCTTCCGTTTCCCTATAATGTTCATCTGTCTTGAAGGTATCCTCACACTCTGTGTGGACAGGAGGTCCAATTAGGACCGTAAGAACCAACTCTTTTCCAACCCAAAACACCACATCAGCCCCTACACAGACGAACCAGTCATTCCAATGAGGAAGGAACACAAGGAGACTGAGATTGCAATGCAGCATCAACTTTATTGAGTCTGAAGATAGAAATGAAGCAATGCGTGATAGAAGAGATCTGGTACAGGTTGCAATGGGGGCAGCTGGTACTCAGACACGCTCCCAGCGGAATGGGAATCATGTCTTCGTCCCACACATGGGACACGGAGCAAGGCCATTTCCACTTGCTTCAGGATAAACCCAAGGCACAGGACAGCAGGACACAAGATGAACTCGTGATATTCAGAGGAAAGTAGAAGAAGAAGACATCTGCTGGTCATATTCCCAGGCAGTAATATCTGGCAGGGGTGCTCAGCCCGTCTGGAAATGCTGGCCAGCAGCTCTGTCCTCAGTCTGTCACCTGGCTTTGGGCTTCCTGGGCAAGGGGTTCATGGGACGTCCACCTCACCCTTAGCAGGGCGGGTACCTACTGCCAGAGATGCGGCTGCCCAGGCCGGAGATGCCAAAGCCACCAGAGGAGATAGGCACTCCCTCCTCACTCAGGATGCTGCCAACAGCAGCAGAGGTGCTGGAGCCCACAGCGGTGTTCTGGGGGAAGGAGCTGAGGATGGGTCCAGGCAGGGTGACCACCACGGGAGAGGGCTGAATCACCACCCGGGAGGCCTGGCACTGGCGCACACAGACCTCGTTGCAGCTGTTGGCCAGCGGGGTCGGGCCACAGGGGCTGCACAGACTGAAGCAGGACATGGTGGTGGGATGGAGGTGGACCTGGAGAGGGGATAGGAGAAGCACAGGCAGCATGAGCAACAGCCTGGCAGCCTGCTGGCCAAGGGAGGAGGTACAGGCTGGGAAGCTGGGATAAGTAGCGTAGGCACATAGAGAGGCTTGGCAACCCAGATCCCCAGAAGCCCCAGAAAAGTCCGTTCAAGGCTTTCCCCCTCCTCCCCCCACACTGGAAAGCAGGACAGAGCTGGTGGGAAGAACATCTAGGAGCAAGGCTCACACCAAGGCCTAAACAGAGGCAAAGGCACCCTGGAGGTGAGAAAAACTAGAGGAGAAGCTGAGAAAGAGAAGAGTGAGGAGAAAGCCACTGCAGCTCACCTTGTTCACCAAGGAGGAGAAGGCAAGAGAAGTGGATGAGGGAGCCTGGTGCTGCACTGCCTTTTATACTGGTCTAGTCCGCCCCAGGCACAGAGCATGCTTCAGATGCTAATGTTTACAAATAGCTCATCTTGCATGCAAAACTCTGACCATTGCAGAAAATAGTGTCTATTTTAAGTTCTAGTGATGCTACCATTTTGTTTCCCATTTCTAATCGCACCCATTCTATCAT
Source organism: Gallus gallus (assembly GCF_016699485.2). Lineage (NCBI taxonomy): Eukaryota > Metazoa > Chordata > Aves > Galliformes > Phasianidae > Gallus > Gallus gallus. Next base: position 1,516,611 of record NC_052556.1, read on the forward strand.
TCGCATTCCTTTCAAGTGACTGCATTACCGTCCAAAGTATTTCCAGAGAAATGGACACGTAGGCACAACCTGATGATACAGCCACTGATGATGACTTTCTCACCACTCCAGGGGATGCCAGCCTGCGACTCTGGGGCCTTGATTTAACACGCTGCTGATGACTGCCGTTCTTCTCCTCCTAACCGTGAAGCTTCAGGCTGGACTTCACTGTCTCAAGGCCAGCATCATCACTCTAAGGCTACGCTTACATTCTGTTAAAATCACCTTTCCAGTCAGGCCACTTCTGCTCTTGGATTTTGGAATCTCTCTCACATTAATTGTTGCTCTTGGCAGCAATGGGCCTGCCTCTTCTTTTGCAATCTTATTTCTCTCCTTCATACATCCCTGCCTTAAATCGCATCGTTCAAAAAGCATAGGCAGTGTAGGCTACGACTCTCCAACGACACCTTGCTTGTGACCTCTGTTAAACTAGGAGGAATGCCAGTGACAAAAGCACACGTAAGCAATTGATACGTGTCCCTCCACCCGCCCATGTCTTTCACACAACTTGCGCTTTGGCCACCCAGACTGACGGCCCAGTGGGCACAACCAAATACTTGATGGGATTTCCAGCAGATACCCTTCCGTGTCCAGGAGCTCTGCGAGTGCTCTCCAAGACTGATGCATGATCAGTGGCACCACAGGTTCCCCTGATACCATTGGAGGCAGGATCAGAGTGGCAGGAGCAAAGCAGGAGCTGTGGAAGACAGGGGTCTGGGAAGGAGGACTATGACCAAAGTTGGTGCTGTACCACTCCCTCAGTCTCCTCAGCTTGAAGTCTCTCCCTTGAGGGACAAAATTAACCCAGGATTGGGACCTCCCCAGGCACAGTCTGCGCGGCAGCTCAATGGGAATTTTGGAGGAGCCCTACAGGGCTACTCCAGTCCCATTTCCATTCAGTCCACAGTGAGGCGTATGTTAGGACTCCACAATACATCGTGCTTTTGACCACAGGATTATACCACCGGGGGATACCATTCTAATCCTGCTCCATTCCTGCACTCTGCATTGTTTTCAGGAGATATCACAGATGCTGCCCAGTTCCTCCGTTTTGAGAAGATAGGCTCTGCGTTTCCAGCTTGCACTCCTACCCATTATACCCACCCATGCTCAAGACACAGATGTAGTAACAAATCACAGGAGGGCTCAGATTTCAACAATGTTGGGCTCACTTGGACTTCTTTGGGGCTCTCTCCACTTCAAGGGTTTGGCAGATGTGCTTGGAGGAGGGATGGGCACAAGAATACTCTTTGAGATGTAACAGCCAGTCAGAGCTTTGCCTCTTTGGGCATTGGCCTCACAAATGTACAGTCCAAAAATTAAAATATTTGCTTCATCATATGAAATGGACTATGAAAACCTTAGCTCCTTATAGATATGTAAATTTGAGAGAGCACCTGGACTCTCTTGGCATGCCTTGCCTGACTACATTCCCATTCACCTCTTCCGTTTCCCTATAATGTTCATCTGTCTTGAAGGTATCCTCACACTCTGTGTGGACAGGAGGTCCAATTAGGACCGTAAGAACCAACTCTTTTCCAACCCAAAACACCACATCAGCCCCTACACAGACGAACCAGTCATTCCAATGAGGAAGGAACACAAGGAGACTGAGATTGCAATGCAGCATCAACTTTATTGAGTCTGAAGATAGAAATGAAGCAATGTGTGATAGAAGAGATCTGGTACAGGTTGCAATGGGGGCAGCTGGTACTCAGACACGCTCCCAGTGGAATGGGAATCATGTCTTCGTCCCACACATGGGACACGGAGCAAGGCCATTTCCACTTGCTTCAGGATAAACCCAAGGCACAGGACAGCAGGACACAAGATGAACTCGTGATATTCAGAGGAAAGTAGAAGAAGAAGACATCTGCTGGTCATATTCCCGGGCTATAACATCTGGCCAGGGTGCTCAGCCCGTCTGGAAATGCTGGCCAGCAGCTCTGTCCTCAGTCTGTCACCTGGCTTTGGGCTTCCTGGGCAAGGGGTTCATGGGACGTCCACCTCACCCTTAGCAGGGCGGGTACCTACTGCCAGAGATGCGGCTGCCCAGGCCGGAGATGCCAAAGCCACCAGAGGAGATAGGCACTCCCTCCTCACTCAGGATGCTGCCAACAGCAGCAGAGGTGCTGGAGCCCACAGCGGTGTTCTGGGGGAAGGAGCTGAGGATGGGTCCAGGCAGGGTGACCACCACGGGAGAGGGCTGAATCACCACCCGGGAGGCCTGGCACTGGCGCACACAGACCTCGTTGCAGCTGTTGGCCAGCGGGGTCGGGCCACAGGGGCTGCACAGACTGAAGCAGGACATGGTGGTGGGATGGAGGTGGACCTGGAGAGGGGACAGGAGAAGCACAGGCAGCATGAGCAACAGCCTGGCAGCCTGCTGGCCAAGGGAGGAGGTACAGGCTGGGAAGCTGGGACAAGTAGCGTAGGCACATAGAGAGGCTTGGCAACCCAGATCCCCAGAAGCCCCAGAAAAGTCCGTTCAAGGCTTTCCCCCTCCTCCCCCCACACTGGAAAGCAGGACAGAGCTGGTGGGAAGAACATCTAGGAGCAAGGCTCACACCAAGGCCTAAACAGAGGCAAAGGCACCCTGGAGGTGAGAAAAACTAGAGGAGAAGCTGAGAAAGAGAAGAGTGAGGAGAAAGCCACTGCAGCTCACCTTGTTCACCAAGGAGGAGAAGGCAAGAGAAGTGGATGAGGGAGCCTGGTGCTGCACTGCCTTTTATACTGGTCTAGTCCGCCCCAGGCACAGAGCATGCTTCAGATGCTAATGTTTACAAATAGCTCATCTTGCATGCAAAACTCTGACCATTGCAGAAAATAGTGTCTATTTTAAGTGCTAGTGATGCGACCATTTTGTTTCCCATTTCTAATCGCACCCATTCTATCATTCGCATTCCTTTCAAGTGACTGCATTACCGTCCAAAGTATTTCCAGAGAAATGGACACGTAGGCACAACCTGATGATACAGCCACCGATGATGACTTTCTCACCACTCCAGGGGATGCCAGCCTGCGACTCTGGGGCCTTGATTTAACACGCTGCTGATGACTGCCGTTCTTCTCCTCCTAACCGTGAAGCTTCAGGCTGGACTTCACTGTCTCAAGGCCAGCATCATCTCTCTAAGGCTACGCTTGCATTCTGTTAAAATCACCTTTCCAGTCAGGCCACTTCTGCTCTTGGATTTTGGAATCTCTCTCACATTAATTGTTGCTCTTGGCAGCAATGGGCCTGCCCCTTCTTTTGCAATCTTATTTCTCTCCTTCATACATCCCTGCCTTAAAACGCATCGTTCCAAAAGAATAGGCAGTGTAGGCTACGACTCTCCAACGACACCTTGCTTGTGACCTCTGTTAAACTAGGAGGAATGCCAGTGACAAAAGCACACGTAAGCAATTGATACGTGTCCCTCCACCTGCCCATGTCTTTCACACAACTTGCGCTTTGGCCACCCAGACTGACGGCCCAGTGGGCACAACCAAATACTTGATGGGATTTCCAGCAGATACCCTTCCGTGTCCAGGAGCTCTGCGAGTGCTCTCCAAGACTGATGCATGATCAGTGGCACCACAGGTTCCCCTGATACCATTGGAGGCAGGATCAGAGTGGCAGGAGCAAAGCAGGAGCTGTGGAAGACAGGGGTCTGGGAAGGAGGACTAAGACCAAAGTTGGTGCTGTACCACTCCCTCAGTCTCCTCAGCTTGAAGTCTCTCCCTTGAGGGACAAAATTAACCCAGGATTGGGACCTCCCCAGGCACAGTCTGCGCAGCAGCTCACTGGGAATTTTGGAGGAGCCCTACAGGGCTACTCCAGTCCCATTTCCATTCAGTCCACAGTGATGCGTATGTTAGGACTCCACAATACATCGTGCCTTTGACCACAGGATTATACCACCGGGGGATACCATTCTAATCCTGCTCCATTCCTGCACTCTGCATTGTTTTCAGGAGATATCACAGATGCTGCCCAGTTCCTCCGTTTTGAGAAGATAGGCTCTGTGTTTCCAGCTTGCACTCCTACCCATTATACCCACCCATGCTCAAGACACAGATGTAGTAACAAATCACAGGAGGGCTCAGATTTCAACAATGTTGGGCTCACTTGGACTTCTTTGGGGCTCTCTCCACTTCAAGGGTTTGGCAGATGTGCTTGGAGGAGGGTTGGGCACAAGAATACTCTTTGAGATGTAACAGCCAGTCAGAGCTTTGCCTCTTTGGGCATTGGCCTCACAAATGTACAGTCCAAAAATTAAAATATTTGCTTCATCATATGAAATGGACTATGAAAACCTTAGCTCCCTATAGATATATAAATGTGAGAGAGCACCTGGACTCTCTTGGCATGCCTTGCCTGACTACATTCCCATTCACCTCTTCCGTTTCCCTATAATGTTCATCTGTCTTGAAGGTATCCTCACACTCTGTGTGGACAGGAGGTCCAATTAGGACCGTAAGAACCAACTCTTTTCCAACCCAAAACACCACATCAGCCCCTACACAGACGAACCAGTCATTCCAATGAGGAAGGAACACAAGGAGACTGAGATTGCAATGCAGCATCAACTTTATTGAGTCTGAAGATAGAAATGAAGCAATGCGTGATAGAAGAGATCTGGTACAGGTTGCAATGGGGGCAGCTGGTACTCAGACACGCTCCCAGTGGAATGGGAATCATGTCTTCGTCCCACACATGGGACACGGAGCAAGGCCATTTCCACTTGCTTCAGGATAAACCCAAGGCACAGGACAGCAGGACACAAGATGAACTCGTGATATTCAGAGGAAAGTAGAAGAAGAAGACATCTGCTGGTCATATTCCCGGGCTATAACATCTGGCCAGGGTGCTCAGCCCGTCTGGAAATGCTGGCCAGCAGCTCTGTCCTCAGTCTGTCACCTGGCTTTGGGCTTCCTGGGCAAGGGGTTCATGGGACGTCCACCTCACCCTTAGCAGGGCGGGTACCTACTGCCAGAGATGCGGCTGCCCAGGCCGGAGATGCCAAAGCCACCAGAGGAGATAGGCACTCCCTCCTCACTCAGGATGCTGCCAACAGCAGCAGAGGTGCTGGAGCCCACAGCGGTGTTCTGGGGGAAGGAGCTGAGGATGGGTCCAGGCAGGGTGACCACCACGGGAGAGGGCTGAATCACCACCCGGGAGGCCTGGCACTGGCGCACACAGACCTCGTTGCAGCTGTTGGCCAGCGGGGTCGGGCCACAGGGGCTGCACAGACTGAAGCAGGACATGGTGGTGGGATGGAGGTGGACCTGGAGAGGGGATAGGAGAAGCACAGGCAGCATGAGCAACAGCCTGGCAGCCTGCTGGCCAAGGGAGGAGGTACAGGCTGGGAAGCTGGGATAAGTAGCGTAGGCACATAGAGAGGCTTGGCAACCCAGATCCCCAGAAGCCCCAGAAAAGTCCGTTCAAGGCTTTCCCCCTCCTCCCCCCACACTGGAAAGCAGGACAGAGCTGGTGGGAAGAACATCTAGGAGCAAGGCTCACACCAAGGCCTAAACAGAGGCAAAGGCACCCTGGAGGTGAGAAAAACTAGAGGAGAAGCTGAGAAAGAGAAGAGTGAGGAGAAAGCCACTGCAGCTCACCTTGTTCACCAAGGAGGAGAAGGCAAGAGAAGTGGATGAGGGAGCCTGGTGCTGCACTGCCTTTTATACTGGTCTAGTCCGCCCCAGGCACAGAGCATGCTTCAGATGCTAATGTTTACAAATAGCTCATCTTGCATGCAAAACTCTGACCATTGCAGAAAATAGTGTCTATTTTAAGTTCTAGTGATGCTACCATTTTGTTTCCCATTTCTAATCGCACCCATTCTATCATTCGCATTCCTTTCAAGTGACTGCATTACCGTCCAAAGTATTTCCAGAGAAATGGACACGTAGGCACAACCTGATGATACAGCCACCGATGATGACTTTCTCACCACTCCAGGGGATGCCAGCCTGCGACTCTGGGGCCTTGATTTAACACGCTGCTGATGACTGCCGTTCTTCTCCTCCTAACCGTGAAGCTTCAGGCTGGACTTCACTGTCTCAAGGCCAGCATCATCACTCTAAGGCTACGCTTACATTCTGTTAAAATCACCTTTCCAGTCAGGCCACTTCTGCTCTTGGATTTTGGAATCTCTCTCACATTAATTGTTGCTCTTGGCAGCAATGGGCCTGCCTCTTCTTTTGCAATCTTATTTCTCTCCTTCATACATCCCTGCCTTAAATCGCATCGTTCAAAAAGCATAGGCAGTGTAGGCTACGACTCTCCAACGACACCTTGCTTGTGACCTCTGTTAAACTAGGAGGAATGCCAGTGACAAAAGCACACGTAAGCAATTGATACGTGTCCCTCCACCTGCCCATGTCTTTCACACAACTTGCGCTTTGGCCACCCAGACTGACGGCCCAGTGGGCACAACCAAATACTTGATGGGATTTCCAGCAGATACCCTTCCGTGTCCAGGAGCTCTGCGAGTGCTCTCCAAGACTGATGCATGATCAGTGGCACCACAGGTTCCCCTGATACCATTGGAGGCAGGATCAGAGTGGCAGGAGCAAAGCAGGAGCTGTGGAAGACAGGGGTCTGGGAAGGAGGACTAAGACCAAAGTTGGTGCTGTACCACTCCCTCAGTCTCCTCAGCTTGAAGTCTCTCCCTTGAGGGACAAAATTAACCCAGGATTGGGACCTCCCCAGGCACAGTCTGCGCGGCAGCTCAATGGGAATTTTGGAGGAGCCCTACAGGGCTACTCCAGTCCCATTTCCATTCAGTCCACAGTGAGGCGTATGTTAGGACTCCACAATACATCGTGCTTTTGACCACAGGATTATACCACCGGGGGATACCATTCTAATCCTGCTCCATTCCTGCACTCTGCATTGTTTTCAGGAGATATCACAGATGCTGCCCAGTTCCTCCGTTTTGAGAAGATAGGCTCTGCGTTTCCAGCTTGCACTCCTACCCATTATACCCACCCATGCTCAAGACACAGATGTAGTAACAAATCACAGGAGGGCTCAGATTTCAACAGCGTTGGACTCACTTGGACTTCTTTGGGGCTCTCTCCACTTCAAGGGTTTGGCAGATGTGCTTGGAGGAGGGATGGGCAAAAGAATACTCTTTGAGATGTAACAGCCAGTCAGAGCTTTGCCTCTTTGGGCATTGGCCTCACAAATGTACAGTCCAAAAATTAAAATATTTGCTTCATCATATGAAATGGACTATGAAAACCTTAGCTCCCTATAGATATATAAATGTGAGAGAGCACCTGGACTCTCTTGGCATGCCTTGCCTGACTACATTCCCATTCACCTCTTCCGTTTCCCTATAATGTTCATCTGTCTTGAAGGTATCCTCACACTCTGTGTGGACAGGAGGTCCAATTAGGACCGTAAGAACCAACTCTTTTCCAACCCAAAACACCACATCAGCCCCTACACAGACGAACCAGTCATTCCAATGAGGAAGGAACACAAGGAGACTGAGATTGCAATGCAGCATCAACTTTATTGAGTCTGAAGATAGAAATGAAGCAATGCGTGATAGAAGAGATCTGGTACAGGTTGCAATGGGGGCAGCTGGTACTCAGACACGCTCCCAGCGGAATGGGAATCATGTCTTCGTCCCACACATGGGACACGGAGCAAGGCCATTTCCACTTGCTTCAGGATAAACCCAAGGCACAGGACAGCAGGACACAAGATGAACTCGTGATATTCAGAGGAAAGTAGAAGAAGAAGACATCTGCTGGTCATATTCCCAGGCAGTAATATCTGGCAGGGGTGCTCAGCCCGTCTGGAAATGCTGGCCAGCAGCTCTGTCCTCGGTCTGTCACCTGGCTTTGGGCTTCCTGGGCAAGGGGTTCATGGGACGTCCACCTCACCCTTAGCAGGGCGGGTACCTACTGCCAGAGATGCGGCTGCCCAGGCCGGAGATGCCAAAGCCACCAGAGGAGATAGGCACTCCCTCCTGGCTCAGGATGCTGCCAACAGCAGCAGAGGTGCTGGAGCCCACAGCGGTGTTCTGGGGGAAGGAGCTGAGGATGGGTCCAGGCAGGGTGACCACCACGGGAGAGGGCTGAATCACCACCCGGGAGGCCTGGCACTGGCGCACACAGGGCTCGGTGCAGCTGTTGGCCAGCGGGGTCGGGCCACAGGGGCTGCACAGACTGAAGCAGGACATGGTGGTGGGATGGAGGTGGACCTGGAGAGGGGACAGGAGAAGCACAGGCAGCATGAGCAACAGCCTGGCAGCCTGCTGGCCAAGGGAGGAGGTACAGGCTGGGAAGCTGGGACAAGTAGCGTAGGCACATAGAGAGGCTTGGCAACCCAGATCCCCAGAAGCCCCAGAAAAGTCCGTTCAAGGCTTTCCCCCTCCTCCCCCCACACTGGAAAGCAGGACAGAGCTGGTGGGAAGAACATCTAGGAGCAAGGCTCACACCAAGGCCTAAACAGAGGCAAAGGCACCCTGGAGGTGAGAAAAACTAGAGGAGAAGCTGAGAAAGAGAAGAGTGAGGAGAAAGCCACTGCAGCTCACCTTGTTCACCAAGGAGGAGAAGGCAAGAGAAGTGGATGAGGGAGCCTGGTGCAGCACTGCCTTTTATACTGGTCTAGTCCGCCCCAGGCACGGAGCATGCTTCAGATGCTAATGTTTTCAAATAGCTCATCTTGCATGCAAAACTCTGACCATTGCAGAAAATAGTGTCTATTTTAAGTGCTAGTGATGCGACCATTTTGTTTCCCATTTCTAATCGCACCCATTCTATCATTCGCATTCCTTTCAAGTGACTGCATTACCGTCCAAAGTATTTCCAGAGAAATGGACACGTAGGCACAACCTGATGATACAGCCACCGATGATGACTTTCTCACCACTCCAGGGGATGCCAGCCTGCGACTCTGGGGCCTTGATTTAACACGCTGCTGATGACTGCCGTTCTTCTCCTCCTAACCGTGAAGCTTCAGGCTGGACTTCACTGTCTCAAGGCCAGCATCATCTCTCTAAGGCTACGCTTGCATTCTGTTAAAATCACCTTTCCAGTCAGGCCACTTCTGCTCTTGGATTTTGGAATCTCTCTCACATTAATTGTTGCTCTTGGCAGCAATGGGCCTGCCCCTTCTTTTGCAATCTTATTTCTCTCCTTCATACATCCCTGCCTTAAATCGCATCGTTCCAAAAGAATAGGCAGTGTAGGCTACGACTCTCCAACGACACCTTGCTTGTGACCTCTGTTAAACTAGGAGGAATGCCAGTGACAAAAGCACACGTAAGCAATTGATACGTGTCCCTCCACCTGCCCATGTCTTTCACACAACTTGCGCTTTGGCCACCCAGACTGACGGCCCAGTGGGCACAACCAAATACTTGATGGGATTTCCAGCAGATACCCTTCCCTGTCCAGGAGCTCTGCGAGTGCTCTCCAAGACTGATGCATGATCAGTGGCACCACAGGTTCCCCTGATTCCATTGGAGGCAGGATCAGAGTGGCAGGAGCAAAGCAGGAGCTGTGGAAGACAGGGGTCTGGGAAGGAGGACTAAGACCAAAGTTGGTGCTGTACCACTCCCTCAGTCTCCTCAGCTTGAAGTCTCTCCCTTGAGGGACAAAATTAACCCAGGATTGGGACCTCCCCAGGCACAGTCTGCGCGGCAGCTCACTGGGAATTTTGGAGGAGCCCTACAGGGCTACTCCAGTCCCATTTCCATTCAGTCCACAGTGAGGCGTATGTTAGGACTCCACAATACATCGTGCTTTTGACCACAGGATTATACCACCGGGGGATACCATTCTAATCCTGCTCCATTCCTGCACTCTGCATTGTTTTCAGGAGATATCACAGATGCTGCCCAGTTCCTCCGTTTTGAGAAGATAGGCTCTGCGTTTCCAGCTTGCACTCCTACCCATTATACCCACCCATGCTCAAGACACAGATGTAGTAACAAATCACAGGAGGGCTCAGATTTCAACAGCGTTGGACTCACTTGGACTTCTTTGGGGCTCTCTCCACTTCAAGGGATTGGCAGATGTGCTTGGAGGAGGGATGGGCAAAAGAATACTCTTTGAGATGTAACAGCCAGTCAGAGCTTTGCCTCTTTGGGCATTGGCCTCACAAATGTACAGTCCAAAAATTAAAATATTTGCTTCATCATATGAAATGGACTATGAAAACCTTAGCTCCCTATAGATATATAAATGTGAGAGAGCACCTGGACTCTCTTGGCATGCCTTGCCTGACTACATTCCCATTCACCTCTTCCGTTTCCCTATAATGTTCATCTGTCTTGAAGGTATCCTCACACTCTGTGTGGACAGGAGGTCCAATTAGGACCGTAAGAACCAACTCTTTTCCAACCCAAAACACCACATCAGCCCCTACACAGACGAACCAGTCATTCCAATGAGGAAGGAACACAAGGAGACTGAGATTGCAATGCAGCATCAACTTTATTGAGTCTGAAGATAGAAATGAAGCAATGCGTGATAGAAGAGATCTGGTACAGGTTGCAATGGGGGCAGCTGGTACTCAGACACGCTCCCAGTGGAATGGGAATCATGTCTTCGTCCCACACATGGGACACGGAGCAAGGCCATTTCCACTTGCTTCAGGATAAACCCAAGGCACAGGACAGCAGGACACAAGATGAACTCGTGATATTCAGAGGAAAGTAGAAGAAGAAGACATCTGCTGGTCATATTCCCGGGCTATAACATCTGGCCAGGGTGCTCAGCCCGTCTGGAAATGCTGGCCAGCAGCTCTGTCCTCAGTCTGTCACCTGGCTTTGGGCTTCCTGGGCAAGGGGTTCATGGGACGTCCACCTCACCCTTAGCAGGGCGGGTACCTACTGCCAGAGATGTGGCTGCCCAGGCCGGAGATGCCAAAGCCACCAGAGGAGATAGGCACTCCCTCCTGGCTCAGGATGCTGCCAACAGCAGCAGAGGTGCTGGAGCCCACAGCGGTGTTCTGGGGGAAGGAGCTGAGGATGGGTCCAGGCAGGGTGACCACCACGGAAGAGGGCTGGATCACCACCCGGGAGGCCTGGCACTGGCGCACACAGACCTCGTTGCAGCTGTTGGCCAGCGGGGTCGGGCCACAGGGGCTGCACAGACTGAAGCAGGACATGGTGGTGGGATGGAGGTGGACCTGGAGAGGGGACAGGAGAAGCACAGGCAGCATGAGCAACAGCCTGGCAGCCTGCTGGCCAAGGGAGGAGGTACAGGCTGGGAAGCTGGGACAAGTAGCGTAGGCACATAGAGAGGCTTGGCAACCCAGATCCCCAGAAGCCCCAGAAAAGTCCGTTCAAGGCTTTCCCCCTCCTCCCCCCACACTGGAAAGCAGGACAGAGCTGGTGGGAAGAACATCTAGGAGCAAGGCTCACACCAAGGCCTAAACAGAGGCAAAGGCACCCTGGAGGTGAGAAAAACTAGAGGAGAAGCTGAGAAAGAGAAGAGTGAGGAGAAAGCCACTGCAGCTCACCTTGTTCACCAAGGAGGAGAAGGCTAGAGAAGTGGATGAGGGAGCCTGGTGCAGCACTGCCTTTTATACTGGTCTAGTCCGCCCCAGGCACAGAGCATGCTTCAGATGCTAATGTTTACAAATAGCTCATCTTGCATGCAAAACTCTGACCATTGCAGAAAATAGTGTCTATTTTAAGTTCTAGTGATGCTACCATTTTGTTTCCCATTTCTAATCGCACCCATTCTATCATTCGCATTCCTTTCAAGTGACTGCATTACCGTCCAAAGTATTTCCAGAGAAATGGACACGTAGGCACAACCTGATGATACAGCCACCGATGATGACTTTCTCACCACTCCAGGGGATGCCAGCCTGCGACTCTGGGGCCTTGATTTAACACGCTGCTGATGACTGCCGTTCTTCTCCTCCTAACCGTGAAGCTTCAGGCTGGACTTCACTGTCTCAAGGCCAGCATCATCACTCTAAGGCTACGCTTACATTCTGTTAAAATCACCTTTCCAGTCAGGCCACTTCTGCTCTTGGATTTTGGAATCTCTCTCACATTAATTGTTGCTCTTGGCAGCAATGGGCCTGCCTCTTCTTTTGCAATCTTATTTCTCTCCTTCATACATCCCTGCCTTAAATCGCATCGTTCCAAAAGAATAGGCAGTGTAGGCTACGACTCTCCAACGACACCTTGCTTGTGACCTCTGTTAAACTAGGAGGAATGCCAGTGACAAAAGCACACGTAAGCAATTGATACGTGTCCCTCCACCTGCCCATGTCTTTCACACAACTTGCGCTTTGGCCACCCAGACTGACGGCCCAGTGGGCACAACCAAATACTTGATGGGATTTCCAGCAGATACCCTTCCCTGTCCAGGAGCTCTGCGAGTGCTCTCCAAGACTGATGCATGATCAGTGGCACCACAGGTTCCCCTGATTCCATTGGAGGCAGGATCAGAGTGGCAGGAGCAAAGCAGGAGCTGTGGAAGACAGGGGTCTGGGAAGGAGGACTATGACCAAAGTTGGTGCTGTACCACTCCCTCAGTCTCCTCAGCTTGAAGTCTCTCCCTTGAGGGACAAAATTAACCCAGGATTGGGACCTCCCCAGGCACAGTCTGCGCGGCAGCTCAATGGGAATTTTGGAGGAGCCCTACAGGGCTACTCCAGTCCCATTTCCATTCAGTCCACAGTGAGGCGTATGTTAGGACTCCACAGTACATCGTGCTTTTGACCACAGGATTATACCACCGGGGGATACCATTCTAATCCTGCTCCATTCCTGCACTCTGCATTGTTTTCAGGAGATATCACAGATGCTGCCCAGTTCCTCCGTTTTGAGAAGATAGGCTCTGCGTTTCCAGCTTGCACTCCTACCCATTATACCCACCCATGCTCAAGACACAGATGTAGTAACAAATCACAGGAGGGCTCAGATTTCAACAGCGTTGGACTCACTTGGACTTCTTTGGGGCTCTCTCCACTTCAAGGGTTTGGCAGATGTGCTTGGAGGAGGGATGGGCAAAAGAATACTCTTTGAGATGTAACAGCCAGTCAGAGCTTTGCCTCTTTGGGCATTGGCCTCACAAATGTACAGTCCAAAAATTAAAATATTTGCTTCATCATATGAAATGGACTATGAAAACCTTAGCTCCCTATAGATATATAAATGTGAGAGAGCACCTGGACTCTCTTGGCATGCCTTGCCTGACTACATTCCCATTCACCTCTTCCGTTTCCCTATAATGTTCATCTGTCTTGAAGGTATCCTCACACTCTGTGTGGACAGGAGGTCCAATTAGGACCGTAAGAACCAACTCTTTTCCAACCCAAAACACCACATCAGCCCCTACACAGACGAACCAGTCATTCCAATGAGGAAGGAACACAAGGAGACTGAGATTGCAATGCAGCATCAACTTTATTGAGTCTGAAGATAGAAATGAAGCAATGCATGATAGAAGAGATCTGGTACAGGTTGCAATGGGGGCAGCTGGTACTCAGACACGCTCCCAGCGGAATGGGAATCATGTCTTCGTCCCACACATGGGACACGGAGCAAGGCCATTTCCACTTGCTTCAGGATAAACCCAAGGCACAGGACAGCAGGACACAAGATGAACTCGTGATATTCAGAGGAAAGTAGAAGAAGAAGACATCTGCTGGTCATATTCCCGGGCTATAACATCTGGCCAGGGTGCTCAGCCCGTCTGGAAATGCTGGCCAGCAGCTCTGTCCTCAGTCTGTCACCTGGCTTTGGGCTTCCTGGGCAAGGGGTTCATGGGACGTCCACCTCACCCTTAGCAGGGCGGGTACCTACTGCCAGAGATGCAGCTGCCCAGGCCGGAGATGCCAAAGCCACCAGAGGAGATAGGCACTCCCTCCTGGCTCAGGATGCTGCCAACAGCAGCAGAGGTGCTGGAGCCCACAGCGGTGTTCTGGGGGAAGGAGCTGAGGATGGGTCCAGGCAGGGTGACCACCACGGAAGAGGGCTGGATCACCACCCGGGAGGCCTGGCACTGGCGCACACAGGGCTCGGTGCAGCTGTTGGCCAGCGGGGTCGGGCCACAGGGGCTGCACAGACTGAAGCAGGACATGGTGGTGGGATGGAGGTGGACCTGGAGAGGGGACAGGAGAAGCACAGGCAGCATGAGCAACAGCCTGGCAGCCTGCTAGCCAAGGGAGGAGGTACAGGCTGGGAAGCTGGGACAAGTAGCGTAGGCACATAGAGAGGCTTGGCAACCCAGATCCCCAGAAGCCCCAGAAAAGTCCGTTCAAGGCTTTCCCCCTCCTCCCCCCACACTGGAAAGCAGGACAGAGCTGGTGGGAAGAACATCTAGGAGCAAGGCTCACACCAAGGCCTAAACAGAGGCAAAGGCACCCTGGAGGTGAGAAAAACTAGAGGAGAAGCTGAGAAAGAGAAGAGTGAGGAGAAAGCCACTGCAGCTCACCTTGTTCACCAAGGAGGAGAAGGCAAGAGAAGTGGATGAGGGAGCCTGGTGCTGCACTGCCTTTTATACTGGTCTAGTCCGCCCCAGGCACGGAGCATGCTTCAGATGCTAATGTTTACAAATAGCTCAACTTGCATGCAAAACTCTGACCATTGCAGAAAATAGTGTCTATTTTAAGTGCTAGTGATGCGACCATTTTCTTTCCCATTTCTAATCGCACCCATTCTATCATTCGCATTCCTTTCAAGTGACTGCATTACCGTCCAAAGTATTTCCAGAGAAATGGACACGTAGGCACAACCTGATGATACAGCCACCGATGATGACTTTCTCACCACTCCAGGGGATGCCAGCCTGCGACTCTGGGGCCTTGATTTAACACGCTGCTGATGACTGCCGTTCTTCTCCTCCTAACCGTGAAGCTTCAGGCTGGACTTCACTGTCTCAAGGCCAGCATCATCTCTCTAAGGCTATGCTTACATTCTGTTAAAATCACCTTTCCAGTCAGGCCACTTCTGCTCTTGGATTTTGGAATCTCTCTCACATTAATTGTTGCTCTTGGCAGCAATGGGCCTGCCCCTTCTTTTGCAATCTTATTTCTCTCCTTCATACATCCCTGCCTTAAATCGCATCGTTCCAAAAGAATAGGCAGTGTAGGCTACGACTCTCCAACGACACCTTGCTTGTGACCTCTGTTAAACTAGGAGGAATGCCAGTGACAAAAGCACACGTAAGCAATTGATACGTGTCCCTCCACCTGCCCATGTCTTTCACACAACTTGCGCTTTGGCCACCCAGACTGACGGCCCAGTGGGCACAACCAAATACTTGATGGGATTTCCAGCAGATACCCTTCCCTGTCCAGGAGCTCTGCGAGTGCTCTCCAAGACTGATGCATGATCAGTGGCACCACAGCTTCCCCTGATTCCATTGGAGGCAGGATCAGAGTGGCAGGAGCAAAGCAGGAGCTGTGGAAGACAGGGGTCTGGGAAGGAGGACTAAGACCAAAGTTGGTGCTGTACCACTCCCTGTCTCCTCAGCTTGAAGTCTCTCCCTTGAGGGACAAAATTAACCCAGGATTGGGACCTCCCCAGGCACAGTCTGCGCGGCAGCTCAATGGGAATTTTGGAGGAGCCCTACAGGGCTACTCCAGTCCCATTTCCATTCAGTCCACAGTGAGGCGTATGTTAGGACTCCACAATACATCGTGCTTTTGACCACAGGATTATACCACCGGGGGATACCATTCTAATCCTGCTCCATTCCTGCACTCTGCATTGTTTTCAGGAGATATCACAGATGCTGCCCAGTTCCTCCGTTTTGAGAAGATAGGCTCTGCGTTTCCAGCTTGCACTCCTACCCATTATACCCACCCATGCTCAAGACACAGATGTAGTAACAAATCACAGGAGGGCTCAGATTTCAACAGCGTTGGACTCACTTGGACTTCTTTGGGGCTCTCTCCACTTCAAGGGATTGGCAGATGTGCTTGGAGGAGGGATGGGCAAAAGAATACTCTTTGAGATGTAACAGCCAGTCAGAGCTTTGCCTCTTTGGGCATTGGCCTCACAAATGTACAGTCCAAAAATTAAAATATTTGCTTCATCATATGAAATGGACTATGAAAACCTTAGCTCCCTATAGATATATAAATGTGAGAGAGCACCTGGACTCTCTTGGCATGCCTTGCCTGACTACATTCCCATTCACCTCTTCCGTTTCCCTATAATGTTCATCTGTCTTGAAGGTATCCTCACACTCTGTGTGGACAGGAGGTCCAATTAGGACCGTAAGAACCAACTCTTTTCCAACCCAAAACACCACATCAGCCCCTACACAGACGAACCAGTCATTCCAATGAGGAAGGAACACAAGGAGACTGAGATTGCAATGCAGCATCAACTTTATTGAGTCTGAAGATAGAAATGAAGCAATGCGTGATAGAAGAGATCTGGTACAGGTTGCAATGGGGGCAGCTGGTACTCAGACACGCTCCCAGCGGAATGGGAATCATGTCTTCGTCCCACACATGGGACACGGAGCAAGGCCATTTCCACTTGCTTCAGGATAAACCCAAGGCACAGGACAGCAGGACACAAGATGAACTCGTGATATTCAGAGGAAAGTAGAAGAAGAAGACATCTGCTGGTCATATTCCCAGGCAGTAATATCTGGCAGGGGTGCTCAGCCCGTCTGGAAATGCTGGCCAGCAGCTCTGTCCTCAGTCTGTCACCTGGCTTTGGGCTTCCTGGGCAAGGGGTTCATGGGACGTCCACCTCACCCTTAGCAGGGCGGGTACCTACTGCCAGAGATGCAGCTGCCCAGGCCGGAGATGCCAAAGCCACCAGAGGAGATAGGCACTCCCTCCTGGCTCAGGATGCTGCCAACAGCAGCAGAGGTGCTGGAGCCCACAGCGGTGTTCTGGGGGAAGGAGCTGAGGATGGGTCCAGGCAGGGTGACCACCACGGAAGAGGGCTGGATCACCACCCGGGAGGCCTGGCACTGGCGCACACAGGGCTCGGTGCAGCTGTTGGCCAGCGGGGTTGGGCCACAGGGGCTGCACAGACTGAAGCAGGACATGGTGGTGGGATGGAGGTGGACCTGGAGAGGGGACAGGAGAAGCACAGGCAGCATGAGCAACAGCCTGGCAGCCTGCTGGCCAAGGGAGGAGGTACAGGCTGGGAAGCTGGGATAAGTAGCGTAGGCACATAGAGAGGCTTGGCAACCCAGATCCCCAGAAGCCCCAGAAAAGTCCGTTCAAGGCTTTCCCCCTCCTCCCCCCACACTGGAAAGCAGGACAGAGCTGGTGGGAAGAACATCTAGGAGCAAGGCTCACACCAAGGCCTAAACAGAGGCAAAGGCACCCTGGAGGTGAGAAAAACTAGAGGAGAAGCTGAGAAAGAGAAGAGTGAGGAGAAAGCCACTGCAGCTCACCTTGTTCACCAAGGAGGAGAAGGCAAGAGAAGTGGATGAGGGAGCCTGGTGCTGCACTGCCTTTTATACTGGTCTAGTCCGCCCCAGGCACAGAGCATGCTTCAGATGCTAATGTTTACAAATAGCTCATCTTGCATGCAAAACTCTGACCATTGCAGAAAATAGTGTCTATTTTAAGTTCTAGTGATGCGACCATTTTGTTTCCCATTTCTAATCGCACCCATTCTATCATTCGCATTCCTTTCAAGTGACTGCATTACCGTCCAAAGTATTTCCAGAGAAATGGACACGTAGGCACAACCTGATGATACAGCCACCGATGATGACTTTCTCACCACTCCAGGGGATGCCAGCCTGCGACTCTGGGGCCTTGATTTAACACGCTGCTGATGACTGCCGTTCTTCTCCTCCTAACCGTGAAGCTTCAGGCTGGACTTCACTGTCTCAAGGCCAGCATCATCACTCTAAGGCTACGCTTACATTCTGTTAAAATCACCTTTCCAGTCAGGCCACTTCTGCTCTTGGATTTTGGAATCTCTCTCACATTAATTGTTGCTCTTGGCAGCAATGGGCCTGCCTCTTCTTTTGCAATCTTATTTCTCTCCTTCGTACATCCCTGCCTTAAATCGCATCGTTCCAAAAGAATAGGCAGTGTAGGCTACGACTCTCCAACGACACCTTGCTTGTGACCTCTGTTAAACTAGGAGGAATGCCAGTGACAAAAGCACACGTAAGCAATTGATACGTGTCCTTCCACCTGCCCATGTCTTTCACACAACTTGCGCTTTGGCCACCCAGACTGACGGCCCAGTGGGCACAACCAAATACTTGATGGGATTTCCAGCAGATACCCTTCCGTGTCCAGGAGCTCTGCGAGTGCTCTCCAAGACTGATGCATGATCAGTGGCACCACAGGTTCCCCTGATACCATTGGAGGCAGGATCAGAGTGGCAGGAGCAAAGCAGGAGCTGTGGAAGACAGGGGTCTGGGAAGGAGGACTAAGACCAAAGTTGGTGCTGTACCACTCCCTCAGTCTCCTCAGCTTGAAGTCTCTCCCTTGAGGGACAAAATTAACCCAGGATTGGGACCTCCCCAGGCACAGTCTGCGCGGCAGCTCACTGGGAATTTTGGAGGAGCCCTACAGGGCTACTCCAGTCCCATTTCCATTCAGACCACAGTGATGCGTATGATAGGACTCCACAATACATCGTGCTTTTGACCACAGGATTATACCACCGGGGGATACCATTCTAATCCTGCTCCATTCCTGCACTCTGCATTGTTTTCAGGAGATATCACAGATGCTGCCCAGTTCCTCCGTTTTGAGAAGATAGGCTCTGCGTTTCCAGCTTGCACTCCTACCCATTATACCCACCCATGCTCAAGACACAGATGTAGTAACAAATCACAGGAGGGCTCAGATTTCAACAGCGTTGGACTCACTTGGACTTCTTTGGGGCTCTCTCCACTTCAAGGGTTTGGCAGATGTGCTTGGAGGAGGGATGGGCAAAAGAATACTCTTTGAGATGTAACAGCCAGTCAGAGCTTTGCCTCTTTGGGCATTGGCCTCACAAATGTACAGTCCAAAAATTAAAATGTTTGCTTCATCATATGAAATGGACTATGAAAACCTTAGCTCCCTATAGATATATAAATGTGAGAGAGCACCTGGACTCTCTTGGCATGCCTTGCCTGACTACATTCCCATTCACCTCTTCCGTTTCCCTATAATGTTCATCTGTCTTGAAGGTATCCTCACACTCTGTGTGGACAGGAGGTCCAATTAGGACCGTAAGAACCAACTCTTTTCCAACCCAAAACACCACATCAGCCCCTACACAGACGAACCAGTCATTCCAATGAGGAAGGAACACAAGGAGACTGAGATTGCAATGCAGCATCAACTTTATTGAGTCTGAAGATAGAAATGAAGCAATGCGTGATAGAAGAGATCTGGTACAGGTTGCAATGGGGGCAGCTGGTACTCAGACACGCTCCCAGCGGAATGGGAATCATGTCTTCGTCCCACACATGGGACACGGAGCAAGGCCATTTCCACTTGCTTCAGGATAAACCCAAGGCACAGGACAGCAGGACACAAGATGAACTCGTGATATTCAGAGGAAAGTAGAAGAAGAAGACATCTGCTGGTCATATTCCCAGGCAGTAATATCTGGCAGGGGTGCTCAGCCCGTCTGGAAATGCTGGCCAGCAGCTCTGTCCTCAGTCTGTCACCTGGCTTTGGGCTTCCTGGGCAAGGGGTTCATGGGACGTCCACCTCACCCTTAGCAGGGCAGGTACCTACTGCCAGAGATGCGGCTGCCCAGGCCGGAGATACCAAAGCCACCGGAGGAGATAGGCACTCCCTCCTCACTCAGGATGCTGCCAACAGCAGCAGAGGTGCTGGAGCCCACAGCGGTGTTCTGGGGGAAGGAGCTGAGGATGGGTCCAGGCAGGGTGACCACCACGGGAGAGGGCTGAATCACCACCCGGGAGGCCTGGCACTGGCGCACACAGACCTCGTTGCAGCTGTTGGCCAGCGGGGTCGGGCCACAGGGGCTGCACAGACTGAAGCAGGACATGGTGGTGGGATGGAGGTGGACCTGGAGAGGGGACAGGAGAAGCACAGGCAGCATGAGCAACAGCCTGGCAGCCTGCTAGCCAAGGGAGGAGGTACAGGCTGGGAAGCTGGGACAAGTAGCGTAGGCACATAGAGAGGCTTGGCAACCCAGATCCCCAGAAGCCCCAGAAAAGTCCGTTCAAGGCTTTCCCCCTCCTCCCCCCACACTGGAAAGCAGAACAGAGCTGGTGGGAAGAACATCTAGGAGCAAGGCTCACACCAAGGCCTAAACAGAGGCAAAGGCACCCTGGAGGTGAGAAAAACTAGAGGAGAAGCTGAGAAAGAGAAGAGTGAGGAGAAAGCCACTGCAGCTCACCTTGTTCACCAAGGAGGAGAAGGCAAGAGAAGTGGATGAGGGAGCCTGGTGCAGCACTGCCTTTTATACTGGTCTAGTCCGCCCCAGGCACGGAGCATGCTTCAGATGCTAATGTTTACAAATAGCTCAACTTGCATGCAAAACTCTGACCATTGCAGAAAATAGTGTCTATTTTAAGTGCTAGTGATGCGACCATTTTGTTTCCCATTTCTAATCGCACCCATTCTATCATTCGCATTCCTTTCAAGTGACTGCATTACCATCCAAAGTATTTCCAGAGAAATGGACACGTAGGCACAACCTGATGATACAGCCACCGATGATGACTTTCTCACCACTCCAGGGGATGCCAGCCTGCGACTCTGGGGCCTTGATTTAACACGCTGCTGATGACTGCCGTTCTTCTCCTCCTAACCGTGAAGCTTCAGGCTGGACTTCACTGTCTCAAGGCCAGCATCATCACTCTAAGGCTACGCTTACATTCTGTTAAAATCACCTTTCCAGTCAGGCCACTTCTGCTCTTGGATTTTGGAATCTCTCTCACATTAATTGTTGCTCTTGGCAGCAATGGGCCTGCCCCTTCTTTTGCAATCTTATTTCTCTCCTTCATACATCCCTGCCTTAAAACGCATCGTTCCAAAAGAATAGGCAGTGTAGGCTACGACTCTCCAACGACACCTTGCTTGTGACCTCTGTTAAACTAGGAGGAATGCCAGTGACAAAAGCACACGTAAGCAATTGATACGTGTCCCTCCACCTGCCCATGTCTTTCACACAACTTGCGCTTTGGCCACCCAGACTGACGGCCCAGTGGGCACAACCAAATACTTGATGGGATTTCCAGCAGATACCCTTCCGTGTCCAGGAGCTCTGCGAGTGCTCTCCAAGACTGATGCATGATCAGTGGCACCACAGGTTCCCCTGATACCATTGGAGGCAGGATCAGAGTGGCAGGAGCAAAGCAGGAGCTGTGGAAGACAGGGGTCTGGGAAGGAGGACTAAGACCAAAGTTGGTGCTGTACCACTCCCTCAGTCTCCTCAGCTTGAAGTCTCTCCCTTGAGGGACAAAATTAACCCAGGATTGGGACCTCCCCAGGCACAGTCTGCGCGGCAGCTCACTGGGAATTTTGGAGGAGCCCTACAGGGCTACTCCAGTCCCATTTCCATTCAGTCCACAGTGAGGCGTATGATAGGACTCCACAATACATCGTGCTTTTGACCACAGGATTATACCACCGGGGGATACCATTCTAATCCTGCTCCATTCCTGCACTCTGCATTGTTTTCAGGAGATATCACAGATGCTGCCCAGTTCCTCCGTTTTGAGAAGATAGGCTCTGCGTTTCCAGCTTGCACTCCTACCCATTATACCCACCCATGCTCAAGACACAGATGTAGTAACAAATCACAGGAGGGCTCAGATTTCAACAATGTTGGGCTCACTTGGACTTCTTTGGGGCTCTCTCCACTTCAAGGGTTTGGCAGATGTGCTTGGAGGAGGGATGGGCAAAAGAATACTCTTTGAGATGTAACAGCCAGTCAGAGCTTTGCCTCTTTGGGCATTGGCCTCACAACTATACAATCCGAAAATTAAAATGTTTGCTTCATCATATGAAATGGACTATGAAAACCTTAGCTCCTTATAGATATGTAAATTTGAGAGAGCACCTGGACTATCTTGGCATGCCTTGCCTGACTACATTCCCATTCACCTCTTCCGTTTCCCTATAATGTTCATCTGTCTTGAAGGTATTCTCACACTCTGTGTGGACAGGAGGTCCAATTAGGACCGTAAGAACCAACTCTTTTCCAACCCAAAACACCACATCAGCCCCTACACAGACGAACCAGTCATTCCAATGAGGAAGGAACACAAGGAGACTGAGATTGCAATGCAGCATCAACTTTATTGAGTCTAAAGATAGAAATGAAGCAATGCGTGATGGAAGAGATCTGGTACAGGTTGCAATGGGGGCAGCTGGTACTCAGATACTCTTTCCACCAGAACAGGATGTATGTCTTCCTCCCTCACGTGTTTAAAGGGACAAGAAGCAGGGTCATTTCCACTTGCTTCCGGATAAACCCAAGGCACAGGACAGCAGGAGGCAACATGGAGTTATGATGTTGAGAAGAAGAAGGTATCTGCTGGTCATATTCCCTAATTGTAATTGCAGGCATCCTGGCTTCCCTTACTTTTTTGCAAGAGAGTTCAGGGGTGCTCAGCACACCTGGAAATTCTGGCCAGCAGCTCTGACCTCAGTCCGGTGTCAGACTTTGGGCTTCCTGGGCAATGGGCTCAAGGGACAACCACCTCATCCTTAGCAGGGCAGGTACCTCCTGCCAGAGAATCGGCTGCCCAGGCCAGAGATGCCAAAGCCACCAGAGGAGATGGGGACTCCCTCCTCACTCAGGATGCTGCCAACAGCAGCAGAGGTGCTGGAGCCCACAGCAGTGTTCTGGGGGAAGGAGCTGAGGATGGGTCCAGGCAGGGTCACCACCACAGGAGACGGCTGGATCACCACCCGGGAGTCCTGGCACTGGCGCACACAGACCTCGTTGCAGCTGTTGGCCAGTGGGGTTGGGCCACAGGGACGGCACAGATCGAAGCAGGACATGGCTGTAGGATGGGAGTGAACCTGGAGAGAGAACAGCCAAACACAGTTAGTGTGGGCAGCGGCCTGGCAGCCTGCTTGTCAGGAGAGGAGGCACAGGCTGGGAAGCAGGGACAGGTAGTGATGAGACAGAGAGAGTGTATATAAGCCCAGATCCCCAGAAGCCCCAGCTGATTCAGCCCAGGACCTTCTCCCATCTCCCCCCACACTGGAAAGCAGAACAGAGCTGGTGGGAGCACCATCAAGGAGCAAGGCTCACAGCAAGCCTGCACAGAGTCCACGACTCAGTGGAAGCCAGAAGAGCAAGAGGAGAAGCAGAGAAAGAGGAATGTGAGACGGCCACTGCAGCTCACCTTGTTCACCAAGGAGGAGAAGGCAAGAGAAGTGGATGAGGGAGCCTGGTGCTGGACAGGCTTTTATACTGCTCAGGACTGCCCGAGGCTGCAAGGCAGTTTTACACTTGGAATGTGTTTACCAACAAGGTCATATTTTATGCTTAGCTTCGCAATTATGTAAATCGTTTGGTTGTTTATTTTCCCTGCAATGCTTCCTTTTTATTTCCATTTTCATTACATTCCTGTTCCCTAATGCAGTTTCCTTTCATGGTATGATATTATAGGCCAGTATTTCCACTGGTAATTATGCTAAAATCAGGCCATTGTTTTACAAGTCAGAATGCTGCCATGTTTTCAGGTGACATCAGCATTTTACCCTTCTGAGGTATGCCCTTATGCTTTGGTGTTATGAATGTATTTGTGTTGTTTTGGTTTTTTGGGTTTTTTTTTTTTTTTCATTATAAACATCTAATTAAAGAGCAGAACTTCTTTATCCAAGGACTGGACAAACCTATTGTTCTCAATGCCTCCAAGGACTTTTAAGCTTTCCTAGGCATCATTTTTACAGCAGGGAGAATGTGCTGTCAGGTGTTTCAAACTCTCTATGTGATATGTCACTGCACTCTGTCAAGTTAGCCTGTCTGCTTTGCCTTTTCACCTCCTCCATGCATTGCCTGGTGATCCCCCAACACCATTCCATGTATATACCAGGAAAGAATGATGTTGCTCTTCCAAAGTCAGTATTAGCTAGATTCTACTGCTATCTTATAGAATGCAAACCTTAACAAGAACATTTTGTTTCGTTTAAAACTCTTCCTTCTTCGTTCCCCATGTCCCCATGCCTTGGATCCTTTTTTGTCCCTACGTCCTGACACAGTACACACTGACAAACACACAGCAACATTTCCAGGCTGTACATACATCCACCCAGAAACAAATGAGGTCTGGGAGTGCCACCAAGAGCAGTTGGGACAGCAGCAGGAGTCAGGGCCATCCCGAGGACATGTGCCATAGGAGGACACCAAGCTCTATGCAGTGTTAGCCTGAGGCAGCACATGCCCAGGGGGAGCAACTGTCTGGCGTGTGATACCCAACATACACACCGCAGGCCCTTGCCAGACCCTCATTCCACAGTGTGGACAAAATACCCTCCACAATTACAGTGGGACTCTACCAGACTCAGGAAACTCTGTAATCACAGAGGCACAACCAAATTTCTCATTCGGGAAGATGAAAGGAGCTTCTAGGGAGACAGGATGTGTTCATTTAAGCAAATCTCTATTCAGAATAAGTCCTCAGTGTGATTGCAATACAGCATCTCTGCATGAAGAAAAAGGATTTTATTCATACTTTAAGGAATCTTAGTCATCCTCAAACTTTATGGAACATCAGTGCCCTATCCATGTTTCTTTCATTCAAAAACCTTCAACGAGCAAAACACTGCATGCAAAAAAGTACTTTTCTACCATCTCTCCATACCCCCCAACTCAGATCCCCATGCTGAGGGTATACACAAGACCTCAAACATCTTACAACACCCTGCTTTCTCAGATTTCCTGCTAAGGGTGTTGTCTTCTGTCCCTGGGTGTATATTTTAACATCACCTGCATTCAGTAAAAGGCACAGAATGCCTTAAAGCATGAAGCAAAGTGGATTTTTACTGAGTCTCCCAAGCAGAGACACAAAGGCCTTTTGAATTCTTGCTGAATTTAAGTTAGAATAGTAGCCATCAAATACAATAGTATCCATCTGGCATAGAAATATATAGGATACAACACAAGAGTGGAATCTCACTCTAAACAGGACTACAGGGCCAGGAGATAAGGATTGCCCACGAAGTAGTAGAGAACGGTAGGTTCTGAGAAGAGAACTGAAAATAGGAACTAAAATATGCCATTGGAAAGAAGCAATAGATGACAACTTATCTCTTTGACTCTTTTTGGACTCTGTACTTTGAGGGTTTGTCAGGTGTTCATGGAGGGATGGGAAGAAAAATATGCTTAGAACGGTAATACAGCATCATAACTTCAACCAGTTGGGCACTTGCCTCAAAACCATACAATCCAGCAGCTCAAATGTTTGCATCAGCAACTAAAGACAAAATCAAAACTTGCTCATCCTTTAAGTGTAAATTTGAAGGAGCATATGGAAACACTTGGAGGACATTGCCAACAATGCACATTACTCTGGCTCTCAACCAGTTCACAATGTCATCTCCAATGTCCATCTCCAATACTCAAGGCAGGAAGGAGGTCCAATGAGGACAATAGCCATCGACCATTTTCAATAGCAGGGCATTACATTTTCCCCTAGACATCTTGAGTGAATATCCCAACAGGAAAGAAACAAGAGGAGACTGAGATAATAATGCAGCATAAACTTTATTGAGTCTGAAGGTAGAAAATAAAGCAATGCATGGTGGAAGGGATCTGGTCCAGGCTGCAACAAGAGCAGCTGGTATTCAGACATCCCTTCACCAGAATGGGATGCACATCTTCCTCCCTCACATAGTGAGAGGGAGAAAAAGCAGGACCATCTAAACTTGCTTCAGGATGAACCCAGTGCACAGAACAGCAGGAGACAAGATGGACTCCTAATGATGATGAGTGGAAAGTGGGAGAAGAAGAAGACATCAGAGGGCCATGCTTCCAGACACCACAGGCTTTGCAGCAGGGCATGAGGGTGCTCTGCCTATCTGGAAACTCAGGCCAGCAGCTCCATCCTCAGTCCGGTGTGTGGCTTCAGGCTTCCTGGGCAATGGGTTCAAGGGACGTTCACCTCATCCTTAGTAGGGCAGGCACCTCCTGCCAGAGAAGCGGCCACCCAGGCCAGAGAGGCCAAAGCCACCGGAGGAGATGGGCACTCCCTCCTCACTCAGGATGCTTCCAACAGCAGCAGAGGTGCTGGAGCCCACAGCAGTGTTCTGGGGGAAGGAGCTGAGGATGGGTCCAGGCAGGGTCACCACCACAGGAGATGGTTCAATCACCACCCGGGAGTCCTGGCACTGACGCACACAGGGCTCGTTGCAGCTGTTGGCCAGTGGGGTCGGGCCACAGGGACGGCACAGATCGAAGCAGGACATGGTGGTGGGATGGAGGTCGACCTGGAGAGGGGACAGGCAAAACACACACAGCATGAGCAGCAGCCTGCTTGCCAAGGAAGGAGGAACAGGCTGGGGAGCAGAGGCAGGTAGTGCTCGGACAGCAAGAGGCTTGGCAGCCCAGATCCCCAGGAGCCCCAGCAGAGTCAGCCCAAGGCCTTCTCCCACCTCCCCCCGCACTGGAAAGCAGAACGGATCTGGTGGGAGCACCATCAAGGAGCAAGGCTCACACCAAGGCCTAAACGGAGGCAAAGGCTCAGTGCAGGTGAGAAACACAAGAGGAGAAGCTGAGCAAGAGAAGAGTGTGGAGAAAGCCACTGCAGCTTACCTTGTGCACCAAGGAGGAGAAGGCAAGAGAAGTGGATGAAGGAGCCTGGTTCTGGACAGGCTTTTATACTGATCTGGACCGCCCCAGGCCTAGAGCTACCATTACTGTGAGATACCCAAGCTCATTGTGTATGCAAAACTTGGAAATTAAGTAAATAGGGACACTGATTTTTCTTCCCTGCAATTCTCCCTTTTCATTTAACTTTTCATGACATACGCATTTTGCCACACAAGTTCCTTTCAAGTGACAGGATTAGAGACCAAAATTTTTCCATTGGAAATGATACCTCAGCACAAGCAAATGATGCATCCAGCAGTGTGCAGTATCCAGCTACACTATTTGATGCCAACCTTGTACCCTCAGGGGCTTTACTTTGAAGATTTAAAAAATGCATGCCTCATGTTGCCTTCCAATCCTAAAATACAAGTCTCAAAAATATTTTCCTATGACAGGAGTAGCTGCCACCGTCGCTTCATGTCTCACTGAACTGCCAAAATTAAGCCAAAATTAACCAGTCAGGTTGGATATACCCTGTTATGTTTTAGACTATCCAATATTAACATCAGGAGACATTCATATGTTCTTTGACATTCTCTCCTCCATCTGTGAAGTTTCCTGCAGCCCCCAGCTGACTGCAGATGGCTGTTAGAGGAGAGATCTTTTTTAATACACCACCAAAGGCCATTGTTGTGGACTCAGGCCTGTTCCTTCTCTCTCTTCAAGGCTTTCAACAACATCTGCTTTGTAACTACGTGCTAATTCAATAGTCATCACTAAAAAACGCTTAGAAACTTTAGCATCCCATAGGACACCTAAAGTCACCACCAGCTGCTGTTGCCCAAGAACATCAGCAAGATGCCTGTGGATGCAAGTAGATGCCAGGATCTCCATATGCATCTCATCACTCTCACACAATTTTATACATGGAAGTCCTACGGTCAGCGCTCACAACTGTGGTCTGCCCAAAGGCCCTGGTGCCCTGCAGTACCCCACTCCCCATACCACATGCTGCAGAAGTCACCTTCCCTCCTCTGGTTGAGCTTTTCTGCACACTTTGCTCCAGCTCAAAGCTCACGATGACTCATGACTGTTGGCAAAGAGTACATTCCCTGAGGGGCTTCCTGCACAGTCAGGCTCAGGACTTTTGTTCACAAAAGCTGCTTGTCATGGAAGACAAGGCCCTTACCTACAGTGAAAGGCATTGCAGGGCTTCCCACAGCATTTGGCACAGCAGGAGGGCAGGACCTCAGTGCCTCAAACAGGACTGGGAGGCACAGACAAAAGCATCACTTGTGGAGGACTAGAGCATTTGGGAAGAACTATGTAGCTTCTTTCTCCCTGCACTGCACTCCCTTAGGCAGAAGCAATCATCACATGTGGTGAAATGAGACACAGTAATACAAGCCACATCACACACAGGACAGGTTGTGTCCCTCCCTAACGTTTTTGGTCTGGCAATTTGGGGCAAAAGGGCTAAAAGATACGATGACTGCAATCAAGAGAATTTCTTTCTTCCTCATGTGTGCAAGGGTCAGACACTGAATTCCCAAACACCTTCAATTCACAGTTGCAGCTCAGTGGCCCTACAAATGCAGGCAGTGACTGTGCAGCAGTCACAGCATTGCTGAGGAATCAGAAAGTGGGGAGTAGGAGTAGAGGGAAGATCTGGGAGCAGAACTGAACTTTACAGTCCAGAACATCACATTTCACCTTGGACAGCATGGTTGGGCATCCCAACAATGAAAAAACACAAATAAACTGAGATTATAATGCAGCACAAATTTTATTGAGTCTGAAGATAGAAAAAAAAAACAGTGCATGGTAAAAGGATCTTACACCCCTTCCCCAAAATGAGATGCATATCTTTCTCCTTCATACGGTGAGAGAAAGAAGAAGCAGAGCCATCTCAGCTGGCTTCAGGATGAACCCAAGGCACAGGACAGCAGGAGACAATATGGACGCCTAATGATGATGAGTAGAAAGTGGGAGAAGAAGACACCTGCTGGCTGTGTTTCCAGACACATAAGCTGGCATCCTGGCTTCCCTCTCTGCTTTACAGGAGGGCATGAGGGTGCTCAGCCCATCTGGAAATGCTGGCCAGCAGTTCCATCCTCAGTCCGGCACCTGGCTTCAGCCTTCCTGGGCAATGGGCTCATGGGACGTTCACCTCATCCTTAGTAGGGCAGGCACCTCCTGCCAGAGAAG
The DNA here is from genome assembly GCF_016699485.2 of Gallus gallus. Lineage (NCBI taxonomy): Eukaryota > Metazoa > Chordata > Aves > Galliformes > Phasianidae > Gallus > Gallus gallus. Next base: position 1,545,509 of record NC_052556.1, read on the forward strand.
CGGCCACCCAGGCCAGAGATGCCAAAGCCACCAGAGATGGGCACACCTTCAGCACTCAGGATGTTGCCAACAGCAGCAGATGCTGAAGATCCCACAGCAGTGTTCTGGGGGAAGGAGCTGAGGATGGGTCCAGGCAGAGTCACCACCACAGGAGATGGTTCAATCACCACCCGGGAGTCCTGGCACTGGCGCACACAGGGCTCGTTGCAGCTGTTGGCCAGTGGGGTCGGGCCACAGGGACGGCACAGATCGAAGCAGGACATGGTGGTGGGATGGAGGTCGACCTGGAGAGGGGACAGGCAAAACACACACAGCATAAGCAGCAGCCTAGCAGCCTGCTTGCCAAGGAAGGAGGAACAGGCTGGGGAGCAGAGGCAGGTAGTGCTGGGGCAGCGAGAGGCTTGGCAGCCCAGATCCCCAGGAGCCCCAGCAGAGTCAGCCCAAGGCCTTCCCCCCTCTCCCCCCACACTGGAAAGCAGAACAGATCTGGTGGAACACCATCAAGGAGCAAGGCTCACACCAAGGCCTAAACGGAGGCGAAGACTCAGTGGAAGCCCGAAGAGCAAGAAGAAAGCAGAGAAAGAAAAGAGTGAGGAGAAGGCCACTCCAGCTCACCTTGTTCACCAAGGAAGAAAAGGCAAGAGAAGTGGATGAGGGAGCCTGGTGCTGGACTGCCTTTTATACTGATCTGGACCGCCCCAGGCCTATAGTACCTGTTTCTCTTGTAATTTCTGTACCAACAACATGCTCACCATGCATGCAAATCATTCCCCTCTAAAGATGCAGTGTTTGGGATTGATCCATGCAATGTTCCCCCTTCATTTCCATGCTAATGGCACACCCATTCCTCCTCTGATCCTTTCATTTTATCTTCACTAATGTTGCAAATGATGTCTCAAGCAGAATACTCTTTATTCTCATAATTTGTACATTAATGGTACTCTGCTTGGAAAGCAATGCAGTTTTCCTTCACTCTGTGTCACTTAATCATTGGCTTGCTTTTCATGCGGCCATTTAGAAGTCAGAGTAATGCCAGACATCCTAAATTAGTACATGACCAGAAAATATGCATTATTTGCACAACTCTCCAATCATTTTTCTCTAAGAATTGTTGCACACCTCACATCTTTGAAATATATTTTACATTTAAACTCTTTTTTAGTAAAAGCAGAACCAAGTCACATCCCTCCATAATGCAGACCATCGGTTTGCTCCTCTTAAGAAATGCTGACTTAGGAATTCAGTACGACAAACAAAAAGCTTCTTAAAGCAATCCAAAACTATTCCACAAAGCATTTCTCTGTGGAAAAAATACAGTATCCCGTGCTGGGTATTATTGGGTAAGGGCTATTGAACTAGTTGTTTCCCATGTCTAATTAGAGGTGTATTATGCTAAGGTTTTATGTACAGGAATAACAATTTTGTACCCAGAACCTCCACTTAGGTTATTCAGACACCTCTCTTATAGGAAAGAAATTAAACCAATTTACATCACATGAGAAGATGGCATCCATGTAATTGCTTGGACACATACTGTGTTGATTTATTACCATACCATAACACAGGAAAACAAATGCTTCATTGAGGTGGTGTACCAGACAATCACTTTTATTAGACTTAAATAATTTGAGTTGGTAATTTTGGCTTAAGCAAATGAGGAAAAATGATGAACATCTGAAGCAATGATTTTTTTTTTCACCACTGTATGAAACGTTTCTGCGAAGAGTTTCATTTCATCTATGAAAATGATGCCTAATTCATCACCTCTGCAGCAAAACAAGAACTGAACTGACTATGAAGGGGTCAAAATTATTTATCTAGAAGTGTTGCTACAAAATACCACATCACATGATGTTACTTGATGATTATTATTCTAAGAGTTTTGTATTTATTTTTTCCGTATTCAGTAGTCAAGCTCACTCTCATTCTCAAAAGATTTTATAACCATAAAACAAGAAGAAATTCTTGAGAATGCAGCCCATGACTATCACTGAGGTGAAATAAGTGATGCCCCATCCCTGAAGGTGTTCAAGGTCAGGTTGGATGGGGCCCTGGGCAGCCTAGTCTAGTATTAGATATGGAGGTTGGTGGCCCTGCCTGTGGCAGAGGGGTTGGAGCTAGATGATCCTTGGGGTCCCTTCCAACCCAATCCATTCTATGATCAGTTCCAGAAAACATCTGAACAAAATATTATTTCCTTCTGAAAGGGTATACTTGTCTTAAACTAAAGTTTTCTACCTAGCAATATCACCATCCTGATCTTTCATTTACCTCCATTATACCTTTAGAAGCCACTGGGGTGTGTCTGTCTGCAGATCCCTGGGGCTGTACAACAACACTGAAGCTTCTCCCTTGGCTCCTTTAAAGAACCAAGCTTCAAAGTTAGTCCCAAATATTCATTAATGGTTGAGACATAAAGTACACATACCAGGTAAATATTCCAAGTATATGACAAAATTTAAACAGGTATGTCACTTGGATAATGACTTCACTTTAAATTTGAGAGTCATGGTTACTCCTCAACCAGACAATGTTTAATAGCTTCAGAAACCAAGGTTATTAAATTTTTCATTAAAAAAATAGTTCTGTGTGTCATAATGGCAGCATTTAAAAACTTCTGCAGCAGATCTTCAGCCACTCTGAAATCTTCTGACTCTGTAAAGCAGCAGCACCAGGCAGCAAAATAAAGTCGGAATGTGATTTTTTGGAGACCATCAACACGAACCAGCCACTTTCCTGGGCATCACCCTGCTGCTGTACCCATTGCCACTTCAAAAATATGTGCTTTATACAAATTCTGCCACTTTTTGCTTCTCTCCCTTTGTGTTTCACCAGCATGCCCATCTCAGTGAAGAGTTATTTCCTCAGGTCTGCTGAGAGAAGACAAATTAAAGGCGTTTACCTGCAGAGCTGGAGCCAAAAGTCTGCTCCAGGTTTATAGCTCGAGATCACACCCAGTGATCCCACAGCAGGTGGACTCCTTCTGGTCTGAGAAGGAAAGGTTGGAGACTTATCCTTCCATTGAAGTCTGAAATAAAAGCAATTGTAATGTACCACTGTGCTGTCTAGACAGGTTGTTTTGATCACCATTATTTTAGAAAAGGGCCTTTCTAGCTTTCCTCGCCCTTTCTGATGGGTAAAGTATCATTCTTCAAGCTCTGATTGGCCCCCAGTATGCTCACCTGGGCAGTGACCCCCATGCAGGGGTCTGTCAGTAAAAGTCAGGGTGAAAAGCTGCAGCCACCACTGATGACAGCATTTTTTTCCTGCCCCTGTGCAGCTCATCTTTGTGGCAGAAACTGCATTTGACAGCCCACAGGAGGAGCTCATCAGGGAAAGTGCCTCATCTACCCCGAGATCTGCCCTCCAGATTTCCCATCTGGGGTTGTTTACCTGCTGCTTGTTTGCTTCTCTCATAGAATGGTAATTTTTTTCCTGCAAATCTCTTCTAAATTATAAGGTGTGTTGGAGGGATGCTTGGGGCAGTAACTCTTATCAGGTAGCTCCGTGGCCTCCTTAGATCAAATGTCATATCACAGGTATTCATTAATGATTTATACATGCAGAGTGCAGCACTATTATACTTAAAATATGGTTCTGGCTTCAGACACCCATGAATTGAGCAACAGCATGCCTTCAAGATAAACAGATCACAGTCACGCATGTCATTCCACTGATCAGCTCTTAATCAGGTCATGATTTCTTGCCTCATATTGCAACTTTTTCCCAATACTGTGCTCACACTAAAACCCATTCACACCTTAAACAGTCTCAGGTGACTCCAATAGACGTAAGGTCAACTCCACTCCATGGACATCCATCATTACAATGATTTTTACCACCAAGGGTAGAAGTCATTGTAATCATATTTTTCTCAGGATAAAAATCATATCCATGATGGATTATTTTACCTGCTCATAAGTGTATTTCAGTGACTAATTACATTGGGCTTTAAATGCAAAGCTCCTCAGATGCTTTGCTTTCAAGGCAAATGCTTTCTAAAAATCAGTACTGTTTAAGGCACCGTGGCTTAATCAGGAGCAATTTGGGCAACATTTCCATTCTGTTTCCCAGGATGTCGCTTACAGCTTTCACCTGGCTCCAAAGAGACTCATAGGGATGTCAGAGGAAAGATGACAGGGAATCACTGGGCTCTGCATGAAAAAATACTGAAGATATGGCCATAAAATAAGGACAGTGCCCTCTGCCACTGGCCATGCCCATGGACCCTGCATGTTTAGGGAGAGTGAGCACGTGATCTGATATACAGGGAAAAGGATTTTGTATTTTCTTTGTTCCTTTGTAAAGACCCCAGAGCAATGAAAGCCATTGGAAACAGCCGACAGAAGTTTCAGATTAAAGAATTTCTATGCACTTTGCAAACGCTCATTAATGATTTATACATGCAAAATGCTTATTACCATATTTTAAGTATCCAGCACGATTGCAGCATTTTAAAGCAAAGTTACAAAGTCACCCTGAAATAGGTGTCAAGGTTATTAATATACATTCTCTAGTTATGTGTTAAGGTGCTTGCATCACATGCATTTTTGTTTGCTTTCGATTGAAGTAGCTTTGCAATGTTGGCAGGTGTCTGAAAATAGGCAGCTGAAATCCCATTGCTGAGCAAGACGGGACGTTTTCATACAAAAGCATCTTCTCGGAAGTCACCTGAATGAAAACCTACTTGCTCACTGTCTATGTATGTCTAAACAGAGAAGAACACTTGTGTATGAATGCATGATCTGCTCATCTTTTGTTTGCATTTTGGGAAGGGGGCTCAGAAAGACCTGAAGCATTCATATGCTCAGGCTGAAAAAGGAGCAACAAAAGGAACATTCTTCAATTCCAGAGGCTGTTTCTAGAGTCAGGAGAATGACTCAAGAGATGGTTAAGGGTCTTCTACATTTCCAAGTAAATAAACCTGCAGGCAGAACATAAGTCTGTGTTTTACCTGGGTGCAGCCTGACATATATGAGCAGGTGGAAGTAGAAACCTGCATGGATAAATAGGATCTCAAGCACAGAAACATCTTTAATCCTTCAGTCAGTTTAAGAACATTTCCACAACGTAAGCTTCTCATTCCTCTGCTTATTCTTTCCTTTGTTTCTCTCTAACTGTTCTCTTCGGAAAAGCACATAAATTCACAGTAAGATAATACTTCTTTTTTTAACCAACTATCACCTAAAGGATGACTCCCAGTGTAGATTTTCATTAAGGGGATTTCTTTTCATTAAAGATCATTATCCCATAGTCATTAACTCCCAGGCATTGGTAATTGCAGTTTTCTTAAATGGCAGCTGAGGATTCAAAAAAAAACATAAAAGCCAGCATAGATTTTATCTGGAGATCATATCCTAAATCCTTTAGAGAGCTTTGAAAAACTTGGCACCTTTTTCTGTTCTATGAAAAAAAAATAATGCTCAGTATTCATTCCAAGCAAGAAAAATAAAAGCACAAATAGAGTATCCAGCCTTACTGAAATGTTATGCTTTGGTCTGAACAAGTTTACCTTCACACAGGCAGCATTTATAATCCTCTTGCACAGTTACCATAGAATCATAGACTGGCCTGGGTTGAAAAGGACATCAAAGATCATCTTGTTTCAACCTCTTGCCATGGACAGGGGGTCCAGACCACCAGACCAGGCTGTCCAGAGCCACGTCCAGCCTGGTCTTGAATGCCTCCAGGGATGGGGCATCCACAACCTCCTTGGGAAACCTGTTCCAGTGCGTCATCACCCTCTGAGTGAAAAACTTCCTCCTAATATCCAACCTAAACCTCCCTGCCTTAGTTTAAAATCATTCATAGAATCATAGAGTTGCTCAGGTTAGAAAAGACCTCAAAGATCGTCAAGTCCAACTGCAACCCAACCATACTACCCTAACTCTTGTTCTATCACTGTCAACCCATGTAAACAGCTGTTCCCCTTCCTGTTTATACATTCCCTTCAAGTACTGGAAGGCCACAGTGAGGCCACTTATTCCTTCAGATTCAATTTCAGAGCTCTTTTCTCTAGAAATAGATGTCTCAGAGAGAAGGATGCTCTGTTACCCAAACCACTGGGTTGGTCATGGCCATAAGCACCGCTTACAACACTGGGACTGAGCTTTTGCACCAGATCTTCAGTTTTATCATGGAAAAAGCACAAGACAACACCACTCTGATGATTACTCTTGGGGCTCTGTCATTTATTAAAACGTGGCCTGTGTTTACTTCCTGACTGCCACACATTTCCTATGTTGGTGAAGTCATTTCAGGACATGTCAAAAATTGCTCACTGTGCTTTTCTGTGTTGACAGCCCCTCCCTTAATCCCCATGCATTATAGCTGCATTTGTAAAAGAGATAATAATCCCTTCTCCTTTGTTTCTCAGGTCTAATCAGTTCCAGTGTTTGTTGTTCAGCGCAGGGACTCGTCCTCTGTTTCTCCAATGCAATGCAATCTCAGTTAAGGCTTCAAACAGTTGCTGGAATTCCAATTATAAACATGATAAACGCCAATGAGGAAAGCCTGTTTTACTCCAGGCTGTTCCATTCACTCACCAAGTGACCTCTGGTGATTCATTTAGCCTCTGTGCTTCACTTTATTAAACCTAGATAATAGCTAGAATTAAAAGTGGCTCAAGGCAATGAAAAACTGAGCTGCGAGGGAAGCATTGGGTACCATTTAACACAGTGCCCCAAACTACAAAGAAAGCAAAAGTCCCATGGATCCCCACAATGTAATGTGACACAAAGCACTGACCCACCCTGGGGCAGTGCAGGAGAGAGTGAGAAGATGTGGAAGAGTGGTGGTGACATTAGAGATGAGCATGGTTGGCAGCTAAGGGTTTTGGGCCATTATCTCTCTGTGCTGTTATCAAGGTCCGTACCCATTTGCCTGAAGCAATGGCAACAAAGCCCCTGTGGGGCATCACACAGCTTCAGGCAGTGTCCAGGGCCACTCAATGCTTTGGGAAAGGAACAGCCACCGCTCTCTATGCTCCTCCACACCAACCCCATGTGCTCTCCAACCTGCAGGATCCACACCTGAACCACCAACACAGGAATTCCTCTTCTTTGACAACAAAACTAAACAGATGGGCACTTGCTATCATTAAAGGACCTTTTGCACGTAGTACCTCTCCCTGCAAGGAACAGCACCAGTGCTGTGTTACAATTGGCTAAAAAATGCCTTTTACCACTAAGTTTTCCAGGTTTATCTCTACTTGGTTTGTGAACAGCACATGGTGTATTAGTACAACATACACCTTGTGTATTAGCACATCTTGCTTTAGTACAACCAAACACTCCCTCTGTGGTCAAACTGCTATAATCAGAATTGTAATAAGCAAATTTTGAATGAGTCTCCTAAATAAATGTATATGGATCTCCAAATATGTGTGTGATTCTATACCTGCAGCACTTTGGCTGGATGAATTCCAATGCATGGCTGTGATGCTATGCAGTCCCTCTTTGGCAAAGCAGCGCTTAAGCAGATTAATGATACAGGCAAATTTTTAGGACGCTCCCAATTCCTTTATTCTCCTCTTAACCAGTGTGTTCAGAAATCTTACTGCTAATTAGAAATCAATATTTCCCCCTCCATTTCTTATTGTGGCCCTAAAAATATTCTGGGTAGGAGATGTTAAAAAAAAAAAAGTTGGGGAAAAAAGCCAATATAGAACTAAAGATTAAACAGAAATCCACTTTTACTCCAAACTTGCCACCTTCTGGCAGAAGTGTCACTGCATGCATAACATTCCTCCACAGATGTCTATTCACAGTCAAGAGCAACACAAGAGACAATCAAGAAACAGAGCTCTTAATCTGCACAATATTTGCCTCCTGTGAATAGAAGCAATATCTCACCTGCGTTATGCAGGAGGAACAGGTAATCTTCCCCCCCCCCATAGCCTCAAACAGATATTTGATTTTGAAATAGTTGGGCAAATGATAGCAAAAGCTCCAGTAACCTCAAGACCCTTCTGTCAACGCTATCACTTCCCTTTGTATTCCAAGCAAAGTCAAACTATCTTCACGGGCAATGACATATCTGCCCTTCTTGCCTTGCAAACCAGGAGGGATAATTCTTTTGTTTGTAACTATTTCCTAAAGATTTCCTTCACATCAAGCTTGGGAGGGTGTTCACAGAGGTCCTAAGGCCGAAACATTTACATGGACTCCTGATCAGAACAAAAGATTGAGTGGTTCTCAGTCATTCATGCAGATAAATCATTGTGTGTGTATATTAACGCAACATACCAGAGTCCTATTCTGCTGAAGTGTGTTCCCCAGCATGTAAATGAGCTATGCCCTTGCAATAAGATTTTAATTAAGAATACCTTTCATGTAATTTTATTTGGAAAAAAAACCAAAACAATACTAAACTGTTTCGGTTTTATGAGCTGCTGTGTCAGTGAATGACATCAAAAACACTCCCATCCACACTACCTTCTCCGGAAGTCATAGAAAGCAAACAAAGGCTGGATGGAAAGACCAGTTTCAGCGTGCAGCGCAATCTCTTGCAATCTTCCTTTCCTATAGTACTGCCCTTTTCAACCCAGTCCATAAACTATTAAAAAAAAACAACAAAACGCACAGTCCCATGATTCTCTGTGACTTCAATTTGAGTCAGTGACAAAAAACGTGGGTGACATCTTCCTGCCTTTAATTGCAACATGGCCAAAGCAAATCTGCATGCTCCACTTCAGACCCATGCAGCCTCTGTTTGTAAGGACTGAAGTGGTAAATAACAGAGGTTTCTCCCCAGAAATCAGTTCTGCCCTGAGATGGTCAGTCTCATGGGAAAATGTCTAGGAATGTTAGCTCTTCCCTTTAACCATGAGTATTCACATAACAGCTTCAAGTCACGCTGTAACACATTTCAGAGGTAAACTTTCCTCTCTTCTATGCTGCACAGGAGTGCAAATTTGCTAAAAGAAAATAAAATGCTGTTACCTGACAGCAAGCCCCACTGCTGATGCTCTTTTCAATTCCTTTCAGACTGAAGCATATAAATGAATGCTTAATCAAGTCATAATATAACTGAAATGTGGTTAATGGAGTCTATCTATTTCTTTTTGACCCATGAGATGTTGAAGTGAATCCTGCCTGCAGGGTGTAGCAGCATGTTAGCACACTGCGTGAAGATCCAATAGCCAGCAAACAAACAGCAAGCAAAACAGATTCATTACTTGCAGAAGTTATGCATGCAGCAAACTTTGTTTTGCAACTAATTAAGACTTCATGCAAAAAGGGTGTCACATCCTCCAGGCAATTTGACTAAGTGTATAAAAGCATTTGCTACGTAGAACTCTCCTAATCACTTTTCTTAAACTCTTCTCCTTGGTGATCCGGGTAAGTCAATTTCGAATCAATTACTTATTGCTATCTAAATATTAATGAAATAATAGGTTAAACTTCAGAAGTGGGAAGGGGATGCTCTTCCAGAAATATACTTTTGTTGTACTTTAGGTTTAAGTCAACTGAAGTTTTACACTTCAGAGGTGAACGCTGGCATTTGCAAACGATGTTAGCATTCAGGCCAACAGTTCATTTAGGCTGTGAAGGGAATATAGAACTCTAGGAAGTCTCAGGTTCATACTGAGAAGCATTTCTTTTTTAATACTACAAGAACTGACACATTAAACAATTCAACTTAAAATATTTGTTTGATGCTTTCACCTTCAGCTGTTTCACAGACGGTAACGTCTTTTGGCTTTGAACAGTTGAAGAACATGCCCTAAGTATTTACAAAAGCCTATGGGGACTGGAGCTCAGATGTTCCTATTAAAAAGCCACTTTGTTGTTTTTAAGATATGTTTTAGACAGTGCTGAACTACAAATCTAGAAGGAACATATAAATGTTTCCTCTCCAGCTCTGTGTGGGTGCTAGGATGGGCTGCATTGAGGATCGCTGCCTTCAGACTGATCCGCAGCAGTGGCTCTTTCCCTGCTCAAGGGGAACCTAACTACTTAAACCCAGCTCCTCGGCTGCTGAAACCTTCTGTCATTGCCTTTTCCTTACCTTCAAGTCAGGCACTGGGGCAATTGGCAAAACTGAAGATGCAGCCCTGAGGATGGGAGAAGACAACAAAGGTACATAGCTAAAAACAAGACATTTAGATGGAGAAAACTCAGGGAAATTTCTCGTCTTTCTCCCACAGACTCAAGGGGAGAATGTTGGGATTCATGTGGACCTTCCTGCCATCCCTTAATCTTTTCCACATCAGTTTCATGCTGATGAAGTGAAGGAAATTATCACTTCTCCCTCACTCTGTTTGCATCGCCTAATTAGTGTGGGCACAATTCAGGGCAAGGACTGATTGTCAATCTATAATTAAACAATGCCCAAGAAAATCTGCCCTTGATATCAGGTATGGTTTTAAAGAGCTGTGTGGTTTCAAATATAAGAGACTGTAACTTGAATGATAAACAGTGGGACTAATAAAAGATGGGTGGAACTCCATCCCAGTTCTGACCCACTTCTAACCATGTGAGATGAGGTAACTCACTTCATCCCATTCTTCAGTTTTGCCAGTGCTGAGGAACAAAATTGGAGTCCTAACATGGAGTTGAGTTTAGGTTACAGCTTTCAGCAAGGTTCAAAAGGCAGTAGGAGGAAATCAGCAGTGCAACAGGTTAAGAATCCTGATAAGTAATAACCATTTTAGACTGAGAGCAGCCATGTTCTAGAAAGTATCGTTAGATATTGAAACAATGAAATTAAAAAGGGTTACTTATGGAGAAGACTGAAACCAACAACTGACGTAGAATCATAGAGTGGTTTGGGTTGGAAGGGACCTCAAGGATCATCAAGCTCCAATCTCCCTGCCACAGGCAGGGCCACCAACCTCCATGTGTAATACTAGACCATCAATTACCTAGAACATCTGTGCCTCACAATTCTCCCTTTTGTCAGCATTCACAGTACCCAGCTCACAACTCTTTTTTCCCCAAATCCTGACATCCAACAGATCAGCTTCCCACTGGACTGACCACCTCCTCCTCTCCGCTCCCTTCTCCTGTGTTTCAGGTCTGGATCCATCCCATGTCGCCCTTCGATGAGTGCTGCCTGCCACCAGGGGTTGTATGCCCCGAGCCCTTTGCCCTCACCTCCAATGAGACCTGTGTTATAAAGTACCCCGACACGATAGTGGACATAGTGGAGCCCGACTCGCCACCGTATTCTGTGATCTATCCAGGCCCAACACTCACCACTTTTCCTCAGCAAACCATAGTGGGAACTACTGCGCTCTTTGATATCAGCAACTTGCTTGGTTCCAGGGGATCTCTTGGGTTCAGGGGCATGAGTGGTTCTGGGACAGCATGTAACTCAGGATTATCGTTTTTTGATTCAGGAAGCGGGAATCCTTTGTCTCCTCACTTCTCCAAACCATTGTGTTTTGGAACTTGTAGGCCAACCTAAATCCTTGGATATTTGTGCTGGATTAAGTAAAATACCAGAACTGAAAAAGACAGATCACGACTAAGTTTATGGACGATGGATTGTAGAAGTGCTGAGCTCCCGCAGCTCCCATTGGAGTCAATAAGGGAATGGCTTCCCAGCATTAAACCTACATGAGGACCAGAATTTCCAAACAAGAAATTGAAAATTGGTTATTGGTCTTATTCAAAATTCAGATGAAAAAGAATTCTCCGAGAAACAAGATTTTCAAAAATAAATTTCCTGATTTGATAAGCCTATATTTCTGAATAAATTCAAATTTTTATGCCAACATTGATGTTTATTATCAATTCCTCTTGAAAAAAAAATTTAAAAAATTGTAAAATAACTTCCTAAAATTATACAACTGAAAATCTTGGGTACCAAAATGAAATTTTTAACTGAAATTGACATTCACTTGTATACTTTGCTGAACCCGGATTTACCATCAATAATAATAATAATAATAATAGTAATCAGCTCTTAGGCATTTGTAAGTCTTTCTTACGCTCTACTTCTGCTTAGAACCATAATGCATAATGTAACGATTTAACAGCTTATTTCTCTACTTATATGAGCTTATATCTCATTTGATGCAAACCAGGGCAAAGCAAAACAAAACCCAATAACTTCAAGTAACTGTAATAGAAGATTTCATTGTAAAATACTCATGATTAAAGAAAAAAAAAAGAACAACCTATGCAGTGCCATGTAACTGGAAATTCATTGTAGACCCTCATGAAGTCCTGGAACTCTTCTGCTTATATCCTATCCACCTCATTTTGCACATGTATACTCAGCTTCTCATTTGCATTAAACATTATCATGCAGCACGCGCTTTTCAGTTTTCCTTTCTTTGTTTTTTTTTTTTTTCAAACTTCTCTACATGTTATTTTTGAACCCTCCTGAGTGCCACCACTGATGGTGTCACCTGCCTGAGGCACAACTCCCACACCAGCACCCACTCGATCACCACCTGATATTTCTCAACCTTTGTATTTTTTAAAGCATCCATCCCAACTGCATTTTTAAATGGAAGAAAGATGCTCTCCCATCTCCAAAGAGTGCTGTGCACTGAAGAGCACCTAAGCAGACCACAGAAGCCCACCCAGTGCTGCACCATTTTCCATGCTCCTTCCCAGGCTGTCAGGAGAACAGACACATACACAACAGATGCAGACTTTGTTTCTTAACTGGAGCACTACAGTGAGTTTCTCAGCTAGTTCTCATGTCTATTTTCCCCAAAAATAGGATAAAATCCTCAACTGAGCACTTGGATGTGGCAGCAGCACTGTGACATTCTCTCCAGGTCACTTTGTTGGGACAGATTGCGCAAAAGAAGCCTGCAACCTGGATACGTGCAACTGAATGGTGCAAAGCAAACAGGAGTTGGCCAACACTCAATAGCAGCTAGAACTAATGAGCTATTAGCCTAAGCATTAGGGCGCTGAAGAGGCCACGCAGGGGAGTGATTCTGCCTTTAATTGGCTACACTGTGCGAGTAGGAAGGATTCACTGTGCGAGTAGGAAGGATTAACACCTTCTCCCTACCTGTGCTTCCAAAATATTCAAGAAAACAGGACAGATATAAGGGGATGACTTGAGGCTAGGCCTGTGGGCATAAATCCATGAAAAATGACATCAAAATGCACACCCTGAAGTCAGAGACAAATGCTGTTGCCTCACATGATTTTAAAGTGGACACCTTTTCCCCCCGGTGTAATTTCCAACAGCCTTCCCCATACTCATCTACTCAAGTTCTTGGAGTCTCTGCTAATTAAACCTGCAGCTTTAACTTCCATCAATTAGAGCAACTGCTGATGGATCCTTTCAGTAATAGTACATATCCCTGAAGTCTCCAGTATTTCACAAACATTAATTATGTTTGTACACAGGCAGCGTTGTGAAACTCAGCATATGCCCTCACATTTTGACATCCAGATGTTGAGTAACATCCACACATTAGAAAAGAATGCAAAGACTGAGAGAAGCATTTTGCAGGTGAAAAACTGCAAAATAATGATCTCACGTTTCATTTTAACCAACTCTCCTCTCACATACCCTGAAGTTTTTTTCCAAGAGCATGTGACAAGTCCCAAGACACTGGCACCCATACATCTCCCTCACTCTCTCCCCCTTTCACCAGCCCAGAACGCATCATGCTCAGTATAAATTGGGCACAAACCCAAAATTTTCATGTGTTTGGAATATCACTGCCCTGCAGCAGTCCAGTCCAACAAGCCCATCTCCTCTCAAAGGGTCCCAGAGGCAAAAGTATTCTCTGTGAAACCACCAGCTGCCCTCAGGGAAAGGGTTCCAAAGTACTTCCCTAGTGCTTTTGTGTTGATTTACATAGGCAAAGCACCTACTATAAAATCACTATCATTTAACTCAACTTAGACATCCCAGAACCAGATCTTTACTACTGCCTTTCCTACTAATCCGCATCAGACAAATCCAATCTTAAATCTTGAATGTGCAAGATGATTTTATTCATTGCATCAAGCCTTCCCGCGAGGCAAAACCCGTGTTCCTGATTCTCTCCAACTTCATCTTCTGCCTGTGTCCCATCTCAGAGAACTTCTGTGTGCAGGAAGAGAACGTCCTGCTCTAATTGTTTTGCCATCGTCTTTTCCTCAATTCATCAACTTCTACATTCCTTATCCCTGGTTTCTGTGCTGCCCTCTAAAGGAACCGTTAAGCAACAGCACCTACCTGTGTCTATTCCAATAGACGAAACGTCAAGATTATTATCTCAAACTCATTCTTAGGTGTTCCCCCCCATAAAGCATGGCAACAAAACAGATGGAACCACGTCACATCAGACAACACTCAGATGCTAACATCATGTTAAAACATGCACAAAAACTTCTTTTATGACACTTTGCTAATGCAGCTGTCATTTCCAACCCTTGAGCTTTGAGTACTTTGACTTCCATTAGCATCCAAGCCCCCCTTTCCTCCCCACAGACAAGTGTGAAGGACACTGGGACCAGAGGTCCATTACTGGGCAGCACTTCTCACCCCGTAACCATCTCAACTCTGAGGTCTCCCATGAAGGACATGAGATGACTCTCACTGGATTAAGCTGCTACACCCACAGACTGCTAAAAGTACCTTCTTCATTCTCCTGTATAATTTGTTTACATTCCTGTGGTTTGATCCTGATTAAATGACTTCAGGTTTCCATGCCATAAACTGTCCTTAAATTCTGAAGTAAATGTGTGGGATCTCCCTGGGGGAAACATTCACTTGTTAAATATATCCTGCTGAATGCTGAGAGCAAATTCTTTCAGAGAACTTTGTGAAGGCTCTACAATACCTTCTGAAAGTACCACACTGCAGTACTGTAAATAATCAGCATCTCAGTGAGCTGTGATACCATAGGACTGAGAAATATCCCTTCTTTTTATATGCCAAAATCAATTCTCTATTCATTTTACTTTCATGGAGAAATAACTGCTTTAAAGAAATGCTTCAGATCTGCCTACCACGTCTGGGAAAACGTGACTCAGATCTGCCCACCACATGGGACAACATGATTCAAAATGGCAGAGGGACATTGAGCCAATGGATCTATCCTAATCCTCAACTGATTGAAGATTTTCTTAGGTTTCTTGGTCAACTCCTTCACAGGAAGGATTTTTCTTTTTTTCCCCCCCCCCCCCCCTCTCCTTATGTCAGTGTGAACATCTTCCATTTCAATTTATTGCTCCTCATTCACCTGCAATGCACCTCCATGAGGGCCTGACTCCAACTTCTCCCTAACTTGCACGCACCAAGGAGGGTTCAGCCTTCTGCTTTTGTGCACCTGCTCATCTGCAGTGAGAAATAAGCAATGAGAGTAGCTCCTTCCACACCTTTTGGCAAGCCAGGCTGATGATCTCAGATAAGGCGCCGTTCAGGGACCATCCCTGACATTGCTATTTTGTAGTCAATGCAATGCAAGCTTCACCTTGACTCCAGCATTACAGGTAATAAATATCCAATATACATCGCTAGAACTTAACCTGGCCTGCTCCTTATCCAAGCCTAGGAAAGCAACCAGCAACTTCAGTACCCATGTTTATATGTGTTGAAAATACATGATTGGACACATAAGGATAAGGTTGCGCACGTGACATGTGGCAGAAGAGAAGCAGTTTGCTACTTACATGCTGGATACCATCAGTGCTGCTGCTTAGGTGTGAAAGCTAAAGAAAAACTCAAGACAAAGGGAAACTGAGGCATGTTGTGCAATGTCACATTGGGCAGCTAGAGGGAGCTGTAGAGGCTAAGTAACCCAGGGTTAACTCTGGATTTTAAACTTGGTTGTAAGCTCCCGTTTCTATATATAAACAAACCAACCAACCAACCCCATACAACACAGGGCTAGCAGGATAAAAACATTAAACCCATGGTAAGATCAAGGACAACATGCAGTCTTAGGTACGCTCCAAACACATTTTACATCATTTAAGTGACTTTTCCCTGCTTTCCTGCACCAAACAAGCCACCATTTAGACTTCCTTTTGTTACAACATATCGCTATACTGCTCTGGTCATCACATGGTGAGCTGGGTGCCTCTCATTTGTTCTGCTCCCTCCACGCTCTTTCCCTCCTGTGCTCCTTCAGCACTTCCTTCCTCTAAATGTCTCACGTAAACCTTGTTTGTACAAGTTAGTGCTTCTTCTACCCTGTCTGCTGGGCTGTTAAGCCCTAGAAGTGAACTGATAAAGATGTGGAACAGCCAGAGAGCCCCAGCCCCACAACACCGGTCCTGACAAGCCTGGAAAGCAAAGAGCCAGCCAGCCATGCGGTCATCATGCAAGACAATGCTTCCCTTTTTGATCCACTAATGTTATTGGAAGACCTTCAGTAAAGGGTCTACTCAGTTGAACTGAAATACATGCTTCAAGAAAGCCTTCCATAACCCTGTTTGACACCCTGCTTGATGGATTTATTTTATTTTCTTCCAGTAGCTGTGCAGCTTTGTTCAATTGTACGCCTTCTTGCCATGCTTTAGGATTTATGAGGTGTTTCTGGAAACACCCTGTGTAATTAAACGCCATGGGAATGCTGAGGACTGCAAATGTTTCACAAACATTAATACGTGGCCTATGCAAATTGCTGTATAATGACAATAGCTGTAGGTGACGCCTAGTGTTGGGTAAGAGCATCATCTTAAAGGAGATGATCAAGGTCACTTCTGGCACTGTCCTAATTAGACTGCAATGTGCTGCCTCAGATTTTGAATTACTTAACTTTCACTTGTAGTTTGTATAAAACCAGAAAGCCAGAGTTTCTGCTAGTGTAAGAAATCACAGAGCTATATTTTAAATACATAAGCGATTAACTTTTGTTCAGAATCTGGACTTGCATTTCAATTCATAATTGCCTAATGAGCAGAATTTGTGCTGATACAATATATTTGCAGATGAGGTAGGCATATAGAGTTCTTTGAAGTCCAGAAAGCAAACGTTGCAGATCTACATCAGCAGAGCATCCATTCCTAAGTATTTTCCTTTGATTATTCCTTCATTAGCAAGCATTCCTGACTCAGCTTTACAAACAAGACTACTGCACTATGAAGTTTAACAGAACTGGTTTGGCCATACAGACCATATTTTAGCTAGACAAGAGCCATTATTAACGCTGTCCTTGCCTTGCACAAGGGTATAATTTTCTAAAATAATTTAAAGTTAATAGGTACTCATAATATTAACACTGTATATTGTGGTATATGCAGTCTGCCTTACTCCGTGCTCTGTTGCCTTTATTAGTCACTCTACAGTATAATATAAAAACTAGAGCAGGGAAAAAAAATCTAATTTAGCAATACTACATAGGAGGGAATTCTGAAGAATTCATTCTCTCATGACTAAGGGAATGCATCTTAACACGACAGCTAAGATTCAGTTCCCGTCTATGTTAGGGATTTCCCAAGTGCCATGGAGATGAAGCAAGAATCCACAGTCCTAAGCTAGAATACTTCTACAGGGATGAATTTCATTCTTGCTGCATGTGCCCTAAAAGCAATGCTTTGAAATGGCAATTCCTGAGGGGAACAGCCCTCTAGACAGAAGTTATGTGAAATTAGAACCACAAGATCTTGGTAAAAAAATAGACAAGAACACCACGACTATATTCACAGTTGAATTGCGAGTTCCTTCCATGCATACAACATTCATACCACCTCACTGGGAGCAAACCATGAAAACCTGAGGCCATCTCTGTCATGGCACAGACCCACAGCCCAAATGCAGCCCCAGGCTGCCCCAATCCCCTTAACTCCGCCCCCAGGTAAGCGGAGGAGCAGTGCATGATAGGAGGCTCCTGAACACAGGAAGGCTCCCCCTGGTGGCAGAGACCTGCAGGAGGACTTCAGTGACACATATATGGGGGACACCGACTCTCCAATAAATCAGTCCACTGTGCTCCATCCTCCCTCTGGAGGGAGGCTATGTACATAAAGACACCAAACACGTTTAGATAAATTAAACCCACTGTCATGATGCTTATGTCATGAATTACTCTTATTTAGCGAGGCAGCCCTGAACATCCCCCAGGCTACAGAGCTTATCAGGAATATTCTGCAGACACTGGGAAACAAGATTTCAAAGTACTTCACAAACATGTTAGTATATCATACTTGGAAATCCTTTTATGTTAATAGTAATGATATCTTAGTGGGTTTAGACTTCTCTGACCTCATACAGAATAAAAGATGTAAAGCATTTATTTAACCAGCTCCTCCTTTTAGGCTTCAGAATTGGAGATGACTTCATCTTTATTTAAAAGGGAGTTTTGCTCTCAAGTTTTTGCACCAGATACTTCCTCTGAGTTCGTTAAGAGCACTTCCATCAACTCCATTAACATTATATCAGATGAGAAAGAAGCCCTGTGCCTCTAGAGATTCATCTAGGCGTGGAAAAGAAGAGTCTACGTCAGTCTGTATTTCCAACAAGGAAAGAGATCTTACATGCATTGACTCACTGCGATACTCACATCTCCAACTCTCTGTGCAATCATGTTTTTAACAAAGATAAGTCACAAAAAGCAGCCATGTAGTTTTAATTCCTAACAAAATCAGTAGACCAAAACCAGGAAACTTCAAGATTAAAAGAACTGGCAGCTTACAGTCTGCATTTTGAGTCATTACCTAACTCAGCTTCAGATAACCATAAACAGCAAGCAAAACAATTACAGGAGTAATACATGCAACAAAGTTTGCTTCATAAGTAATTAAGGTGCTTTACACAAAGGGTGGCTCAGATCCTCCAGGCAATCTGAGGAAGGATATAAATGCTTTTTTCGCGCACGGCTTTTCTCACTACTTCTCTTGGTTTGTTCTCTGCGGTACACTGAGTAAGTCTGATTTGACAACTATGAGTTTGATGCTATTTTAGTGTAAATCTTGTTAAAAATTGGGACTAAATCCTGTACAAATGCGCTATCAGTGGGATTAGTAAACATCTTTCTATAGATTCTTTTTTTCTTTTTTTTCCTCTGCAGGATAAAGGCTGTAAAATAAAATCAAGGGTTTCTCGAGACTCTGGGCTGCTAATTTGATGGGAAATGCAGGAATTTTAATCGCTTCGCTTGGAAAATTTCTCAGAAGAGCAGAGGGTGTCTTTTTAGCTCTATTTTTGCTTATTTGCCATGCAAGGGGGATTTGGCAGCTATTGGGAGGGATGTGGAGGTGGTGGAATTCTATAGATGATCGCTGAAGTAAAACTTCATTGCTTGAAGTAGCTTTGCTCCGCTATAGAGATGCAGCACTGCTTTTATTTGTTATTAGCTAATTTAGTTGGAGTCCTAACAAGCTACACCGGGTAATGATTACATGCTATTACTTCATATAACTCTGAAAATAAGCTTTCACTTCTAACTGTTAGCACATGGTTTCGCTGGCATTTTCATGTCTTTACAGGGGATGAATTACACAGTTTTTTTCAGGTCAGTGCTGAGCTCTAACCTAAGGGTATTTGAGGAATAAAATGCTATGCGTGCTTGCCCCCACCCTCTGCAGAATGAGGTGTTTGGAGATAGTTTTGTGTTCCCCTGGCTACAGCTGAAAGAAGCAAATAGATCAAAGAGCTCACTGGCTTGCTCCTTCCCTCTACCAGCCCCTGGCACAAGGCAGCACTGAGCTCCTGAAGTCAGCGAAAGCAGCTTCAGACACTCCATGCTTCGCAGTATAATCATTTATCCATTAGAAAGCGTATCTGGCTATGTATTTTATGACCCCATATACCACTTCTCCATTGATAAAACAATTGACCAACCACTCACCTACAACATGAATGCTGCAAGCAACGCATTTTATTTATTAAATCTATATTTGAAACCCCCCGTTTATTCTTTGCCTTGAATTTTTCCGTGTCTTAATGGAACAATGCCTGTTAATAGCAGGAATTTACATGGAAAGTAATAGAAGAGGTAAAGTAGCTTCCTAAACAGATCATTCGACACCCAGAAGTGTGGAAAACCCAGATCCTCCAGCTTGCTCCCCATCCATACAGCACATAGGGTGGGTGCAGCCCTGGAGGCTGTGGATGGGAGGAGAGGAGACGCCGCAGAAACAGGCTCCTGCTTGCCTGCAGGAAGCGCTGCCAAGGGCTGGGAGGTGTCAGAGCAGGGCGCGGGGGGGGGGGGGGGGGGGGGAGAAGATGGAAAGGAGAGGATTTGGGCTTTGGAAGGAAGGGAAGGGAGCGAGCTTAAAGGAGCAAATTAGAAAGAAATAAACAGAGTAAGGAAAAGGCTATAGAGATGGGGAGAGACAAATGAAACTGTTTAACTCTTAAGTTATCTATCTAAAGTTCGTTTAGAGCCAAGCTTAGAAGCATCAATAACTGAGCACGCAGGAAAAAAAAATAGCAATGACAACCGAGACGTTTTTCTTTCCCTTGTCTAATTCTGCAATTAACTTGCAGGAAACCCGTGCCACTGCTGGGTGATGGCTACCAACCAGCTGGCTTGCACCAACCCCTGCGAGGCCAAATGCCCCCAGCCGCTGGCCAGCAGCAGCAACGAGCCCTGCGTAGTCACCTGCGGTGACTCCCGGGTCATCATTTACCCACCGCCCGTCGTCGTCACCTTCCCAGGGCCCATCCTCACCACCTACCCACAGCAAACCGTGGTGGGGTCCTCAGAGTCCGCAGAAGTGGCCCAGGCTGAGCCCCCCGCCGCAGCAGCCCTACCTGCGGAGGCACCACCAGTTGAGAAACTCACCCCACAAATCATCACCCGTCCCGAGCCGCGCTGCGCCCCGAAGTACTCCTACACCTATTCTTCCCAATGGACACATCCATGCAATTCGTATCGCTCCGGGAAGCGGTGGGCATTCTGAGCACTCACAGAACGATCTGAAGACGTCGCCGAGGGAACTCTAGAAGAAAATTAAGGGTGGAGCCAATGGGATCAGCTCAAGTCTATCACCTCAGGGCTGGGATCCAGCTGAAGAGAATGAGAGCTGTGAGTGCTCAGCACCTGTGGAAGGCAGGCTTGTGTGTGCATTTCCTCGTTTTGCCTTTAGGTTTGGTTTGTTATCCTCTGGCTTTCCCATTTAGTCATCTGCTTACGTTGTGCTTCGTTTCAGTTATGTTATTAACACTGATTTTAGAGAGGTGACTTAGGATGCTAGAAATTGCACGCAGGAAATGCACCAAAAGGGAAATAAATAAATAGATTGCATTACTTTGATGCTGGTGATCAGCCAAAGACCCACTGAAGCCCCAGAAAGATAAACTTCATATTCCAGCCAACTTATACTTTGTACAATTGTAGAAAAGCTGTCTCCTTCCAAATAAATTTTCTATACCAAACTATGCCTTTTAGTTTTCATTGCCACATAATCACTACCTTCTCCTTTCGTTCCTCAATTGAATTTGTGGAGTGGGAATCAAATGTTGTTTTTGCATTAGAACAAGATAAGAATTTTTTAGTTCATGGGCTCCTCTGCCAAAGTTCTTTTTGGGGGTCTTTTTACTTTACTGGGGGGTGGGGACAGTGGTTCTCTGATAGTTTTCATCACTTATCCTCTAGATGAACCTTCCCCAGCAACGCATGCTCAGTATATAGGTGAAGTAATTATAGTTGTAGGGATTAGTTAGATGGAGTGGGTTATAGAGTTATAGAGTCAGAAATACCTCTGAGCCTTACTAATATTTGGTACTGGACAGACAAGACTAGAGTAATAGAGAATTTAAGGAGGAGAAGTTAAGTAATTTGCAATATACATGTCTATCTAGCAATGCAGCGTGAATATATATGTAATTTTTTTGTCATACACATTGCAAGAATATCCTGTACAAGGCTGATCAAACCAGAGAACAAGTCATGATGTGCCCAAGGAAGCGCCTGAAGAGGCATCGGGAAGGCCTGGAATCCCCCCTCCCCTCCCTCTCCCCCCCCATCACGGTGCTCTTTGTTTAACAAAGGAAGCGTCCTTTGGACTGAATGGAAGAAGCCTTGGAGAGAATCACCATATCAATATGTTAAGGAGAGCACTGAGACATCTTGGAAACAGCAGGATGGCGACTGACTGGCACAAGATAGCACGTGAATCAACAAGAGTCAGAATGTAATTAATAAATGCAAATCTTCAGTAAGACTGTGAACCTGGGGACCAATGGGAAAACAAGGGAGGGGGTGGGCATGGGGGAGAAAAGGTACCAAAGCTGTGCTATTGTGACCATAGGTGTGCTTCTGCTTGCAGGATGCCTGTCATTGTAATGGTGAATAAAATCTGCTTTTATCAGAGATACAGACCTGACCAAATTATTTGGATATTTCCAACAGTAGTATAATTATCCATCACCCTAGATATTTCGTGTTTCTTCTTTGTGTACAGATGTCACAAAACCACAGAAATACTTCTCCACGTGATCTCCTCAGATATGTGCTGAACATTTGACAGCCCCCAGGACCAACCCACGTCCCCTGCAGGTGGGTCATTTCTCAGGGAATGATCTGCATCAAACTTCCTGTGTCCATTTCAGGGCAGGGCAACTTCCCAGCACTTGGCTCAAAGCCCAAAACGAGAGGTGACTTCATTGGGTTCAGCCCACAGGGTGGAGAATCCCAGGGCCCAGACAAAGCCCAGGGGCTCCTGCAGAGGGAGGCAAAGCTGTGAGGACACTCTGGTGTGCACATGTGAAGCACAGTAGCATCACAACTGATGGGTTGAAGTGGGGAGCAGAGAGATTTGGTTTAACAAGCAGAAGAAACCTCACTTTGGATCCCACTGGAAATTTTCCTTCCTCCTTTTCATCTAGGGGGAAGGAAAAGCATATTCATTTCACCTCTATTTCCTTGCTTTCAATGTAAAAACCT
The DNA here is from genome assembly GCF_016699485.2 of Gallus gallus. NCBI lineage: Eukaryota > Metazoa > Chordata > Aves > Galliformes > Phasianidae > Gallus > Gallus gallus. The sequence goes on from NC_052556.1 coordinate 1,568,256, forward strand.
GTGTAAGTTTTACCAGGGTCTGAATGAGGACAAAATATGGTGCTAGTCCAGTATTCATTCCTCTACAGAACATGCAAAACATAAATCAGTATTTTACCTTTCAATCTGCATGCAGTAACAAAATGTATAATTTGGTAGTAATTTGCCTACACTTCATTTTAAAAGAGTTCTCTGAGAGAAAATCAGAGATATCACAAAACTTTTCACCAAACCCATGAGCTGTTGGGTATTTCACATCATTGCTCTATTATAAACAAATCTCATATCGAAAGGAAGACCAAACTCAGACAAAAAGGAATTGTTGATGCAATACAGACTCTTTAATGCAAGTGGAGAAGGCAGTAGACAGTCATACAGAGAGCAGCACAACACAGAAACAATGAATTGCAGTCATGCAAACCACAACAGAGCAGCAAGATTCAACCCAGGGCTTCACCCCAGAGATTCCTCTTCACAGCACTGTTGAGGAGGCTCAGAGCTGGTCAGAGTGGGGAGAGCCACACATGAAGATCAGCACTGCTTCGCTATACACAGGTGGAGGGGAACTTCTGGAGGCACTGTTGGAAACCCTGAGCCCCTAACTGCAGATTTGAAAGGCTGTACAGTGCAAAAAGCAAGGAGCAATAATTTATGTACAGCCAAAAGAGATGGAAAGCTGCATCTGGTGGTAGAAGGGAAAAGGAGGTGTTTGTGAAGACTCAGCAGACGCAGCACTATACTGTGTGGATATCTGGGGTTTAGCAAGGCCCGCAGCTGCCCAGAAGGGACCTGTAGCCTCGGCCAAAGCCACCATATCCACAGCTACCAAAGCCTCCATAGCCCCCATAGCCTCCCAGGCCTCCATAGCCACCAAGGCCATAAAAGCCTCCATAGCCTCCCAGGCCTCCATAGCCACCAAAACCAGCCCCGCGTCCAAAGGTGCCACCCATGCCCGATCCGACAGCGGGGACTCCTGCTGAGCCAACTGCAGCGTTCTGTGGGAAGGAGCTGAGGATGGGCCCGGGGAAGGTGACCACGGTGGCCGGGGGTTGGATCACCACAGTGGAGTCGGGGCACTGACGCACGCAGGGCTCATTGCAGCTGTCAGCCAGCGGGGTTGGGGTGGCCACGCCACATGCAGGGGCACACAGGCTGGAGCAGGACATCCTTTGGTTCAGGAGATGAAGCTGTGAGAATAGGCAGAGCCAAGTTCAGAACAGAAATGGAACACAAATCCTTCATGCCTCTCTTGCATTCGGAGCATATGCCCGAGGAAATGCTCTGAGTTTTATCAGTCAGTCAGAGCAAAAGTACTATATTCACTTAAAATGCTGTTGTAAACCTCGTGCTCTTCCTGCATGAGACCATGTCCCAGCAGAGCCAGAGGGTGGAGTAGAAGTCCCTCGTAGAAAGCAGACAGAAAGTCATTGAGAGTGCAAAGAATAAAATTGCATTTGTAAGTTCAGAATGTCGTGCCTAAAAGATTAAGTATCCATTCATTCCATATTTCTGAAAAAAATATGATCACACCCAGCCTTATCAGGCACTAAAAAAAGAGTGTTAGAGCCCACAGCAAAAGAAGCACTTGACAAAAACACTGCTAAGAAGCTGGGGAGACACAGAAGGCATGGACTTACCACACTGAGATGGAGAGTCAAGTGGAGGAAGCTGGATAGTGGACTGTAAAGCCCTCAGCTCTTTTATACCTATCCCAGATAGCCTGCGGCATCAACCTGAGGGTGGTGGTGGCAGAAGCCCCAGATAATCATGAGGTAAAACCAACACTCTTTGTGACACACATGGAGTGATGCGGAGCAATTATATCCCTCATCACTGGTACAGTGAGTAGCAAACGTGCCCTGGAGAACAAGAATGTGATGGGAGAGTCAAACACTGATGCAACATCACATGAAGGACCACCTGCTATTGAATCTGACCTCACAACACCAAGAAACCCCAAAGTATTCCTAATCCCAAACTTTGTGTTGAAGAGTCACAGGCGTCCTGCAGATGAAGCATTTTACAATACAGCACGCTGCCAGCACCTCTCATTACCTCCACTTTATGGGCTGGTAAACAGAGGTGGTGGAACTGGGGGCAAAAAATGAAGCTATCCCACCCACCTGGGACCAGTCCCAGTTGTCCGCCACCATCCTACACCAGTGAGGGCTGGGAGGCAATTGGGGTGTGAGTTCTGGAGCATCCATAAACACTATTTCTGCGAGACATGGGGTATTTCTTGTTCACTAGTTCCCAAAAGATGCTGAAAAAATTTGGAGCTGTGCTGGCTTTTACAGGTGAAGACACAATTGCATGAGGGATAAGGAAAATACTAGAGTTGATTAGTTGATGAGGACCAGTAGCATCTGATATTTCATATAATTGCATGTTTCTTCCATCTTCTTGTTCTCCAGAGCATGTTTGTGCCTCAAAGTCAACAAAGGGGAGAGATACAATTGCGTCACTTCACTGCTTGTGTTTCATGAAGCGTCTATTGGCTTTATTTCATGATTATTGGGAGCTTGTGTCAGCAAGGACCTCCCATCTATGCCCCGGGGCTGTCTGGGACAGGTATAAAAGAGCTGAGGGCTTTGCAGTCCTCTATCCAGCTTCCTCCACTTCACTCTGCTCATCTCCTGGGTAAGTGCAGCTCTCAGAGGCTTCTCAGGGCTCTCTCCCAGCCTCCAATCCTTACATCTCTCCCCAACCCTTTCCTCACTCTGGGTGCTCTTTGCAGGACTCCTTGCTTGTGTGGAAGATGTCCTGCTCCAGCCTGTGTGCCCCTGCATGTGGCGTGGCCACTCCAACCCCACTGGCTGACAGCTGCAACGAGCCCTGCGTGCGCCAGTGTCCCGACTCCACTGTGGTGATCCAACCCCCGGCCACCGTGGTCACCTTCCCCGGGCCCATCCTCAGCTCCTCCCCACAGTACGCTGCAGTTGGTTCAGCAGGAGTTCCCACTGTCGGATCGGGCATGGGTGGCACCTTTGGACGCAGTGCCGGTTTTGGTGGCTATGGAGGCCTGGGAGGCTATGGAGGCTATGGAGGCCTTGGTGGCTATGGGGGCTATGGAGGCTTTGGCAGCTGCGGATATGGTGGCTTTGGCCGAGGCTACAGATCCCTTGGGGGCAGCTGTGGGCCCTGCTAAGCACAGCACTGCCTCTGTCCACATTCGAAGAAGAGCTCTGGAGAAGCCCCAGCACATCCCTGCCCGATGCCGTGAGGAAGGGCTCCCCTTCAGTACTTCTGGGCTCTGGAGATTGGATACCTCGTACCTGCACAGAGACCAGCACTGTCTTCCTCTGCTCCGTTTGATCTTTGCTTCAGGACTCACTGCCCTGTGATGATGCAGCCCAGCGCTGATTGCCTGCTCCTGTCTTTCTGCCCTGTGCAAGGAGATAGGGACAGCCTCTAGCCAGGGACTGTCCTTCTGGCACCTCCCTCCCCCCCATACCTGCAATAAAAGCTCTCTTGCACCACAGTTTTTATCTCTGAGTTTTTCATCACCCCTTCTTTGTCTCCTGTTCCCATTGCAGCAGCAGAGGGTCTATGCGGCCATCTCCAAAATCTCCCAGCTGGGCCTTCTCAGAAGCACCGTGGGCACTGCCCCCTCCCCTCTCCCCTGCCCTTGGCTCTATGGCTCCAGCTGGAGCTCACCCCATCCAGGCCCCATGCAGTGACTTCAGCTGCTGCTCCTCTCTCAGAGCTCTCTCCCTCTCCTCTGCCCCTGGTTCCTTCCTGCTGCAGCCCAAGGAGAGCTCATGGATAACAGTGAGCTCAATACCCGTTCTTGAGTGCCCCTGTAGGCAGCTTTTGGGCTGTGTGGTCCATGGACAAGTGCAGCCTCCTAATGGGCAAAGGCCATGTCAGAGAATCCTGCAAGGCCATGGTGACAAGAAAGGAGGCTAAGATGCCCTCAGCAACCTTGTCTCCTGCCTTTCAAGATTATCTTTTACACTTCTTCTTCTCAGAGCTCCATATACCGCCAACATAGGCAGTTTTTACTCACATTTGGCTCAGAAGAAATTCCAGAGCAGCTTGGGCAAATGGCTCTGTTTGAGTAGGACAACCCTGCTTCACTCAGCCCCATGCAGTGAATGCAATGCCTAACCCTTGGCTGCCCTTCCTCTCACACAAAGCTCCTGGACCTCTGCCACCCAAAGCACCCACTACATCAGAGTGATGGGGCCCAGCCACTATGTGGGATACCACTGGAGACAAATCGTGGGGATTGGCTGAGCACCCTCACACAGGAGCCAGTGGAGAGATGGGGAAGGAAGGAGGGAATTGAGATGTACACAAAGGCAAGGGAGGAAGAGCGATTTTCTATTCAACTGGTGCAGGAAACCTATGGCTCTTGCTGATGGCGTGTGTTCTCTTGAGGTCCCAAGCAATGAACACCTTTTTGCTCAGCTGCCCACCTTGATTTCTCTGGCAGGAGTCACCTCTGTGCAAGAGCAGTGCACAGTGCTTGGATTGTGGGACCAGAAGATGTCTGGGGAACAAAAGGACATCAAACAAGAAGCGACTCCAAACTTCAACTCAAGACCTTTGTGCTCCCTGGGACAGGATGGCAGTGCTCCATTCATGGGGATGAACATCGGAACATGGAATGGTGCCTCCCTTATCCCCCAACGTCCCCTGAAGAAGCTGGGAATGGGGGCTCTGTCAGCAGATGGCAGCAGCCCTATCCATGCACTGCTTGTCTCCCCATTTCCTCTGACCTCTACAGGTGAACAGTGGCAGGACAAGAAAAAGAGGTGAAAGAAGGCATGGAGAGCCCTGGATGAGCAGAGGATGTGGAAGAGATTCTGTGAGTAATCCATTGTGTGTTAACATAATGAAGTGAGGTTTGTTTATGAGGTGTCATTGTATCTGTTGCGAGAAGGGAGGAGGCTCAGTGGGATTGGTTCTGCAGGACCCTCTGTGGACTGTGAACCTCAGCTGTAAAACACTGCCCCAACTGCCTAATATCCAAGACACAACACTGTGGGACCAACTAGCAGCCCAAAGTCAGAGGCTATGTGATGCTAGGGAAGTAGGAAAGGAGAGGGAAGATAAAAACACAGGGGTCAAGACTGCAGTGTAATACAGCTTTTATTGCAGGTACAGGGGATGAGGAGGGAGGTGGCAGAAGGGAAGCCGCACTCTGGAGATGTCCTCATCTCGTTGCAGGGGGCAGGACAGGAGCAGGCACCACTGCTGGGCTGTGTAATCACAGGGAGGAGAATCCTGAAGATCAACCAAAGCAGAGCAAGGCAGAGAAGGGTCCCATGTAAACATGAGGAATCCAGTCTCCAGAGCCCAGCAATGCTGAAAGGGAGACCTTCCTCACTGCATCAGGTAGGGACTTGCTGGGGCTTCTCCATAGCTCTCCTTCCACCGGGGACAGCGGTGGTGCTGTGTTTAGCAGGGCCCGCAGCTGCCGCTGAGGTACCTGTGGCCTCGGCGCCAGCCACCGTATCCACAGCTACCAAAGCCTCCATAGCCCCCATAGCCACCAAGGCCATAAAGGCCTCCATAGCCTCCCAGGCCTCCATAGCCACCAATACCGGCCCCGCGTCCAAAGGTGCCACCCATGCCCGATCCGACGGCGGGGAACGCCTGCTGAGCCAACTGCAGCGTACTGCGGGGAGGAGCTGAGGATGGGCCCGGGGAAGGTGACCACGGTGGCCGGGGGTTGGATCACCACAGTGGAGTCGGGGCACTGGCGCACGCAGGGCTCGTTGCAGCTGTCAGCCAGCGGGGTTGGGGTGGCCACGCCACATGCAGGGGCACACAGGCTGGAGCAGGACATCTTCCACACAAGCAAGGAGTCCTGCAAAGGGCACCCAGAGTGAGGAAAGGGTTGGGGAGAGCTGTAAGGACTGGAGGCTTGGGGAGAGAGCCCTGAGAAGCCTCTGAGAGCGGCACTTACCCAGGAGATGAGCAGAGTGAAGTGGAGGAAGCTGGATAGAGGACTGCAAAGCCCTCAGCTTTTTTATACCTGTCCCAGACAGCCCGGGGCATAGATGGGAGGGCGGTGGTGACAGAAGCTCCAGATAATCATGAAATAAAGCCAATACTCATCATGACACACAAGAAGAGATGCAGACTAATTAGTTCCCTTCCCACTGGGTACACTGAGGCAAAAACGTGACTTTGACAACAACAAGGGGATGAGAAGGTCACATATCTATACACAAGTGCTGCAAAGACAAGGTGCTGCTCTTGCTGACATGTTAGGAACCAGTAATCCCCAGTGTATTTTTAATGCCTTGGCACGTTAACATTCACACACAAAGACATCTTAGCCGCAGATGTACGCCTGGCTGACAAGTCAGAAATGCCCCATGCTGCACTGGGCAGGGAGATGGGCAACAATGAGGGATGCTCCTGACTTCCCAACTCAATTGCATCGCAGTGTTTGCCACTGAAGGGTGGTGGCAGGTGTTTGGGAGCTGACCCAGGAGGGTGGGATCACTTCATTGCTTTGTCCAAAGTTTACCAGCCCATAAAACAGAGGTAAGGAATGTAATGATAGACATTGTGTTTGTGAGCAGGATTGCAAAGTGCCTTGTCTGCAGGATACCTGTGAGTGTTTCTCATAGACCAAGTTTGGGATTAGGAAGACATTGGGGTTTACAGGTGTTGTGAGGTCAGCATCCGCAGCGCGTGGTCTTTCCTGTAATTGCTTGTAATCTACTGTGCCTCTCATCACCTTCTTGTTCTCCAGGGCATGCTTACACCCCAATATCTGCACTGATGAGGGATATAATTTCTCTCCTCACTCCATGAGTGTCATGAAACATGTTTGCTTTCTTTCACAATTCTGTGGAGCTTCTGCCAGCAAGGACCTCCCATCTATGCCCCGGGGCTGTCTGGAACAGGTATAAAAGAGCTGAGGGCTTCACAGTCCTCTATCCAGCTTCCTCCACTTCACTCTCCACATCTCCTGGGTAAGTGCAGCTCTCAGAGGCTTCTCAGGGCTCTCTCCCAGCCTCCAATCCTTACATCTCTCCCCAACCCTTTCCTCACTCTGGGTGCTCTTTGCAGGACTCCTTGCTTGTGTGGAAGATGTCCTGCTCCAGCCTGTGTGCCCCTGCATGTGGCGTGGCCACCCCGGCCCCGCTGGCTGACAGCTGCAACGAGCCCTGCGTGCGCCAGTGCCCCGACTCCACTGTGGTGATCCAACCCCCGGCCACCGTGGTCACCTTCCCCGGGCCCATCCTCAGCTCCTTCCCACAGAATGCTGTGGTTGGCTCAGCAGGCGTTCCCGCCGTCGGATCGGGCATGGGTGGCACCTTCGGACGCGGGGCCGGTTTTGGTGGCTATGGAGGCCTGGGAGGCTATGGAGGCTATGGAGGCCTGGGAGGCTATGGAGGCTATGGAGGCTTTTATGGCCTTGGCGGCTATGGAGGCTATGGCAGCTGTGGATACGGCGGCTGGAGCCGAGGCCACAGGTACCTCAGCGGCAACTGTGGGCCCTGCTAAGCACAACACCGCCTCTGTCCGTGGTTGAAGAAGAGCTCTGGAGAAGTCCCAGCACATCCGCACCTGTTGCCGTGTGGAAGGATTTCCCTTCAGCTTCGCTGAGCTCCAGAGCTCGGATGCCCCATGCCTGCACAGAGACCAGCTCTATCCTCCTCTGCTCCGCTTGATCTTTGCTCCAGGTCTGGCCTCCCCATGATGTTGCAGCTCTTTGCTGGCTGCCTGCTCCTGTCCCTCTGCCCTCTGCAAGGAGATGGGGACATCCTCTGGCCAGGCTCAGACCTTCTGACCCCACATCCCTGACCCCACATCCCTCCTCCCTGGAACCTCCAATAAATTCTGGTTTGCATCACACTTTCCATCTCTGTGTTTTCCTTCACCCCTCCTATGTCCCCAGATTCCCCTCAAGCCACAAGGGCTCTTTGGGGCCATCGCTTCCAGCTTCCAGCTGGGCCTTACCACAATCACTGTGGGCACCAACTCCTCCCCTCTCACCTGCCCTGGGCAACAAAGCTTCAGCAGGAGCTTCCCCAGGCAGGCTCCATACAGTGCCTTCAGCAGCTGCTCCACACTCAGAGCTCTCAGCCACTTCTCTGCTCCTGCTTTTTGCCCACTGCAGCTCTGCCCCACGCAGAGCTCAGTGTCTGCTGTTGAGTGTCCCTGTAGTTGGCCTTCAGGCTGTGGGGTCTGTGGACAGAGGTGCAGCCTCCTAAAGGGCAAAAACAATGCCAGAGCCTCCTGGGATGCCATGAGGCTGAGGAAGGAGGCTGAGAGCCCCTCAGCAACCTTGCCTACAGCCTCTCAAGATTCCTTCCTGCACCTCTTCTTCCCAGAGCTCCATATGGCACCATAGGCACGGATTTTACCCACCACTGCTCAGAAACAAATCCACAGCAGCTGGAAAAAGTGCACAGCTGGGGCTCGATATCCGTGCTTCACTCAGCCCCGTGCAGTGAATATAATGGCGAGCCCTTGGCTGCCCTTCCTCTCACACAAAGCTCCCAGACCTAGGACACCCAAAGCACACACCACATCAGCGCAATGGGCCCTCAGCCACCACATGGGACACCACTGGAGGCAAAACATGGGGTCTGGCTGAGCACCTTCACACATGAGCCAGCAGAGTGTTGGGGAAGGAAGGGAGAAACTGAGGTGTACCCAAAGGAAAGGACAGTTATGTCCTCAGCTGGTACAGGAAACCTATGGCTGTTCCTGACAGTTTGCTGCCTTTTCACCCTTCCCTGTCTTCTCAGTTGCTGATGGAGTCTGTTCTCCTGAGGTCCCCATCAGTGACCAACCTGCTGCTCCACTGCTCACCTTGATTTCTCTGGCAGGAATCACCTCTATGCAAGAGCAGTGCACAGTGCTTGGATTGTCAGACCAGAAAATGTTTGGGGAATAAAAGAGACTGAGAGAGAAGAGTGGCTCCAAACTCCAACTCAAGACCTTTGTGCTCCCCAGGTCAGGGTACCTGTGCTCCATTCATGGCTGTGAGGGCTTGTTTGGGAACATGGGATGGTACATCCATTACCCCCTCCACTGCCCCTCCTGGATCTGAACATAGGGGCACAGTGAGCAGGTGGTAGCAGCCCTGTCCATGCATTGCCTGTCTCCCCATTTCCTCTGACCCCAACATGTGATAAATGGCATGGCAAGATAAGGAGGAGAAACAAGGCGTGGAGTGCCCTGGATGAGCAGAGGGTGTGGAAGAGGTTCTGTGGAACATCCATTGAGTTAACATACTGAAGTGAGGTTTGTTTATGAGGAGTCATTGTACCTGTTTTGAGAATGGTGGATGCTCAGTGGGATTTGTTCTGCAGCACCCTCTGAGGACTGTGATCCTGAGCAGGAATGCACTGTCCCAGCTGCTAATGTCCCAAATGCATTGCTGTGGAAAGATGCTCGGAGCCCACAGTAAAATGCTCTGAGACATGGGTGAAGTAAGGAAAGAGAACAAAGATAAAAACACAGGGGTCAGGACTGCGGTGCAAGAGGGCTTTTATTTCAGGTCCAGGGGAGAAGGAGATGGGGAGCAGAAAGGCAGCCACTGGCCCGAGTCCGTCCCCATCTTCTTGCAGAGGGCAGAGGGACCGGAGCAGACACCAGTGCTGGGCTGCATCACCATGTGGCAGAGAATCCTGAAGTGAAGTTGAAGTGGAGCAGAGGAAGACAGAGCGAGACCACACTCAAACATGAGAAATCCAATCTCCAGAGCCCAGCATTGCTGAAGGGGAGCAGTTCCATACAGCATCAGGCAGGGATGAGCTGGGACTTCTCCAGAGCTCTCCTTCAACCATGGACAGAGGCAGTGCTGTGCTTAGCAGGGCCCACAGCTGCCGCTGAGGTACCTGTGGCCTCGGCGCCAGCCACCGTATCCACAGCTACCAAGGCCTCCATAGCCCCCATAGCCACCAAGGCCATAAAAGCCTCCATAGCCTCCCAGGCCTCCATAGCCACCAAAACCTCCCAGGCCCCCATAGCCGGCACTGCGTCCAAAGGTGCCACCCAAGCCCGATCCGACGGCGGGGACTCCTGCTGAGCCAACCACAGCATTCTGTGGGAATGAGCTGAGGATGGGCCCGGGGAAGGTGACCACGGTGGCCGGGGGTTGGATCACCACAGTGGAGTCAGGGCACTGGCGCACACAGGGCTCGTTGCAGCTGTCAGCCAGTGGGGTTGGGGTGGCCACGCCACATGCAGGGGCACACAGGCTGGAGCAGGACATCTTCCACACAAGCAAGGAGTCCTGCAAAGAGCACCCAGAGTAAGGAAAGGGTTGGGGAGAGATGTAAGGATTGGAGGCTGGGAGAGAGCCCTGAGAAGCCTCTGAGAGCTGCACTTACCCAGGAGATGAGCAGAGTGAAGTGGAGGAAGCTGGATAGAGGACTGCAAAGCCCTCAGCTCTTTTATACCTGTCCCAGACAGCCCGGGGCATAGATGGGAGGGCGGTGGTGACAGAAGCTCCAGATTATCATGAAATAAAGCCAATACTCATCATGACACACAAGAAGAGATGCAAACTAATTAGTTCCCTTCCCACTGGGTACACTGAGGCAAAAACGTGACTTGGAGAACAGCAAGGAGATGAGAAGGTCACATATCTATACACAAGTGCTGCAAAGACAAGGTGCTGCTCTTGCTGACATGTTAGGAACCAGTAATCCCCAGTGTGTTCCTAATGCCTTGGCACGTTAACATTCACACACAAAGACATCTTAGCCGCAGATGTACGCCTGGCTGACAAGTCAGAAACGCCCCATGCTGCACTGGGCAGGGAGATGGGCAACAATGAGGGATGCTCCTGACTTCCCAAATCAATTGCATCGCAGTGTTTGCCACTGAAGGGTGGTGGCAGTTGTCTGGGAGCTGACCCAGGAGGATGGGATCACTTCATTGCTTTGTCCAAAGTTTACCAGCCCATAAAACAGAGGTAAGGAATGTAATGATAGACATTGTGTTTGTGAGCAGGATTGCAAAGTGCTTTGTCTGCAGGATACCTGTGAGTGTTTCTCATAGACCAAGTTTGGGATTAGGAAGACATTGGGCTTTACAGGTGTTGTGAGGTCAGCATCCGCAGCGCGTGGTCTTTCCTGTAATTGCTTGTAATCTCCTGTGCCTCTCATCACCTTCTTGTTCTCCAGGGCATGCTTACACCCCAATATCTGCACTGATGAGGGATATAATTTCTCTCCTCACTCCATGAGTGTCATGAAACATATTTGCTTTCTTTCACAATTCTCTGGAGCTTCTGCCAGCAAGGACCTCCCATCTATGCCCCAGGCTGTCTGGGACAGGTATAAAAGAGCTGAGGGCTTCGTAGACCTCTATCCAGCTTCCTCCACTTCACTCTCCTCATCTCCTGGGTAAGTGCAGCTCTCAGAGGCTTCTCAGGGCTCTCTCCCAGCCTCCAATCCTTACATCTCTCCCCGACCCTTTCCTCACTCTGGGTGCTCTTTGCAGGACTCCTTGCTTGTGTGGAAGATGTCCTGCTCCAGCCTGTGTGCCCCTGCATGTGGCGTGGCCACCCCAACCCCACTGGCTGACAGCTGCAACGAGCCCTGCGTGCGCCAGTGCCCTGACTCCACTGTGGTGATCCAACCCCCGGCCACCGTGGTCACCTTCCCCGGGCCCATCCTCAGCTCCTTCCCACAGAATGCTGTGGTTGGCTCAGCAGGAGTCCCCGCCGTCGGATCGGGCATGGGTGGCACCTTTGGACGCAGTGCCGGTTTTGGTGGCTACGGAGGCCTTGGTGGCTATGGAGGCCTGGGAGGCTATGGAGGCTATGGAGGCTTTTATGGCCTTGGCAGCTATGGAGGCTATGGAGGCTATGGCAGCTGTGGATACGGCGGCTGGAGCCGAGGCCACAGGTACCTCAGCGGCAACTGTGGGCCCTGCTAAGCACAGCACCACCGCCTCTGTCCGTGGTTGAAGAAGAGCTCTGGAGAAGTCCCAGCACATCCGCACCTGATGCCGTGTGGAAGGATTTCCCTTCAGCTTTGCTGAGCTCCAGAGCTCGGATGCCCCATGCCTGCACAGAGACCAGCTCTATCCTCCTCTGCTCCGCTTGATCTTTGCTTCAGGTCTGGCCTCCCCATGATGTTGCAGCTCTTTGCTGGCTGCCTGCTCCTGTCCCTCTGCCCTCTGCAAGGAGATGGGGACATCCTCTGGCCAGGCTCAGACCTTCTGACCCCACATCCCTCCTCCCTGGAACCTCCAATAAATTCTGGTTTGCATCACACTTTCCATCTCTGTGTTTTCCTTCACCCCTCCTATGTCCCCAGATTCCCCTCAAGCCACAAGGGCTCTTTGGGGCCATCGCTTCCAGCTTCCAGCTGGGCCTTACCACAATCACTGTGGGCACCAACTCCTCCCCTCTCACCTGCCCTGGGCAACAAAGCTTCAGCAGGAGCTTCCCCAGGCAGGCTCCATACAGTGCCTTCAGCAGCTGCTCCACACTCAGAGCTCTCAGCCACTTCTCTGCTCCTGCTTTTTGCCCACTGCAGCTCTGCCCCACGCAGAGCTCAGTGTCTGCTGTTGAGTGTCCCTGTAGTTGGCCTTCAGGCTGTGGGGTCTGTGGACAGAGGTGCAGCCTCCTAAAGGGCAAAAACAATGCCAGAGCCTCCTGGGATGCCATGAGGCTGAGGAAGGAGGCTGAGAGCCCCTCAGCAACCTTGCCTACAGCCTCTCAAGATTCCTTCCTGCACCTCTTCTTCCCAGAGCTCCATATGGCACCATAGGCACGGATTTTACCCACCACTGCTCAGAAACAAATCCACAGCAGCTGGAAAAAGTGCACAGCTGGGGCTCGATATCCGTGCTTCACTCAGCCCCGTGCAGTGAATATAATGGCGAGCCCTTGGCTGCCCTTCCTCTCACACAAAGCTCCCAGACCTAGGACACCCAAAGCACACACCACATCTGCGCAAGGGGCCCTCAGCCACCACATGGGACACCACTGGTGGCAAAACATGGGGTTTGGCTGAGCAACTTCACACATGAGCCAGCAGAGTGTTGGGGAAGGAAGGGAGAAACTGAGGTGTACCCAAAGGAAAGGGAGGAAGGACAATTTTCTCCTCAGCTAGTGCAGGAAACCTATGGCTGTTCCTGACAGTTTGCTGCCTTTTCACCCTTCCCTGTCTTCTCAGTTGCTGATGGAGTCTGTTCTCCTGAGGTCCCCATCAGTGACCAACCTGCTGCTCCACTGCCCACCTTGATTTCTCTGGCAGGAATCACCTCTATGCAAGAGCAGTGCACAGTGCTTGGATTGTCAGACCAGAAAATGTTTGGGGAATAAAAGAGACTGAGAGAGAAGAGGGGCTCCAAACTCCAACTCAAGAACTCTGTGCTCCCCACGTCAGGATACCTGTGCTCCATTCATGGCTGTGAGGGCTTGTTTGGGAACATGGGATGGTACATCCCTTTCCCCTCCAGTGCCCTTCCAGGATCTGAACATAGGGGCACAGTGAGCAGGTGGTAGCAGCCCTGTGCGTGCATTGCCTGTCTCCCCATTTCCTCTGACGTCAACATGTGATAAATGGCATGGCAAGATAAGGAGGAGAAACAAGGCATGGAGTGTCCTCGATGAGCAGAGGGTGTGGAAGAGGTTCTGTGGATCATCCATTGAGTTAACATACTGAAGTGCTATGTTAACATACTGAAGTGAGGTTTGTTTATGAGGAGTCATTGTACCTGTTTTGAGAATTGTGGATGCTCAGTGGGATTTGTTCTGCAGCACCCTCTGAGGACTGTGATCCTGAGCAGGAATGCACTGTCCCAGCTGCCTAATGTCCCAAAGGCACTGCTGTGGAAGCTGATTGTAGCCCAGAATCAGGGGCTCTGAGATATATGTGAAGTAATGAAGGAGAAAGGAAGATAAAAACACAGGGGTCAGGACTGCGGTGCAAGAGAGTTTTTATTTCAGGTCCACGGGAGGTGGAGTGAGGTTGCAGAAGTAGAGCCGCTGGCCAGAGGCTTTCCTCATCTCCTTGCAGAGGGCAGAGGGACAGGAGCAGGCATTCAAATCTGGGCTGTGTCATCACGGGGAAGTCAGTCCTCAAGAGAAGATCAAATGGAGCAAAGAAGGACACTGCTGGGCCCTGTGCAGGAACGAAGTATCCAAACAGAGCCCAGCAATGCTGAAGGGGAGCCCTTCCTCACAGCATCAGATGGGGACTTGCTGGGACTTCTCCAGAGCTCTCCTTCAACCGTGGACAGAGGCAGTGCTGTGCTTAGCAGGGCCCACAGCTGCCGCTGAGGTACCTGTGGCCTCGGCGCCAGCCACCATATCCACAGCTACCAAAGCCTCCATAGCCCCCATAGCCACCAAGGCCATAAAAGCCTCCATAGCCTCCCAGGCCTCCATAGCCACCAAAACCTCCATAGCCCCCATAGCCGGCACTGCGTCCAAAGGTGCCACCCAAGCCCGATCCGACGGCAGGGACGCCTGCTGAGCCAACCACAGCATTCTGTGGGAAGGAGCTGAGGATGGGCCCGGGGAAGGTGACCACGGTGGCCGGGGGTTGGATCACCACAGTGGAGTCAGGGCACTGGCGCACGCAGGGCTCGTTGCAGCTGTCAGCCAGCGGGGTTGGGGTGGCCACCCCACATGCAGGGGCACACAGGCTGGAGCAGGACATCTTCCACACAAGCAAGGAGTCCTGCAAAGGGCACCCAGAGTGAGGAAAGGGTTGGGGAGAGCTGTAAGGATTGGAGGCTGGGAGAGAGCCCTGAGAAGCCTCTGAGAGCTGCACTTACCCAGGAGATGTGGAGAGTGAAGTGGAGAAGCTGGATAGAGGACTGCAAAGCCCTCAGCTCTTTTATACCTGTCCCAGACAGCCCGGGGCATAAATGAGAGGGCGGTGGTGACAGAAGCTCCAGATAATCATGAAATAAAGCCAATAGACATCATGACACACAAGAAGAGTTGCAGACTAATTAGTTCCCTTCCCACTGGGTACGTTCAGGGATACACATGCCTTTGAGAACATGAAGGACATTGTAAGATCACATACCCATACTCTGTTACTTCAGAGACAAGGCAGTGCTCTTGCTGACATGTCAGGAACCAGTAATCCCCAGTGTGTTCCTAATGCCTTGGCATGTTAACATTCACACACAAAGACATCTTAGCCGCAGATGTACGCCTGGCTGACAAGTTAGAAATGCCTCATGCTGCACTGGGCAGGGAGATGGGCAACAATGAGGGATGCTCCTGACTTCCCAACTCAATTGCATCGCAGTGTTTGCCACTGAAGGGCGGTGGCAGTTGTTTGGGAGCTGACCCAGGAGGGTGGGATCACTTCATTGCTTTGTCCAAAGTTTACCAGCCCATAAAACAGAGGTAAGGAATGTAATGATAGACATTGTGTTTGTGAGCAGGATTGCAAAGTGCTTTGTCTGCAGGATACCTGTGAGTGTTTCTCATAGACCAAGTTTGGGATTAGGAAGACATTGGGGTTTACAGGTGTTGTGAGGTCAGCATCCGCAGCGCGTGGTCTTTCCTGTAAATGCTTGTAATCTCCTGTGCCTCTCATCACCTTCTTGTTCTCCAGGGCATGCTTACACCCCAATATCTGCATTGATGAGGGATATAATTTCTCTCCTCACTCCATGAGTGTCATGAAACATGTTTGCTTTCTTTCACAATTCTCTGGAGCTTCTGCCAGCAAGGACCTCCCATCTATGCCCCAGGCTGTCTGGAACAGGTATAAAAGAGCTCAGCAATTCGCAGTCCTCTATCCAGCTTCCTCCACTTCACTCTCCTCATCTCCTGGGTAAGTGCAGCTCTCAGAGGCTTCTCAGGGCTCTCTCCCAGCCTCCAATCCTTACATCTCTCCCCAACCCTTTCCTCACTCTGGGTGCTCTTTGCAGGACTCCTTGCTTGTGTGGAAGATGTCCTGCTCCAGCCTGTGTGCCCCTGCATGTGGCGTGGCCACCCCAACCCCACTGGCTGACAGCTGCAACGAGCCCTGCGTGCGCCAGTGCCCCGACTCCACTGTGGTGATCCAACCCCCGGCCACCGTGGTCACCTTCCCCGGGCCCATCCTCAGCTCCTTCCCACAGAATGCTGTGGTTGGCTCAGCAGGAGTCCCCGCCGTCGGATCGGGCATGGGTGGCACCTTCGGACGCAGTGCCGGTTTTGGTGGCTATGGAGGCCTTGGTGGCTATGGAGGCCTGGGAGGCTATGGAGGCTATGGAGGCTTTTATGGCCTTGGCGGCTATGGAGGCTATGGCAGCTGTGGATACGGCGGCTGGAGCCGAGGCCACAGGTACCTCAGCGGCAACTGTGGGCCCTGCTAAGCACAACACCGCCTCTGTCCGTGGTTGAAGAAGAGCTCTGGAGAAGTCCCAGCACATCCCCACCTGTTGCCGTGTGGAAGGATTTCCCTTCAACTTCGCTGAGCTCCAGAGCTCGGATGCCCCATGCCTGCACAGAGACCAGCTCTATCCTCCTCTGCTCCGCTTGATCTTTGCTCCAGGTCTGGCCTCCCCATGATGTTGCAGCTCTTTGCTGGCTGCCTGCTCCTGTCCCTCTGCCCTCTGCAAGGAGATGGGGACATCCTCTGGCCAGGCTCAGACCTTCTGCCACATCCGTCCTCCCTGGAACCTCCAATAAATTCTGGCTTGCATCACACTTTCCATCTCTGTGTTTTCCTTCACCCCTCCTACGTCCCCATATTCCCCCGAAGCCACAAGGGCTCTTTGGGGCCATCGCTTCCAGCTTCCAGCTGGGCCTTACCACAATCACTGTGGGCACCAACTCCTCCCCTCTCACCTGCCCTGGGCAACAAAGCTTCAGCAGGAGCTTCCCCAGGCAGGCTCCATACAGTGCCTTCAGCAGCTGCTCCACACTCAGAGCTCTCAGCCACTTCTCTGCTCCTGCTTTTTGCCCACTGCAGCTCAAAAAGAGCTCTTGGCCCCACACAGAGCTCAGTGTCTGCTGTTGAGTGTCCCTGTAGTTGGCCTTCAGGCTGTGGGGTCTGTGGACAGAGGTGCAGCCTCCTAAAGGGCAAAAACAATGCCAGAGCCTCCTGGGATGCCATGAGGCTGAGGAAGGAGGCTGAGAGCCCCTCAGCAACCTTGCCTACAGCCTCTCGAGATTCCTTCCTGCACCTCTTCTTCCCAGAGCTCCATATGGCACAATAGGCACGGATTTTACCCACCACTGCTCAGAAACAAATCCACAGCAGCTGGAAAAAGTGCACAGCCGGGGCTCGATATCCGTGCTTCGCTCAGCCTCGTGCAGTGAATATAATGGCAGGCCCTTGACTGCCCTTCCTCTCACACAAAGCTCCCAGACCTAGGACACCCAAAGCACACACCTTATCAGCGCAATGGGCCCTCAACCACCACATGGGACACCACTGGTGCCAAAACATGGGGTTTGGCTGAGCACCTTCACACAGAAACCAACAGAGAGGTGGGGAAGGAAGGATGAAATTGAGATATACTCAAAGGAAAGGACAGTTATATCCTCAGCTGGTACAGGAAACCTATGGCTGTTCCTGACTGTTTGCTGCCTTTTCACCCTTCCCTGTCTTCTCAGTTGCTGATGGAGTCTGTTCTCCTGAGGTCCCCATCAGTGACCAACCTGCTGCTCCACTGCCCACCTTGATTTCTCTGGCAGGAATCACCTCTATGCAAGAGCAGCACACAGTGCTTGGATCGTTGGACCAGAAAATGTCTGGGGGAGAAAAGGGACTTATGGAGAGAAGGGTCCCCAAACTCCAACTCAAGACCTTTGTGCTCCCCACGTCAGGATACCTGTGCTCCATTCATGGCTGTGAGGGCTTGTTTGGGAACATGGGATGGTACATCCCTTTCCCCTCCAGTGCCCTTCCAGGATCTGAACATAGGGGCACAGTGAGCAGGTGGTAGCAGCCCTGTGCGTGCATTGCCTGTCTCCCCATTTCCTCTGACGTCAACATGTGATAAATGGCATGGCAAGATAAGGAGGAGAAACAAGGCATGGAGTGCCCTGGATGAGCAGAGGGTGTGGAAGAGGTTCTGTGGATCATCCATTGAGTTAACATACTGAAGTGCTATGTTAACATACTGAAGTGAGGTTTGTTTCTGAGGAGTCATTGTACCTGTTTTGAGAATGGTGGATGCTCAGTGGGATTTGTTCTGCAGGACCCTCTGAGGACTGTGATCCTGAGCAGGAATGCACTGTCCCAGCTGCCTAATGTCCCACAGGCATTGCTGTGGAAGCTGATCGTAGCCCAGAATCAGAGGCTCTGAGATATGTGTGAAGTAATGAAGGAGAAAGGAAGATAAAAACACAGGGGTCAGGACTGCGGTGCAAGAGAGTTTTTATTTCAGGTCCACGGGAGGCGGAGTGAGGTTGCAGAAGTAGAGCCGCTGGCCAGAGGCTTTCCTCATCTCCTTGCAGAGGGCAGAGGGACAGGAGCAGGCATTCAAATCTGGGCTGTGTCATCACGGGGAAGTCAGTCCTCAAGAGAAGATCAAATGGAGCAAAGAAGGACACTGCTGGGCCCTGTGCAGGAACGAAGTATCCAAACAGAACCCAGCAATGCTGAAGGGGAGCCCTTCCTCACGGCATCAGATGGCGACTTGCTGAGGCTTCTCCAGAGCTCTCCTTCAACCGTGGACAGAGGCAGTGCTGTGCTTAGCAGGGCCCACAGCTGCCGCTGAGGTACCTGTGGCCTCGGCGCCAGCCACCATATCCACAGCTACCAAAGCCTCCATAGCCCCCATAGCCACCAAGGCCATAAAAGCCTCCATAGCCTCCATAGCCTCCCAGGCCTCCATAGCCACCAAAACCTCCATAGCCCCCATAGCCGGCACTGCGTCCAAAGGTGCCGCCCAAGCCCGATCCGATGGCGGGGACTCCTGCTGAGCCAACCACAGCATTCTGTGGGAAGGAGCTGAGGATGGGCCCAGGGAAGGTGACCACGGTGGCCGGGGGTTGGATCACCACAGTGGAGTCAGGGCACTGGCGCACGCAGGGCTCGTTGCAGCTGTCAGCCAGTGGGGCCGGGGTGGCCACCCCACATGCAGGGGCACACAGGCTGGAGCAGGACATCTTCCACACAAGCAAGGAGTCCTGCAAAGGGCACCCAGAGTGAGGAAAGGGTTGGGGAGAGCTGTAAGGATGGAGGCTGGGAGAGAGCCCTGAGAAGCCTCTGAGAGCTGCACTTACCCAGGAGATGAGGAGAGTGAAGTGGAGGAAGCTGGATAGAGGACTGCAAAGCCCTCAGCTCTTTTATACCTGTCCCAGACAGCCCGGGGCATAGATGGGAGGGCTGTGATGGCAGAAGCTCCAGAGAATTGCAAGAAAAAAAAGCAACATGCTTCATGGCGCTCATGCAGTGAGGCAGTGCAATTATATCCCTCCCCATCGGAAATGCTGATTAGGAAACATCCCCTGAAGAATAAGGATGTGATGTTAAGTTCAGGTGTTTAAATGCAATTACATGAAAGATCAGGTACTGCTGATGCTGCCTTTGTTGAACTAATAATCACCGATGTGTTCCTAATCCCAAAGTTTGTCTACGTGTAAGAATCACACAAATCTTGTGAAGGATGCACTTTGCAATCCTGCTTACAAATGGATTGTCTATCATTATCTCCCTTTTATGGGCTGGTAAACAGAGGTGGTGGAAGTCCAAGAAAAGAAATGAAGCGATCACACCCACTTGGGACAGATCCCAAACTTGTCTTGTCTTCCTTTGGTCCTTGCAGATGTTCAACTGAGAAGGCTGAGCATGATCTTTACCACATCCTCTTTCCCTTGTCTACTCTACATATCCTCCATCTCATACATCCCCAGCAACAGATTTTACTTATCCCCATGCTTATGGGACTTTGTCTAGCTTCAGATTTATTGCTCCTAATTTTTCAATGCCATGCAGTGGATTAGGCACCCCTAAATATGTAAAACCTGCAACCAAAAACAACGTGCTCAGGGTATACTCTTGAAATTTGTCCTGACAGGACATGCTGGCATGAACAGATGGTAGGACTGAGACTTACACAGACAGAGGGGATTTTTGATCAATCCTCTAAAACTTCAGCTTTCCAGCCAGCAAAAGAGATATAATGACAGGTTTGCTGGCTATAAGCTCAGTTGCAAAGAGCATATACTGCAAAATAACCTAAACAATTCCAACCCCAAAAAATACAATGAGGAACAAGCTAGAGTTTATGAGGGTGATTAGTTCAGATTCAGCAGTGCCTAGAATTGAATGTAATGTCATTTAAAATTTTGTCCTGCCCATCATGTCAATGTTCGACATGGCATGCTTACTACTCCATTTATCCAATAATGATATAATTAATGTGCCTCACTCCTTGTGTGTCATGAAACATGTTTGCTTTATTTCATGATTATCCAAGACTTCTGCCACCACCGCCCTCCCATCTATGCCCCAGGCTGTCTGGGACAGGTATAAAAGAGCTGAGGGCTTTGCAGTCCTCTATCCAGCTTCCTCCACTTCACTCTCCACATCTCCTGGGTAAGTGCAGCTCTCAGAGGCTTCTCAGGGCTCTCTCCCAGCCTCCAATCCTTACATCTCTCCCCAACCCTTTCCTCACTCTGGGTGCCCTTTGCAGGACTCCTTGCTTGTGTGGAAGATGTCCTGCTCCAGCCTGTGTGCTCCTGCATGTGGGGTGGCCACCCCAGCCCCACTGGCTGACAGCTGCAACGAGCCCTGCGTGCGCCAGTGCCCCGACTCCACTGTGGTGATCCAACCCCCGGCCACCGTGGTCACCTTCCCCGGGCCCATCCTCAGCTCCTTCCCACAGAATGCTGTGGTTGGCTCAGCAGGAGTCCCCGCCGTCGGATCGGGCTTGGGTGGCACCTTTGGACGCAGTGCCGGCTATGGAGGCCTGGGAGGTTTTGGTGGCTATGGAGGCCTGGGAGGCTATGGAGGCTATGGAGGCTTTTATGGCCTTGGTGGCTATGGGGGCTATGGAGGCTTTGGTAGCTGTGGATATGGTGGCTGGCGCCGAGGCCACAGGTACCTCAGCGGCAGCTGTGGGCCCTGCTAAGCACAGCACCACCGCTGTCGATGGTTGAAGGAGAGCTCTGGAGAAGCCCCACCACATCCCTACCTGACACTGTGAGGATGGGCTCCCCTTCAGCATCACTGGGCTCCTGTGTTTGGATGCCTCATATCTGCACAAGGCCCAGCTCTGTCTTCCCCTGCTCCGCTTCAGCTTCACTTCAGGACTTGCTGTGCTTTGATGACACCACCAAGCTCTGACTGCCTACTCCTGTCCCTCTGCCCTCTGCAAGAAGATGGAGACAGCCTCTGGCCAGCGGCTGCCATTCTGCAACCTCACTCCTCCTCCCCTGTATCTGAAATAAAAACTCTCTTGTACTGCAGTCCTGACCCCTGTGTTTTTATCTTCCTTTCTCCTTCCTTACTTCATCCACATCTCAGAGCCTCTGATTCTGGGCTGCAAGTTGCTTCCACGGCACTGTCTTTGGGACATTAGGCTGTTGGGGCAGGGCATTCCTGCTGAGGATCACAGTCCTCAGAGGGTCCTGCAGAGCCCATCCCACTGAGCATCCTCCCTTCTCACATCAGATACAATGACTCCTCATAAACAAACCTCACTTTAGTATGTTAACACACAACAGATATCTCACAGATATTCTGCCTTGCTTCATTTCCTTTTCTTGCCCTGCCAGTGGTCACACACGGAGGTCAGAGGGAATAGGGAGATAAGCAGCATGTGGACAGGGCTGCTGCCACCTGCACACAGTGCCAATGCGCCCAGCTCCTGTGAAGGCACTGGAGTGGGTGAAGGAGATACCTCCCCATGTTCCCAAGGTTCTCATCATGGCCATGAATGGAGCACTGCATTCCTGACTTGGGGAGCTCAAAGTTCATGAGACGGAGCTTGGAGTCCCTGCTTGTCTGATTTCCTTTTCTTCCCCATACATCTTCTGGTCCCACAATCCAAGCACTGTGCACTGCTCATGCACAGAGGCGATTCCTGCCAGAGAAATCAAGGTGGGCAGTGAAGCAGCAGGTTGGTCACTGATGGGGACCTCAGGAGAACACAAACCATCTGCAAGAACTGTAGGTTTCATGCACTGGCTGAGTAGAAAATTGCCCTTACTTCCTTGCTTTGGAGTAAATCTCAATGTCTTCCCCACCTCTCTGCTGGCTTCCATGTGATGGTGCTCAGCCAAACCCCATGTTTTGCCTCCAGTGGTGTCCCATGTGGTGGCTGAGGGCCCATTGCGCTGATGTGCTGGGTGCTTTGGGTGTCCTAGGTCTGGGAGCTTTGTGTGAGAGGAAGGGCAGCCAAGGGCCTGCCATTATATTCACTGCACGAGGCTGAGTGAAGCACGGATATCGAGCCCCGGCAGAGCACTTTTTCCAGCTGCTGTGGATTTGTTTCTGAGCAGTGGTGGGTAAAATCCGTGCCTATGGTGCCATATGGAGCTCTGGGAAGAAGAGGTGCAGGAAGGAATCTTGAGAGACTGTAGGCAAGGTTGCTGAGGGGCTCTCAGCCTCCTTCCTCAGCCTCATGGCATCCCAGGAGGCTCTGGCATTGTTTTTGCCCTTTAGGAGGCTGCACCTCTGTCCACAGACCCCACAGCCTGAAGGCCAACTACAGGGACACTCAACAGCAGACACCGAGCTCTGCGTGGGGCCAAGAGCTCTTTTTGAGCTGCAGTGGGCAAAAAGCAGGAGCAGAGAAGTGGCTGAGAGCCCTGAGTGCGGAGCAGCTGCTGAAGGCACTGTATGGAGCCTGCCCAGGGAAGTGCCTGCAGCAGCTGTGGGAACCAGGGCAGGTGTGACAGAAGGGGACAATGTCCACAGCACTCCTGGGAAGGCCCAGCTGGGAGATTTTGGAACTGCCCCCACAGTGCCTGTGCAGATATAGGGGATTTGAGGACATAGGATGGAAAAAAAAAATTGGCAATGGTAACTGCGATGCAAAATAGATTTTATTTCAGCTCCAGGGGGGAGCAGGGAGGTGGCAGAAGGACAGCCAGTGACCAGAGGCGATTCCTGTCAACTTGCGGAGGGCAGATGGACAGGAGCAGGCAGTTAGTGCTGGGCTGTGTCATCACGGGTCAGAGAGTTCTTAAGTGCAGCACAAGCAAAACAGAGGAAGACAATGCTAGTCCCCATGCAAACACGAGGCGTCCAAGATACATAAGCGAGTGACGCTGAAGGGGAGAAGATCCTCATGTTGTCAGGTGCAGGATGTGCTGAGGCTTCTCCAGAGCTCTCCTTCCACCGTGGACAGAGGTGGTGTTGTGCTTAGCAGGGCCCACAGCTGCCACTGAGGTAACTGAGGCCTCGGCGCCAGCCACCGTATCCACAGCTACCAAAGCCTCCATAGCCCCCATAGCCTCCAAGGCCTCCATAGCCTCCCAGGCCTCCATAGCCACCAAAACCGGCACCACGTCCAAAGGTGCCACCCATGCCCGATCCGACGGCGGGGACTCCTGCTGAGCCAACCACAGCATTCTGTGGGAAGGAGCTGAGGATGGGCCCAGGGAAGGTGACCACGGTGGCCGGGGGTTGGATCACCACAGTGGAGTCGGGGCACTGGCGCACACAGGGCTCATTGCAGCTGTTAGCCAGTGGGGCCGGGGTGGCCACGCCACATGCAGGGGCACACAGGCTGGAGCAGGACATCTTCCACACAAGCAAGGAGTCCTGCAAAGGGCACCCAGAGTGAGGAAAGGGTTGGGGAGAGATGTAAGGATTGGAGGCTGGGAGAGAGCCCTGAGAAGCCTCTGAGAGCTGCACTTACCCAGGAGATGAGGGGAGTGAAGTGGAGGAAGCTGGATAGAGGACTGCAAAGCCCTCAGCTCTTTTATACCTGTTCCAGACAGCCCGGGGCATAGATGGGAGGGCGGTGGTGGCAGAAGACCTGGATAATCATGAAATAAAGCAAACATGTTTCATGACACTCATGGAGTGAGGAGAGAAATTATATCCCTCATCAATGCAGATATTGGGGTGTAAGCATGCCCTGGAGAACAAGAAGGTGATGAGAGGCACAGGAGATTACAAGCATTTACAGGAAAGACCACGCGCTGCGGATGCTGACCTCACAACACCTGTAAACCCCAATGTCTTCCTAATCCCAAACTTGGTCTATGAGAAACACTCACAGGTATCCTGCAGACAAAGCACTTTGCAATCCTGCTCACAAACACAATGTCTATCATTACATTCCTTACCTCTGTTTTATGGGCTGGTAAACTTTGGACAAAGCAATGAAGTGATCCCACCCTCCTGGGTCAGCTCCCAAACAAATGCCACCACCCTTCAGTGGCAAACATGTGCGATGCAATTGAGTTGGGAAGTCAGGAGCATCCCTCATTGTTGCCCATCTCCCTGCCCAGTGCAGCATGGGGCATTTCTGACTTGTCAGCCAGGTGTATATCTGCGGCTATGATGTCTTTGTGTGCGAATGTTAACAAGCCAAGGCATTAGGAACACACTGGGGATTACTGGTTCCTAACATGTCAGCAAGAGTAGCACCTTGTCTTTGAAGTACTTGTGTATAGATATGTGACCTTCTCATCCCCTTGCTGTTCTCAAGGGCATGTTTATCCCTGAACGTACCCAGTGGGAAGGGAACTAATTAGACTGCATCTCTTCTTGTGTGTCATGATGAGTATTGGCTTTATTTCATGATTATCTGGAGCTTCAGTCAGCAAGGACCTCCCATCTATGCCCCAGGCTGTCTGGGACAGGTATAAAAGAGCTGAGGGCTTTGCAGTCCTCTATCCAGCTTCCTCCACTTCACTCTGCTCATCTCCTGGGTAAGTGCAGCTCTCAGAGGCTTCTCAGGGCTCTCTCCCAGCCTCCAATCCTTACATCTCTCCCCAACCCTTTCCTCACTCTGGGTGCTCTTTGCAGGACTCCTTGCTTGTGTGGAAGATGTCCTGCTCCAGCCTGTGTGCCCCTGCATGTGGGGTGGCCACCCCGGCCCCACTGGCTGACAGCTGCAACGAGCCCTGCGTGCGCCAGTGCCCTGACTCCACTGTGGTGATCCAACCCCCGGCCACCGTGGTCACCTTCCCTGGGCCCATCCTCAGCTCCTTCCCACAGAATGCTGCTGTTGGCTCAGCAGGAGTCCCCGCCATCGGATCGGGCATGGGTGGCACCTTTGGACGCAGTGCCGGTTTTGGTGGCTATGGAGGCCTGGGAGGCTATGGAGGCTTTTATGGCCTTGGTGGCTATGGGGGCTATGGAGGCTTTGGTAGCTGTGGATACGGTGGCTGGCGCCGAGGCCTCAGTTACCTCAGTGGCAGCTGTGGGCCCTGCTAAGCACAGCTCCGCCTCCAGCCGTGGTTGAAGGAAAAATCTGGAGAAGCCTCAACACATCCTCACCTGATGCGGTGAGGATGGTCTCCCCTTCGGCATCACAGTGCTCCGGATTTTGGCCATCTAGGGCCTGCATAGGGTCCAACTCTGCCTTCCTCTTCTCCGCTTCAGCTTCACTTCAGGACTTGCTACGCTGTTATGATGCAGCTCTTTGCTGGCTGCTTGTTCCTGTCACTCTGACCTTGGTAAGGACATGAGGACAGCCTCTGACCAGCGGCTGCCCTCTGCCACCTCCCTCCTCCTCCCCTGTATCTGAAATAAAAGCTCTCTTGCACTGCAGTCCTGACCCCTGTGTTTTTATCTTCCTTCTCATTCCCTACTTCCCCACATCTCAGTGCCTCTGTTTCTGGGCTGCAAGTTGCTCCCACAGTACTGCCTTGGGTATATTTGGCAGTTGGGGCAGTGCATTCCTGCTGAGGATCACAGTCCACATAGGGTCCTGAAGAGCACATCCCACTGAGCCACCTCCCTTTTCACATGGGGTAGTCATAAGCACAACCCTCTTGAGTATGTCAACACTCAATGAATGTCTCACCGATCTTCTACTGCACCCTCTGCCCATCCAGGGTTCTCCCTGCTTTGTTTCTCCTCATTTTCTTGCCATGCCATTTATCACATGTTGAGGTCAGAGGAAATGGGGAGACAAGAAGTGCATGGACAGAGCTGCTGCCACTTGCTCATTGTGCCCCCGTGTTCAGATCCAAGAGGGGCAGTGGAGGGGGTAAAGGATGTACCACCACATGTTCCCAAAGTAGCCCTCACAGCCATGAATGAAGCACAGGTATCCTGACCTGGGGAGCACAAAGGTCTTGAGTCAGAGTTTGGAGCTCCTCTTCTCTCTCAGTCTCTTTTATTCCCAAAACATTTTCTGGTCCCACAATACAAGCACTGTGTGCTGCTCTTGCATAGAGGTGATTCCTGCCAGAGAATCAAGGTGAGCAGTGGAGCAGCAGGTTGGTCACTGATGGGGACCTCAGGAGAACAGACTCTATCAGCAACTGAGAAGACAGGGAAGGGTGAAAAGGCAGCAAACTGTCAGGAACAGCCATAGGTTTCCTGCACTAGCTGAGGAGAAAATTGTCCTTCCTCCCTTTCCTTTGGGTACACCTCAGTTTCTCCCTTCCTTCCCCAACACTTTGTTGGCTTCTGTGTCAGGGTGCTCAGCCAAACCCCATGTTTTGCCACCAGTGGTGTCCCGTGTGGTGGCTGAGGGCCCATTGGTGGGAGGTTGTGGTTGGGCCCTGTCACACTGATGTGGTAGGTGCTTTGGGTGTCCTAGGTCTGGGAGCTTTGCATGAGAAGAAGGGCAGCCAAGGGCCCAGCACTGTATTCACTGCATGGGGCTAAGTGAAGCACGGTTGCCCTGTGCAGTTTGAGGAGTGTGTCACGGCTACCATGGGTTTTATTCCAGGCAGTGGTGGGGAAAAACAGACCATGTTGCTATATGGAGCTCTGGACAGAAAAGGAGCAGGAAGGAATCTTGAGAGGCTGTAGGCAAGGATGCTGTGGTGCTCTCAGCCTCCTTACTCTGCCCCATGGCCTCACAGGATGATCTGACGTGGCCTTTTCTCTTTGGGAGTCTGCACCTGTGTCTATGGACCCCACAGTCCAAAGTCCACCTATTGAGATCCTCAGCAGGTTAAAGTGAGATCGCTGTTAGGCCATGAGCTCTCCTTGGGCTGCATGGGGCATGAAGCAGGGGCAGAGGAGGGGGTGAGAGCTCTGGGGGAGCAATGTCTGCAGAAGTCACTGTATGGGGCCAGGATGGGGTGAGCTCCTGCTGGAATTGTGTGGGCTGCTGCAGGGCGGGGGGGGGGGGGGGGGGGGGGAAGCCAACAGCACTCCTTAAAAGGCCTTGTACAGAGCTTTTGGAAATGGCCCCAGTGAGCCTCCACAGCTGCAATGGGAACTGGTGACAGAGGAGGGGTGATGAAAAAATCAGAGATGGAATCTGTGATGCAAGAGAGCTTTTATTTCAGGTCCAGGGGATAAGGGAGGAGGTGGAAGAAGGGCAGTCTCTGGCCAGAGGCTGTCTGCATCTCCATGAAGAGGGATGAGGGAAAGGAGAAAGCAGCCAGCACAGAGCTGCGTCATCACAGGGCAGTGAGTCTTGAAGTGAAGCTGAAGTGGAGCAGAGGAAGACAGAGCTGGGCCTTGTGCAGATATGAGGCGTTCAAACACGGGAGCCCAGTGATGCTGAAGGGAAGCCCATCCTCACGGCATCAGGTGGGGATGTGCTGGGACTTCTCCAGAGCTCTCCTTCAACCACGGACAGAGGCGGTGCTGTGCTTAGCAGGGCCCACAGCTGCCGCTGAGGTACCTGTGGCCTCGGCGCCAGCCACCGTATCCACAGCTACCAAAGCCTCCATAGCCTCCATAGCCACCAAGGCCATAAAAGCCTCCATAGCCTCCCAGGCCTCCATAGCCACCAAAACCTCCATAGCCCCCATAGCCGGCACTGCGTCCAAAGGTGCCACCCAAGCCCGATCCGACGGCGGGGACTCCTGCTGAGCCAACCACAGCATTCTGTGGGAAGGAGCTGAGGATGGGCCCGGGGAAGGTGACCACGGTGGCCGGGGGTTGGATCACCACAGTGGAGTCAGGGCACTGGCGCACGCAGGGCTCGTTGCAGCTGTCAGCCAGTGGGGTTGGGGTGGCCACCCCACATGCAGGGGCACACACGCTGGAGCAGGACATCTTCCACACAAGCAAGGAGTCCTGCAAAGAGCACCCAGAGTGAGGAAAGGGTCGGGGGGAGCTGTAAGGATTGGAGGCTGGGAGAGAGCCCTGAGAAGCCTCTGAGAGCTGCACTTACCCAGGAGATGTGGAGAGTGAAGTGGAGGAAGCTGGATAGAGGACTGCAAAGCCCTCAGCTCTTTTATACCTGTCCCAGACAGCCCGGGGCATAGATGGGAGGGCGGTGGTGGCAGAAGTCCTGGATAATCATGAAATAAAGCAAACATGTTTCATGACACTCATGGAGTGAGGAGAGAAATTACATCCCTCATCAATGCAGATATTGGGGTGTAAACACGCCCTGGAGAACAAGAAGGTGATGAGAGGCACAGGAGATTACAAGCATTTACAGGAAAGACCACGCGCTGCGGATGCTGACCTCACAACACCTGTAAACCCCAATGTCTTCCTAATCCCAAACTTGGTCTATGAGAAACACTCACAGGTATCCTGCAGACAAAGCACTTTGCAATCCTGCTCACAAACACAATGTCTATCATTACATTCCTTACCTCTGTTTTATGGGCTGGTAAACTTTGGACAAAGCAATGAAGTGATCCCACCCTCCTGGGTCAGCTCCCAAACAAATGCCACCACCCTTCAGTGGCAAACATGTGCGATGCAATTGAGTTGGGAAGTCAGGAGCATCCCTCATTGTTGCCCATCTCCCTGCCCAGTGCAGCATGGGGCATTTCTGACTTGTCAGCCAGGCGTACATCTGCGGCTAAGATGTCTTTGTGTGTGAATGTTAACGTGCCAAGGCATTAGGAACACACTGGGGATTACTGGTTCCTAACATGTCAGCAAGAGCAGCACCTCGTCTTTGAAGTACTCGTGTATAGATATGTGACCTTCTCATCCCCTTGCTGTTCTCCAAGTCACATTTTTGCCTCAGTGTACCCAGTGGGAAGGGAACTAATTAGTCTGCATCTCTTCTTGTGTGTCATGATGAGTATTGGCTTTATTTCATGATTATCTGGAGCTTCAGTCAGTAAGGACCTCCCATCTATGCCCCAGGCTGTCTGGGACAGGTATAAAAGAGCTGAGGGCTTCTCAGTCCTCTATCCAGCTTCCTCCACTTCACTCTCCTCATCTCCTGGGTAAGTGCAGCTCTCAGAGGCTTCTCAGGGCTCTCTCCCAGCCTCCATCCAGTCGGTTCTCCCCAACCTTTTCCTCACTCTGGGTGCTCTTTGCAGGACTCCTTGCTTGTGTGGAAGATGTCCTGCTCCAGCGTGTGTGCCCCTGCATGTGGCGTGGCCACCCCAACCCCACTGGCTGACAGCTGCAACGAGCCCTGCGTGCGCCAGTGCCCCGACTCCACTGTGGTGATCCAACCCCCGGCCACCGTGGTCACCTTCCCCGGGCCCATCCTCAGCTCCTCCCCGCAGTACTCTGCTGTTGGCTCAGCAGGAGTCCCCGCCGTCGGATCGGGCATGGGTGGCACCTTTGGACGTGGTGCCGGTTTTGGTGGCTATGGAGGCCTGGGAGGCTATGGAGGCTTTTATGGCCTTGGTGGCTATGGAGGCTATGGGGGCTATGGAGGCTTTGGCAGCTGCGGATACGGTG
Source organism: Gallus gallus (assembly GCF_016699485.2). Taxonomy (NCBI): domain Eukaryota; kingdom Metazoa; phylum Chordata; class Aves; order Galliformes; family Phasianidae; genus Gallus; species Gallus gallus. Next base: position 1,597,841 of record NC_052556.1, read on the forward strand.
GCTGGCGCCGAGGCCTCAGTTACCTCAGTGGCAGCTGTGGGCCCTGCTAAACCCCAAATATTCACTCAGTACAGTGCTGCATCTGCTGAGTCTTCACAAACTCCTCCTCTTCCTCCACCAGATGCAGCTTTCCATTTCTCTTTTAGCTGTGCCAAAGCAGTTAATTTAAATTACTGCTTCTTGCTTTTTGCACTCTACAGCCTTTCAAATCTGCAGTTAGGGGCTCAGGGTTTCCAACAGTGCCTCCAGATGTTCCCCTCCACCTGTGTATAGCGAAGCAGTTCTGATCTTCATGTGTGGCTCTCCCCACTATGACCAGCTCTGAGCCTCCTCAACAGTGCTGTGAAGAGGAATCTCTGGGGTGAAGCCCTGGGTTGAATCTTGCTGCACTGTTGTGGTTTGCACGACTGCAGTTCACTGTTTCTGTGTTGTGCTGCTCTCTGTATGACTGTCTACTGCCTTCTCCATTTGCATTAAAGAATCTGTATTGCATCCACAACTTGGCTTTTGGTTGATTTGTTTGTATTTGCTTTTCTGATGTTCCACATTGGCTCAAAAGGTTTTGGTAAGGAAAATCAAGTCACATTATTAGAGAGCAGAACGCAGTTTGTGAAGGTTCAATGCCTGGTTTTTTACATCCTTTAGCTGTAGCACGCAGTAGATGCTAACAAGTTATTAACCTCATTAATATCAAGACAGATTGTGCATAAAAAGATATCTCTGAATGTATTTGCTACCTCAAGATCGTTTTGTTAACCAGAAATGTGCAATATCCCCAGATTTCTTCATGTTGCATAGTCTGAGAAGTTCAAAGCATTTCTCATTCGCTTTATGCTCTCAGAGTGTGTTATTACTGTATTAAATGCATACTGCACTCATTAGGCACTTAATTATTGAATAGGAGTCACTTCAGTCACGCATACTGAGGCATTTCAATATATGCTTCATTTGGAATGGGGCTTTATAACCTTCAGGTTTTTCATTAAAATGTGGCTCTCTACAAACACAGCCAGGATAGATCCTACAATTATTGGCTTTGTCCTTCAATCCTAGAAAGCTGGATTTCTTTCTGGCCCTATTTTATGACTTCTGAGTGGTAAAGAAATATAGCTAAGTGCATTGCTTTTGAGGAATCTTCAGCCATTTTTTAACCATATTCCCAGTTAAGCCCTGTAGAACAACCAAGATTCTGTACTGGTGATTATTTCCAGCTTACTTATTTCATCACTCTAAGACACTCAGTACTTTCCAGACTTTATTTAGTATCGTAATAGGAATTCTCCAGATTTTATTTTGTAGTTTTATATACTGAAACTTCGAAATTATGACCAGCTAGTTCAAAATTGATCCACCTCAGTGACAAGATACAGGTTGAGGAGCAATCTATACCACGCTCCAGAAGTAAATGTGTCAGGCATCACAGTCAGTGCCTACCCAGAAATATGCTGCTCAGAAGACATAAGGAGCTCCATTCGGGGCTGTGCTGAAAGCATAACCCGCAGCTCTTCTTGTGAAGGTGTTCAATGACGTTCACACTCATGTGCATGAGTTTACCATAGCACAATTGAGATCCATTCCTCTTCTTCTACTGCCATCAAAGTGCCTGTGTGCGCCTTCAAAGAAGGGCAATTACGTTCACAATAAAGGTCCGAGGGTTTAATAAGGGTTTCAGAGCACTTTGTCTGCTGTTCTCAGCCCAGACTGTTACAGCATCGTACTATTAAGAGGTTACTGCTGCAGCCAGTTAGGCACTTCTGTCATGAATAATAGTCATTTGGGGCTTGCGTAAGTAGATCTCGCCTTAATAACTTCTGTGTGACGGTGCAGCCTGGGAGCTTCATGCCGATTCATTCTCATTCAAATGGGGCCTCGCAGTAACGCTTGCAAACACTCGTCTTTATGAGCGCTTAATGAGGTGAATGGAAAGTGCGCCATCCTCTGCTCTGTAACAAATCACGTTTCTAAATGCAGAAAGTGGCTCAGGCACTGCCAGCACAAAATCAGCCGAGAAAAAGGGATTTTCTTCCTAATTCCTGGCTTGCCCACCTGTCAAAATGGGTTTGCTTGCAGGCAGTCTGTACATTTGTAAACCACTGAGATGTGGTGCTGGTGGTGCTACTCCCACTTCCTGTGCATGTACTGCGATGCTAAGGAAAACTGAAGGGGATATTTCCAAACCTTCCCGAGGAAATTCCACAATGGCTCTTCTCATTTGATGAGCTACCACTGGGTCATTAATGTGCAAAGTGTTTGCTCGTGTGAAAAGCTACATAAAAGCTACAGGGCTCAGTATATCTCAGGAAAAGTTATCAAAGTTGACTGAGCTGGAAACAAAACTCTGCATACATGTGAGTCAGAAAGCAAAAGACAGTGAGGTGGTATAATGCTACAACATTTTAATAAGAATAAAGCTCACAGTCACAATCCAACATGACAGAGAAGGTAGAAGCAGAAGGAATACATACAGAGATGAATTTATGCAGAAAATCACCTTGTTTGGCTGGTGCCACTGACTATCATTTTCAAACTGTTCCACTCTGGAGAGTTCAGTGAGTCAAATCAGATCGGATGTTTCTCTTTCTCTTTGGTATAGTTTCAAAAGCAGTGAAGTGAGAAACATATCGAGAGGAAGACTTGGGCACAGCACTCCAGATCTCATTAATGAAAGAGCTACAAATGAGTTGTCCGCTCTTGAGTTATGCCCTGCTTCCCTTACACCACCAAACCCCCACAGAGCAAAGGAGACAGCAGGAAAGGAAGAAGACAAAGCAGAGTTTTGGAAGAACATTGAAGGAGTTTAGCAGAAACACTGAGCTCCCCAGAACTGCTTTGCGTGGCTCTTCTGGACTCGGAGCTTCTGCAAGCCATCTTCGTAGCACAGTCCATGCATCCAGTCATCAATTCCCAGTCCTCATTTCCCATGAAGTCTTTCTGTGTTTACCAGGAGGAGCAGGGGGAGCAGCTGCTCACGCTGTAGCGGCGGGTGTAGCAGGTAGACCAGGGGGAGTACCAGCGGGAGCTGGAGGAGGGGCACCAGTCCCGGCAGCCGCTCAGCCACCAGGAGCCGCGGTAACCACAGGGGCTCCCCCAGCTCCTCCAGTCGCAGGTGCGGTAGCTGCACGGGGAGTAGCAGGAATCTTCCCACTGGTTCTGGTAGCAGAAAGTCATCTTGGTGCGGTGGTGGGAGGCGAGCCTGCAATCGCAAGAAAGACAAAGCCTGTAAGGCGATGCTCCTAACAGAATCTCAAGTGAATACTGCAGACATGCAGTGGGGGAGAGAAAGGCGGCAAAGCCAGGCACGCTGTCTGCAACTCCCTCTCTTCGCTTGCCTATTGTTCAGCTCCGAACTGTAATGCTGCCTTCCCCATAGCACTCCATCCTGCACAGCTCTGTGAGCTCTCCCGCCCAGCCCCGCTGCTGCCTCTGCTGAATGGGGGCCATCAGGGGATGTATTGAGACAAAGACTTTAAGGGGAAAGAGAGCTACGCACAGGACTGAAACACGTGGAGGGAGGCAAGCCGGAAGCAGCAGGAGGGAAGAAGAGTTTGAGGTCTCTGAGATTACTCCGTGGTTCTAGCAAACCCCATAGAAGTGTAGGAAAGGGGGAGAGGAGAGGAGAGAAAGGCAAGCACAGCGACCAACTAAATACCTGCACTCAAGGCTGTGCCCTGGCTCCTTCCTGCCCAGCTCACTTTGCTTTCTGTGTACGTGCCTTCTTTTCCTTCTTAAAAACCCTCAGAATCATACAATCACAGAACTGTTCAGGTGGACAAAGACCTTCAAGATCATCAAGTCCAACCTCATCCAAACCATACTACCCTATTCATATTGTTTTGTTTTTTTCTGTTGCCATTGCTTGGAATTGGCGGACCAATTTGAAACAGTGCTGCAGAGAGTACAGTGGGAGGATTTGATGCTCTGCAAGGATTCATCTCTCTTCACCCAAACCAGTGTCTGATCTTTCCAAGAAGTCCAGAAGGGACCAGACAGTGGTTCAGGAACAATCTGAGCTACTGTTGGGTATGCATCGGGAAGGGAATCCTCCCTTTCTGCCCCCTGGCAGCACTTGACTGCAAACAGCAGCTAGCTCATTTGGTCTCCTGAATTATCCCCTAAATAAATGCTGACATTTTGTCGGAAGTAACTGAAATAACGTTATGGCTTTCCACTGCAAAATGAAGACACCCAAGACGCTTCCCTATGGCATATAGAAAATTTCTTATAGTGCACTCCTGGAGGTGAACATTTCTAAGCTTATGCCCCTGTCCCAGTGTCCCATTTTTAAAAACAAGAATTGCACTTGCATGGCGGTGAAATCACAGCCTTCTCCTTTAAAGCCTAACTCCTCTCTTTACAGCAGTATAGCAAAAAGACAGCATCCACACAGGAGTAAAGACACTGCAGGAAGTCCCACTTACCAAGCTCAGCGAGAACGTAAGCCGGGAGGTGCGAGTAGAGAGCCCTGGATTTCTCCCCCTTTTATATATGTATCTGACCAAACCTACTGTGCTTTAAACTCGCATTCATCACAAAACAAATTTTCTGACTCACGTCACCCTTCAGTTGATGCAATTGTTTTTCCTGGTTTGTGATTATTAGTCAGTTCTTGGCTTCTAAATGCATGACATTGCATTGCAGTTTTCTTTCATGTTCAGACTTCCTCGCACAATTATGTGTGTGGAATTGGTGTGGCGAAATCTGAGCTATAACAGGAAGGGGAAGGAAGGACACGGAGAGCAGAACTGATTGACATTAATAACCCCAGTTTTGGAGGAATGGGCAAATCCCGGTGAATGAAGTTTTCAATTACTCCAGATGTGTTACAGAAGAAAGAACAGCAGTTCCATTGTCTTCAGAAATAATAGCCCATAGAAAGCATTTCTTTTTCTTGACTTTTCTTTCAAAATCACAGTTTTGAGCCAGACTATTTACACTATCTATTGTTTATTATTCATTTGAATTCTCAAAAAGAGGAGTACAAGGAAGGTGTTTGTAGTAGTGGGGATGCCTGGTGTGACTTCAATCAGATATGCACAAATGTGTTAATTGTTACCGTGATCAGCCATAAGAAGGTTATGGTTATTCTGTTGGAAATCCAATTTGCTTGCTGTTCTCCATCAGCTGCTGTTAACAAACTTGAAGAGCCGCCTTATAAGACAAAACAGAATGGGATGGGAAAATGGGATCCCTTATGGTGGGAGAGCAGCGGCAATGGTTTTGAGCAATAGAAGGGTCTGGAGATGAGACTTCTGGGGCAGAGTAAAGTGAAGGCACATTGAAATCAATACTAAATCTGAAGGCTTTCAAGCTGAGATATCAACATTTGGAGTTTCGCAGCTTGGAAGTGCTCACACTGAGCCCTCTGCAGAGCTTGCCCAAGCAAGGCACATTTACTTGGATACCAAATATCTGCTTTGTTATTGCTTACACCCCAATTAGAAAAAAATGATTGACACAATAAAAGGAACAACTACAACAAACCAGAATGTATCTCTGTCACAACTACACTACTCCGGAGAAGCCCTCCAGATGCTAAAGACTGTTGAACGTGACAACTTTGTAATGTTGGCGAGGTGTTCAGCTTCATGATGCTAATGACCGTGAATAACACTGAGTGCTGTGAGCACAACTTGTCCTGGTGAGCGGCAACATCCCAGCCTTCCCGGTGACCTTCACCTCCAAACGTGGCTGCTTACGCGCATTCGAAGGAGGGATAATGACAGGCGTGATGGATGTTCCAGGCTTTTCTCTAAATTTTGAATATCAAAGCCTTCATTAACACTTATTAACGTTTCCGTGTACAAAGAGATTTGTTATTTAAATATTAATGCCACTTTACCAGAGAACGCCCCAATATTATGTAACACAGTTACTGGAAACATCTATCGAGTTATCCAGTTCTGTGCTTTATTACAGCTGCAATTCATAGCTTTGGAATTGGGTCTCTGAAAAATTTTTTTCCTAAAAATACATCACACGCATACCGTTCTGAAGGTTATACGCCAATTTTCCAGCTGAATCAATCAGCCCCACAATATCCTGTTGTGTGACGGTGTTACAGAATCACCGAATGGCTCAGGTTGGGAAAGACCTTCAAGATCACCAAGTCCAACCTCAATCCAACCATACTACCCTAACTCTAACGACATACCACTCAGTCATGGCCCTGAGCATCACATCCAGGAGGTTTTTAAGCACATTCAGGGATGGAGTCCCAACCACCTTCCTGGGGATCCTATTCCAAAAGATCACAGAGAGGGTCTCTACCCTTTGCTAGTCACTGGAAATGTCAGAAGGGTTTGGTAGGAACGCACTGCTCCACTTGTGATTAAGGTTATGAGATACCTGCAATTGAAGGATTACCTCCACCACAGGAATTTCAGGAAAAAATGCATAGAAAAATACATGGGCTAAAATGTATTTTGGAAGCTAGGCATCCAAAAATAGGTTATCTGGCAATCCGGATGTCTTAGCATATCTTTCAGTTTATTGCTGTGCTAAATGAGTGAATGTAGCGTGATGATACCAAGACTTAATTGTTGCAGTTTTGAGATGAAAGCAACCAGAAGGGTGTAGCCTGCATGTCACAGAACCGGGCCAATAATCAGAAACCCTGGGGAGAACTGGTATATCAGTGAGAGGAGTCACGCGGGAAGCAAAATGCGGTCGGTAATTGGAGCTGATCCAGGGCATGGCCACGCACTGGGAGGGACTGCTGCCCTATAAAAGCCCGCACTGCTGACAGCTCTGCATTCACTTCTCCTGCCTTAGCTCCTTGCACAAGTGGGTAAGACAGAACGAATTTAGGAAAGCTAGTAGGAAATGGAGAAAGGGGTTTAATACTTCTTCTCTCCCCTCCTCTCCTCCCATCCCTTCTTGTCACTTAGTTGCAGATGCTATAGATTAATGCACTGGGAGGATTGTGATTTGATGAATGTTATTTCTACGTAAGATATTCATTCTGCTGTGTGTTTTTGGGAATATTTCAGTGTTTCAGCCTTGTGCATAGCTCTCTTTCCCCTTAAAGTCTCAATACAGCTATGAAGGACTGTCCTGTTCATCCCCTGATGGCCCCCATTCAGCATAGGCAGCAGCGGGGCTGGGCGGGAGAGCTCACAGAGCTGTGCAGGATGGAGTGCTATGGGGAAGGCAGCATTACAGTTCGGAGCTGAACATTAGGCAAGCGAAGAGAGGGAGTTGCAGACAGCGTGCCTGGCTTTGCCGCCTTTCTCTCCCCCACTGCATGTCTGCAGCATTCACTTGAGATTCTGTTAGGAGCATCGCCTTACAGGCTTTGTCTTTCTTGCGGTTGCAGGCTCGCCTCCCTCCACCGCACCAAGATGACTTTCTGCTACCAGAACCAGTGGGAAGATTCCTGCTACTCCCCGTGCAGCTACCGCACCTGCGACTGGGGGAGCTGGGGGAGCCCCTGGGGTTACCGCAGCTACGGCTGGGGGAGCCCCTGTGGCTACCGCGGCTCCTGGTGGCTGAGCGGCTGCCGGGACTGGTGCCCCTCCTACAGCTCCCGCTGGTACTCCCCCTGGTCTACCCGCTGCACCCGCCGCTACAGCGTGGGCAGCTGCTCCCCCTGCTCCTCCTGGTAAAGGCAAAATAGCGATGCATGGCTCCCGTGAGAATTTGAGTTCCTGATACAGTGACTGCGGTCAGGAATAGCACTAGAGCGCTTTCACCTCTCTCCAGCCTCTTCAAGCAATATTGAATAACCTGCATTAAGGTAAACTCTTCCTACATAGCCTTTCGTCATGTTCGTGCTGCGTGTTTCGGTGCAGAGCTTTGCGCCAGGAGGTGCAGAGCTCGGCCCCAAAGCAAAGCACCTGCTGCGAAGTGTGGAAACTGCACTGAAAGAATGTATGCATCCCGGGATGGCCCTCCTTGTCTGCTTGTCTGTAGTTGCTGTATACATTGCTGCTTCTTCTCATTAAAAGATCTTGCATCACAGCACTGCTTTCTGTGTTTCTTTTAATGTGCTGGTTTGCTTTTGCACTTGGCATTGTGAATTATCTACCCAAGATTTAGTCAAAAGGAGCCCCTACCTTTTCAGAGTGGCAGGTTTAAGCACCTGTGGAGTCCGAGGTGACAGAGGACATATCAGACAACCCAACTTCATCTCCTTCAGGGCAGTCCTGAAGCTCGCATCCATCTTATCTGAACCTCTTCCACAATAGACACCAGAATGACTTTTTTATCCAAAAAACTAACTTAGAAATGTGAAGATTTAAGACAACTAGATCAGCAGTTGCTGATTACATCCAGCCCAAGCTATCTACCTCTGAGGATCCAAAATGCAACCGGTGGGATGCACAATGCCCGACTCCCTATGCTTTTTGCAGCTCTGAAAGTCGCTACAGGAGCACGTGGGAGTCCATATCACCTGCTCCCATCGCACAACCAGGTTTGTATATTGCTGTTTCTCCACTAGAAGGGCTTTGCATGGCCACTGTTGCTTGTGTGAGCCACGAGACAGCACTCTCCCCTGCCAGGGCTCCTGTTGGGCACAATCCTTCCCACCTACTCCATTAGGAAGAACTATTTTACACGAGAGGTTGAGAAGAAGGCAGATCCCTACAGTAAGATGAGGCTACAATGGGAAGTCATCCATCCCCATAATTAACAGCAGGGTACATGACAGGGAAGGAGAAGAGCTGCTGCAGGTAAAAGTGATGGTCAGCTCATTGACAAAGGGATAAACCTACCAGGATTGGGTGGTTGCAGGCTGCGGCAGTTGGTAACCACAAGGAGGCTGAGTCGTGCCAGAGATTTCCAACAGGAGACGTTTCTCCGTCCCATCTGCAAGAGTTTCAGCCTGGCGGCATGAGCCAATCCATGGGAGGTGGAATTAGGGGCTTTGGATGGTGTTCCCATGTGGGTGGGCATTTGGGAAGGGATAGCTGCAGGCTTCCCTGCCTCATCCTGTGGCTTGTTGGGTTCAACTGATCCCAGCAGAGCAAAGAAGTGCAGCACAACCTACTTGTTTATCCAACAGCTCGTTCAGGAGGTTGGCAGAGCGCACGGCAGAGGAGGAACAGGAAGAAAATGAATCTGTGAGCCCAGGATTCAGACTTCCCCCATGTGGCCTCCAGGGAGCACGGGGTACTTCAGGAAAATGGTTTCAGGCAAGTAACCTCCTGAGAAAGGCTGGCTGCATTCACCATGCTGAACTGCTTTATCAACTCCCTTTTAATGAAAATCAGCCTGAAAATGCAAATTGAGGACATGTTTTCCCCACCTGGTCATGGGCCGAAATTAAGAATCTGAAGGTATTTGGTCTTCATTTGAAAGCACCTCTGTTTTGTGCAGAAATCTATTTTGAAACTTGAAGAGAAGTTATCAGTTCATTTTAATGCATTGTGATGAATTCCAGGTTAACGTGAAGACAATGGAAATGGATTTTCTTTCATTTAGGATTCATAGGATCATAGAATCACCAAGGTTGGCATAGATCTCTGAGATCATCCAATCCAACCATCCATCTATCACAAGTACACCTCACTAAGCCACTTGCTCCCAATGTTCAAGTTCAAATGTTGTACACAACGCAGAATGTAATAAAAAAATACTTAAAATTGTATGAAATGACATCCTGTGTGTGTGTGTTTTTTTTAATGAAATCATTCGATTTTTCAATTAATATCGTACAGTCATTTTGAGGTGTCAGAATAAACTGGGGCAAAAAGCATAGGGGTCATATCTCAGAAAGTGTTGGTTTTGTTTTTTGTGTGTACTCACACACACAAACGTACCCTATCTGTATGGATTTATGACTACATTTCTTATTGCTATGTAGTCTTATTATGGGCAAGTTAGGAGATGAAATACGCATGTGGTGACATAGGAGTTAAAGAGAACGTAGAAAAAGCCATCTTGAAATGAAACGTCATCGTTTTTCACAGACCATCTCAAAACTGTTTTAAATTCAATGGTGTCCTGAGTCAGAGCTCCCAGCTACTACGTATAAACACACACATACATACGAATATACATACAGAAAGGAAACAGAAAAATGAAACATGCAATCTATATTGCACCGTTGTACCTGCCTGTACCACGAAGAAAATCATCCAGAATATCATCAGATGATGCAAATGTAATCCAAGCTTTGTTGCAGTCGTAATATCAACATCTTTAGACATCAAAATGGTAATATTCTGTTACAGAAAATCTCACTGATGTTGCATTCTGCTTCACCCAACACCTCCCTCCCGGAGAAGGCAGAGCACAGCATATGAAGGCAAGAGCCTCTTTTTTTCCCTCATCAAATACCTCCTTGGATGACCTTCAACACAGTGAGCCATGCCTAATTTGCATGTTAAATGAGGATAATAACAGGCGTTCTGGAAATGCTGAGCCTCGTCAAAATTCATGGTATCAATGCTATTCCAAAACAGTCATTAAATCCTTAATTTAGCTGCGTTTGTATTATTTAATTCTCGCTGGTTTGTCAGGAGCTGAAATGTTGTATAACAACCAGCAGAATGGGGATGGGACCCCCTGGGCTGAGCATCTTACGGGGCAGCACCACCACAAATCTCTCACCACTGATTTCTCTCTCTCCAACTTAGTAAAACCCCCACTGCCATGGGGAACTGCAGCACGTCAGCTGCCTTTTTGCACCATTGCAGCTCGTTGCAAAGGCATTGACTGGTTGGGCACCTCGTTGCAAGCACAGCCTCCTCCTGTCTTCTGCAGTGACTGCTTCCCACATGTAGGGAAGCACAGTCTCCATCCTACCAACATCCCTGGCCTTCCTGGGGGATCCTTCTCCCTCTTTTCCCAACTGCATTCCCAATGGAAGGCTGATAGGAAGCCCAGCTGCATTCTGCGCCACCATGTCTCACAGTAAGGCTCGCCCCAGTCAATACTGGGACACCATGTGATATGGATTTGTGCAAGATTTTCTAAGGATTTCTTAGAAATTCTAAAAGAAAAGAGACTAAAAAAATAAATAATAAAAAAAAAAAGACATTAGAAAGACATTAAGCCTTAAACACATTGCTTGGATGCTCATTTAATTGATCCCGTTCTTCTCATAGTGCATATGCCAAATTATAGGCAGGAGAAGAACCTGAAGGAATCAATGGAACGCCTGTCATTAATTGTGACGTAAATGAATCAAACCACTTGGCAAAGGCCCAAAGCACATGCTATGATGGCTTTTTCCATCTCAGGTTTTTCAAGTCACCTTACAATGTGCAGTATCTGCCTCCCTGTAGGGGCATAATGTGAAAATACATCAATGAGTTCCCCACATCCATGGGCAGTGCAGCTCTGAGTATCTTCCATCTCATTCCCAGTCCTCCCCAGTGCCCATTCCCAGAAAGCCATTCGTCCTTGAAAGCTGGAAGACAAAAGAACCCCATGCACTGTAATCACAATATGTTACCTGAGGAATTTGAAAATTGTCCTAAATGTCGAGGAAAACAATTATAGTAATTGAACTGGTGATCTGCTTCCAATATTTGCTCCATGACTACCAGGCAGTGGAAGCATGCAGAGAACCGCACTGATTTCCATGGGTCCGAGAAACCATATAAAAGTGCTCCCAACCCTGAGCTCCTCACACCACTCCTCTTGGTTTACTCTCCTCGGTGAACTCGGTGAGTGTAGACCCCATTCATTCACTTGGAGTCTCCATTAACATAGAGATTAGTCTGTTACTAACGTGCTCTCATTTGTAACAAGGGTAGAAATATTGTGTCCTGTACTTTTCTAAGCTGTTACAGTAAAAATAAGAGGGCGTTGATGGGAGACCACTGAGACAAAGGGATTTGGGTATCGTTGGTGAGATGTTCAGCCTTAAAAGGAGCTTTATCTCTATGTATTAGGAAGAAATAGCTCTACTCTATTCCATTTAAACAGCTGGAGAAAAAATATTTGTTTCTTTTGACTTGCTGACAATCAGCACTGGCTGAAATGTTGGATAGTGGGCAGAATTGTGCATTAGGCAAAGTAGAAACTGCTGTTTTATGGAAAGATGTTGCAATGATGAATGTAGGCAGGTCACGTGAATTGCTCTGCTTGTATCCTCACTAGAACTGGCACACACAGGGTGGGTGAACCAAAGTCAGAAATCTGTGTCAGACAGAACAAGGAATAGTTTTTAAGATGAAAAGCAGACAAGGAGATTGTGTGCTCCAAAAAAAATCTGTCAGCAGGTCCATCTGGCCATGGTTCTGGGCACCCTTCTCTGGGTGGCTCTGCTGGAGCAGAGATGGGACCGAACCAGGAGCACTGTGCATGAGTGTTTCTAAAAAACATTCTGAAAACACAGTGTGGGATTCCTGTCAACCATTAGAACACTCACATGTGCATGTCCTGAGCTGCAGCAGGGATGGACTTCAGCTGCCCATCCTGGGAGCTCAGACACCAAGTGCTCTCCAACACCTGCATTTGGGTATCTGCATCCGCAGGCTGTATCTCCGGTAGCCTAAGTCCAAAAATACAAGACGTTGCATTCACACTTTAAGAATAGAGCCTATAGAATAGAAACTGTCTATAGAATGGAAACTGTCTCAGGGTTGAACCTAATGAGGGCATAGAGGAATGGTCTGGATAAAAATGAATGCCAAAAGCACAACCCAAGGCTGAGAGATTTTCTCAGCACCTCTGCAAATCCCCCATCCTCACACCCCCCAAGCCACTGCTTGCTCCCTACAAGCTGAACAACCCCCTTCATCTCTTGCTGTTTGCAGGTTTACCTCCCACCTCCACCCCCAACATGTCCTGCTACTACGTGTGCTGCTCCCCGAGCTACAGGACCGTGAGGACCACCCGCCGCTACTGCCGGCCCTGCTACACCTCCTGCTGCAGCCCCTGCTACACCTCCTGCTACAGGTCCTGCTGCAGCCCCCGCTACATCTCCTGCTGCAGCCCCTGCTACACCTCCTACTGCAGCCCCTGCTACACCTCCTACTGCAGCCCCTGCAGCTACCGCAGGTGCTACACCCGCTACTACTACCCCTCATACTGCACCTACAGCTCTGGGTGCTGCTACTGCTAAACCTGGCCTGACCCGGCTCATCTCGGTGATGTGATCAGGAGTGTTGAGCCCCTCCTGCAGCAGCTGAAGGCAGCACCAACAATGGGCAGCTTGGCTGCTTTCTAGAATCTCTCAGCACTTCTATATTATTTGCTTTCTCTCCTTCTTCCTGCGTTCCTCAGCTATGAGCTCTCTTGATAGTCTCCTGCATTTAGACCCATTTGGCAGCGGTGAGAACAACTTGCAGTTCTTTTGGAGCCTCTTCCGGTTGCCTCAGCATTGTTAAAGAACTTCTGCATCAGGAAAAACTAACCCAGGTCATCTGCATTTTCACTAAGCACTTCCAGCAATGTGCTGCAGCACTGCGTAATGGAGAAGCATTCCGGCTATGCTTCCTTTGATCTGGATTTACAAGTACCTTAAGAACGAGCAACACAGCTTCAACAAAAAAGAATGTTCTGTACAGCATAGCATGGTGACTCATTGACTCCAGCATGCCAAAACTATAATCTTTCTGTATCTGTGTCAACTTCTTTTCTTATTGCATTAAAATTCTCTGTACGAGAAAAAAAAATCCAAGTTCCAGTCCTCTTTTGTCAGTCCCTTGGTTATGTGGATATGGGGAGAGCAGTGGCACTCAGGAGGGAATTTCTGCCCCTCAACACATGCAGAGCAGCTGGCCGAAGGAAACGTGCTGTATTCCTCCCTCTAAACCTCAGAAATTTGAGGAATTCCACAATTTGTCCTTTGCCTTTATTAAATGGAACATATTCCAGATTGAAGGTTAACATATTTTACCATAATAGGGTTGGGAATGTCTTCATTATAAAGCTTTAAAATAGAAGAGTATGTCCCAGATTTCTATAGAGAATAGATAAAAAATGTTCAGGTGAGTTGAGTGGGCATTTACTACAAACCAAGTTCAGGTTTTAAACTTAAAGAGGGGAGATTTAGACTAGATATTAGGAAGAAATTCTTTACTGAGAGAGTGGTGAGACACTGGAACAGGTTGCCCAGAGAGGCTATGGATGCCATCTCCCTAGAAGCATTGAAGGACAGGTTGGATGAGGCTGTGAGCAACCTGGTCTATTGGGAGGTGTCCCTGCCTATATCAGGGGGTTGGAATTAATGAACTTAAAGGTGCCTTCCAACCATTCTATGAGTCTCTGATATGATTCTATGAAATGTTCTTCATGCAGAACAGTTCCCAATCCAATTACCATCTATGAGACAAATTGCATTAGCAGCAGGTGGAACTTAATATATATATACACCAACTAAACCCAGGGACTAAGAACTAGAAGGGATAGAACAAAAAATGGAAAAAAAGAGGCAGCTTTCAAAACTAAACAATACACTTGAAACAGCCCTCATCATCTCTATGGCATTTTGGCAGCTGTTGGTGGCCATAGCCTCTGGCCAGGGAAGTGGTGAGGAAAGCACTGTCATCATCCTCACCACACGACCACAGTCATTCATTTAAGTCAACCCTCTGCCCATAAAGGTCAATGAAAAGAAAAAAAGAGTTAGGAAAAACCAGTCATGATCCAACTGTCTTTCACACTGTGGGCTCTGAGCCTGTTCCCATGACCCTGCAGATAAAACCACCCTGCTGCCTTCCCTTCCTTTGGAGACATTGGGCATACAGTTCTTCTACCCAAGCATTTGCCTCCTACCTCTCTATTGATGAACCCCTAATAGGTAAAACATGAGCTTCTTCCAAAATTAAATCAGGATTATCCGTTAAGTACAGGCATTTGCAATTACCTGCATGACCTTCTCAAAATCACAGAGTGGGACAGGTTGAAAGGAGCCTTAAAAAGACCACCAGGTCCAACTTCCATGGGAAAAGGAAGTGTGGATGTGGCTCCAGTGGTCCTGGTGTCATAGGTCACAGCTGCTGAGGAGTCCTGTCCTAATCACATCCCATTAGCCCAGCAGGAGCACCTAAGCGTTTTACATGAACCACTGGTTTGAAGAGCACAAAGCAAGAGCCTGGTGCTGCTGAAAAATGCAGAGGTACAGCTGGAGCTTGTTGCAGCTGCAAATAGTTGTGTTTCCCAGTGTCAGGAGGATAAGGCTCTGTGACAGAACCCAGGAGTGCACAAAGGTAAGGATACCTTTCAGACATTCCATCCGTGGTGTTCTTGAAATGGAAGTGAAAAATTTAAAACAAAAAAATACCCAAAACACACAAATACAGTACTGATGAAGCGTAGATTTTAATATGAAAGGCAGATATATTCCAGAACAGAAAGACTACATTCCCCAAGGCATGGTACACTGTGCCTGTACCATTCATTCAGAATATGTTTTGTACATCACTGCAACAAACACAAAAGCCAGACACTCCAGCAGCATTTCTGGAGTTTGCACAGAATGGGTGTTGAGGAGAAGCAAGCTTTTGCTCCAGCAGTGGATGAAGAGGAGAGTTTGGGAGGGAAGAGAGGAAACAGAGCAGGAAAAGGTCAGTCATTTTGAGCACTTGGGCAGCAGAGCAGAGCCTCAATGCCTCCGCAGAGGGAAGCTGCTGTCACTGGGCTCTGTGCATTAGGAAGATGCTGCTGAGATTCGCCGTCAGTCCAGACTGGGGTTGATCCTCACAGGTCAGTGCCGTTCCTGCTGGGTTTACCAACCCCAGTAGCCGTAGCGTTGACCGTATCGTGAACCGAAGTGGTGACCGTGGCGGCTGCCATACCAGCTTGGGTAGCCATACCAGTCCCCGTACAGCCACCTATGGCCACTATTCAGACCTCCAAAGCCATAGTGATCCCTAGAGCCACAGAAGCCCCAGTGACCATACAGACCATCATGGCCATAGCGGTCCCAAAAGTCGTAGAGGCCACCAAAGCCCCTGTAGTTGAAGGGGCTGCTGTAGTGGAGGCCCCTGTAACTGTGGGGAAAATAGCAGTCGTCATGGAGGAAAGTCATCTTTCTGCACTGGGGGCAAACCTGGAACACAGCAGCACAAAGAAGAGCCAAAGTGAGAAATGCTTCACAGTCACAACTCAGAGCCCAAAGCCCTCTTCAGTGGTCCCATGGGGCCAAGAACAAATGCAATTTCTTTGTTACACCCCTTCTCCCATTTCCCTTCTCTCAACTTTATCCATCTACCATCATCAGATTTTTTCCCAATTAACCAAACATTTTAAACCATTTCATTTCCTTTCTTTCTTACCAACTGTGGAACAGACCTGTTACAACTCAAAGCTTCCCTGCTGCTGCTTCAGGATTATTCTTAGTGAATATGGTGAGGAGTTATCAATCCTAAATTTCTTTTAGGATATCAGCTTTTAGTAAGGCCCTGCATTCCTGAATTTGTCAAGACAGTTTTCAGGTGAGTTAAAAGGAAAGATCTTTAAGGTTAAGTAAAGCTTAAAGCATCTGGTGTTGGCCATAATGGCACACCACAGCTGCTGGATCCACAGCTTCAGTCCACACTGACTTCAGACTGGGATCTGCAAATGCTAACAGCCCACCCAAGAAGCTACAAAGTCATTAGCACACATCAGAACATCTAAAGCAGCTCCAAAGCATTGAACATGCCCACTCCGCAAAGCTGTAAGCACGGAAACAAGACAGCAAAACCTTAAAATTCAGGAAGTTGCAATAATCCTAACAAATTGTTAAGCCAATATTTCTAATTCTCATGAAGGCTTACCGAGTTCACCAGGAGGAGGAAGGTGAGAGAGCTGATGGAGAGCGTGGAGCTCAGAGCCCTTTTTATACTGTTTCTTTGCCCTGGCGGCTTATCTAAGATGCCTTGCATATTCAAAAGGTTTGTAGCCTTATTGGTTGGAAAATAAATTTGCCTGTACTCATCATATCTTCAATTAATATAATTTTCTTCATTGTTTGGGATTATTAGTGTGTTCTTAGCCTTACTTATGTCACACATATTACAGGTTTCTTTCATCTTACAGTGTTCTAGGTCAACTACATTCCTGATACTATTTTATTTTCTTCGCTGTCAAAACTTGAGTTTATTTAAATGTAATATAGAGGCATTTGTAAACTCCCAAAGCCATTAGAGAGAGAGTAAAATGCACTACAATGTAAAATCTTCCTACATTTGGATCATCAGAAAGTCTGATGTAGTGTGGCAGAGTCTTCCTATGGAATTTTCTGTTACACTACTGAGCAACTGCAGCAAACAGAACCAGCACAGCCAACAAATAAATCCTAATTGCATTCCTCCAAAATGTTGATCGTGAACAAAAGTCATGCTGCTGCCTGAGCAGAAATAACGTCTTCAACAAAAATGAGACGACTGCACCATTTACACCTTAATTCATTGGAGGATCATGAGCTCTGCAGAATGAAATGAACAAGAACAAACGAGGACTGGAAAATAATAAATGATAAGGATTTGGGGAGATTTGCTAAATGCTGTTTTCCAAGACAGCATTTTAATATTTTCTTAGCAAAGAATCAACCTCACGTATCAAACATGGTGAAGATTACTGGAGTTTGCTGCAGAACTCCTTGCATGACCTTCACCTAACTTCCTCCGTTAATTTGAATATAAAGTAAGGATAATAATGAGCAAGCAGAATGTTGAGGCATCCTCAGAATTTTGAATACCAGAGCACTTCATAAACACTCATTAATGTTTTCAATTTGCAAAGTGTTGCAGTATTTTAATATTAATGTTTTGTCACCAAAAGACACCACCAGATTTAATAAAATGGTCAATTACAACATAGAAGCTCTCTTGTTTCTGTGTCCTAATAATGTGATGCACTGTATGTTCTATACAAGCCAAAAGCTAAAAATCCTTTTCCAAAATAGGAAGAAATATATGGGAATATTCTTAGAGCAGAAATGGAGAAGTTTCTTGAAAATCAGAGCTATGGAATGAGGAACAAAACCAACAGAGTATCTACAGAACACAATATCTCAACGCAACAGAAAAAGCCTCCTTTTCTCCCCTCCACATTGTACCATAATTGAAAATCCCAAGTGAATGGTGCACCTACACGCACATTGTGCAACCAGTAATGGCCTAAACATACCATCCATCCAACTACAAAGAATTCCATGCCATTTTACTAAAAATGTGCTGAGCCTATTTCTTCCTGTTTTAAGATGAAAGAAATTCTGGAGGTATTACAGGTGTGTCATCACATTGAATTTGAAAACTATGAAAATCACTGAGTCTGATTACATCAGTTGGAGGAACACTGCACGCAACAAGGGCCATCGTGTAGCGAACACTGGAGCTCGAGAGGGTATATATACAGACCTCGAGCTCCGGAGCTTCATTCGCTTCTCTCGAGTTCCTCTCCTCGGTGAACCGGGTAAGTCCACACTGCCTATACTCTACTCTTCTTGATATGTCTTTGTGTGTATAAATCTGTATGCATGCTGTAAAAATAATATGTGCGTGTCAGTTTTAGATGGTGAATAGAGTGTTTTCTAAGTACTGCCAGGCACTATGTTTTGTCCAGAGAGGCTGTGGATGCCCCATCCTTGGAGATGCTCAAGACCAGGTTGGATGGAGCACTGGCCAACCTGGGCTAGTAGCAGATCTGGATGTTGGTGGTCCTGCCTGTGGCAGGGGGGTTGGAATGGCTTCAAGCTGCACCAGGGGAGGTTCAGGCCAGACGTTAGGAAATACTACTTCTCTGAAAGGGTGGTCAGGCACTGGAATGGGCTGCCCAGGGAGGTGGTGGAATCACCAACCCTGGAGGTGTTCAAGGAACGTTTGGATGTTGTGTTGAGGGACATGGTTTAATGAGAACTACTGGTGATAGGTGGATGGTTGGACTGGGTGATCCTGTGGGCCTTTTCCAACCCTGGTGATTCTATGGATGATCCTTGGGGGCCCCTTCCAACCCAAGCCATTCTATGATTCTATATGAAAAAAGTTTTGGGGGATTCAGAAGGCTAAACAGACAAATGAGGTGGCTAAGAGGTGAAAAGCCTTCTGGTGAGGACATGAATTCACTCTGTTCCCTGCTGTGTGTTTCAGGTTTCCCTCCAACAACCAGCAATGACTTTCCACAGGGAATTCTACAATGACGAGCACTACTCACCCTTCTGCCAGGAAGACCTGCATGGTCTCTGGGGCCTGAATGACCACCGATTCAAGCACCTATATGGCCTCCACCGAGACCACCACCATGACTACAACCAACACTGGAGCCCTTATGGCTACAACAGAAGCTTTGGGAGCCTGTATGGGAACAGGAGCTTGAGCTCTCATGGAGGCTATTATGGGCATGGGGACTTCTTTGGTTTTGGGCACCGCCACCCCTACTTTTCTCAGTTTGGCCACAGATACTGGTATTGAAGCTGCTATCCATGCTAAACCAGCAGACACGGAAGTCAAGAAATGAGGCAGATCCTTTGCTAAGACCATGGTGCTGAGAAACGCTGGGTACCCATACCTCTGGCTGTGTTCAGTGAGATGTGTGGGTGCCAGGCTGCATTAACACTACCTTATATGTAACCCTTTAATATTTCTATCTCTTCTGCTATCGCTCTAGAGGGCAATTTAAACTGCAGCAAGTATTGAGGCACCCCTACAACCTGCTGAAAGTCCTGCTTTACTCCACTAGATGGGTTAGAAAATTTCCTTCTAAATTAAATAATAGCCACTTTGTGTTGCTATAGTGATATATATGGTCCCGTGTCAATGAGAATCAGACTTTAACTGCCATGAAGAAGTCCACTTTGCTCAACTATGAACTTCTCCAAAGACAACACATAGAGAACATTACATATCTATGCTGTGCCTCATATGGTAGTGATCAGAATTTATGAAGAACTCTGAGCAAGAAACATGCCTGGACTGATGAATTCCATGAAGAGAGATCATCATCTGGTATCAGACCCACTCTACTTGCTGAAGACCCTTTTGTAAAGCTGCAAACTTATTCTTTCTGTAACTTCTCACTCTTTATTCATTAAAATGATTCTGCATAGTAACATCAGCTTGTCTTCTCCTTTTGTCTTTGCTGGCACACCTCCAGAAAGGGACCAGCAGCAGTGCCACTGACAGAACATACACTAAGATGGAGGTTTAGACTCCAGGTATCAGGGAGCATTGTCACATCTCCATCTGAAATACTCCAGCCCCAGCTTGCTTCCCAAGTTAGGAAGAAGTTCTACCATTTTTTATTAACCCACGACCCTGAATTTACTCAATACTTCTCCAGAAAATCACCCCAGTCGTCTGTCTGTACTATCACACATGCACTCCTGGGTCAAGCTGTGTTCTGTGCTTGAAAAATAACTTCCAAATAAAATATTATTGAGTGGAACTTAAATTTGGGTGGTCTGCCAAGGAAAGATAGCAATGCTTCTTAGGGTTAGAGAAAGACACCCAAGAGAAAAGACCAAAGGCAACCAAGTTATGACCTATGGAGAAGTTCTCTGCTTTGCAAACTGAGCAGCCAAGATGTTCAAGCAGTTCCTGTCTGCCTGTACTATATCCCCCTGGAACACTGAGCAGCCTTGATTTAGATTTAAAATAGTAAAGATTATAATCTGGCACGAAATGAGGTGGTTCAACAAGCACAGCCTAGACGCAGCTGCACAGAGCCCATGCAAGCCCACTTACACATCAAAGACATCACCAGGAGTCAAAAAGGTAGCTGTAGAAGTGACTTTGAGGGGACACCTCTGGGCTGATTTCTGAGAGATACCCTACGTACCCCTTCTCTCATGGTACCCACGCACATGAGCATTTTCTCAGCTGACAGAGCTGAGGTCAGAGACTGACTGATGGAACAGAGTGCTGAAGCTGTTTCCATAGGCATAGAAACGATGATTGCTGGCAAAAGACTCCCTTGTGCTGTAGATGCTCTTCCTTCTGTTAAGCACATCTCTTCATATCCTTGGTGCTTTTGTGCAAAGCATTTGACCTTGGACTGAAGTACAGCAGAGGACAAGGCCCACAGATCCAATTCTTCATCTGAAAAGGAGCAGTCTCAGGCAGGAGATGGGCCAGGCTCAGACCTCACTACTTTTTGCCCTACTTTTAGCAAGATGGAGTCAGATAAGAATGCCCTGATGAGATGCTAAGGACAGCACCCTGCTCCACCCTCGCCTCCTAACAGGACACAGGCAGCAAATCAGCACAACCCTTTGAAACAGGCAAAAACTGTTGTGACACCCTCTATAATCCTGCTGCCAGCTGCAGTCAGCAGCATCAAGGGCTGGGTTCCCCAGTGAAAACCTTGAGAAAGGTTTGAGGCTCCCACCACAATAACTTCAGCTCATCTCCCTTCGGTGCCTTTAATTACCAGGCAGCTCTGTACCTATGAAGGACATCAGGGTGATCATAGTAGTCCCAAACCGTAGAACTGCAGCTCAAACCATCTCTTAACCCCTCTGTGCATCAGCCAATAGCACTGATTCTCACCTCCCCTGGATTAATCCTAAAGTCTCCAGTGGTTTCTCATACACCCGTTCACAATACTGGGTAAAGAGAACTTCCCCCATTTTATAGGGCCTTTTTCCCTAAGGCTTAAGAGCAGTGGGATGATTAGAGGAACTCTGCCTACCTGAGAGCACCACACGGGATGGCTGGCTAATTTAGTTAACAGAAAACTAACTCCTATAATTTCCCCTAAACTTGCGAATGGCAGACTGCAGCAGGATGTACTTACTGCATGCTTGTAGTAAACTACCAATTTAAATGCACCTTATGAGCATCCCACATAGGGCACACTGCAGGACAGTGCCTCCAGTGCAAAGATACATAGCCAGAGCAAGAAGTGCTTTTAAAGGGCAAACCTATCCCAGATGAGACATTGGGTCCTTGTGTGAATTCATCTGGAAGATTTCTTAGAGTATAACATCACAGACAGGAAGGGAAAGTGGTATAGGAACGCTGCTTTATCAGAAGTGAGAATCATTTCAATTCTCACTGTGTTTTGATGAATACTCCAATCCCATAATGCAAATAATCAAGCTAAGGAATGTGAACGATGCTTCTACTACCTTACAAACCACATCAACGTCCTCTTCAGGTACTTAATATCTAAAGGAATAAAAGATACACTGCAAATAGTTCCATGGAAAAACCACCAGCAAAACTTCTCCCTTTTACTGACAAATCAGTGCTTTGTGGTTACTGCAAGTCTCAACCTATTACACAGAAAGTTTATTGTTTACACTCCAGTTTATTACCAAGTTTTATTTCCAAATATGCCACGAGCAAAGTAATAAAGGTCCCTTCATCTGGCTGTTGAGGTTTAGGGGATTTCTTTTGTAGGGAAGGATTTATGTGGTTGAAGCTGGCTGAACCATCTCATCCAGCCATCAATTACACACTATTACGGTGCCCACCTGCTCTATTTTCCTTACACAAGGATATGTCTCCAAAGAGCAACCACTCCCCAGCAATCCAACATTCTAGCATTATGATGCTTTATTATTATCTATACATTCCTGAGGAAAACTGAAATACCATAAATGGACCCAACCAGAATTCCGGACTTCTATAGCAAAGCAGCAGAGTCTGAAACTAAACTTTTGGCATTAGTTTCTTCCTAGGAACACCAACCTCCACGCACTTCTGCACCAATGCTCTTAGCACTGCTGGAGGAAGGTTAAGCCTGATGATACCTGGCAATGAAAGCACACTGAAAATAAAAGCCAGCCTTGATTCAGCAGCTTCACATAACCAGGCATAGAAGCAAAGCAGTGGGCAATAGTTTTACTAAGGGACAACAACAGCAGGGAGGTGCACACAACCACTGCCAGATCTCTCCAGGCTATCACTATCCCAAAGCAGAGTGATAGGATCAGCTCAGTGCTGCAGGACAGAGACAAACCAGGAGCAGAAGAACACACACGCACGCAGAGCCCAGGAACATATTGCAAGGTCATGTTTAATGAGAAAGAAGCAGATCATACAGAGGCAGAATTATATGGTGCAGATTACAAATTGCGTGCAACCTGTGATTTAATGCAAGGTGATTCACATAATAGCTGATGTTGTTTCCTATTGCAGAGACAGACGTAAAGCACAGAGCATGGGCTGGTTGACTACAAGACCCTTTCTTACACCTCATTATCCACAGAAAGCACTGACAAAGCAAGCTAAAATGGGATCGTGTCCTGATCCCTACACACTGTCACCATGATACCTACAGGCATCCTACTGAATTACAAACCCAGTCCACTGCACTGAGAACAGAGCACTTAGAAAGATGGGAAAGCATTAGGAAGCAAAAGAAAGCAAAGATAATATGAGGAGGATGTGAATGGATTCTTATTCTTCAGAAGATTGGAACATCTGCAGATGCACTTCACTGACAGCCTCAAAGGTTCTTTGGTCCTTCCAAACGCTGGAGCTTTAGCTACAGGTCTACATTCTGCTCAGAATCTCCTGGATGTTCCTCTTCCAGCAGCTCCTCACCGGGTTCAGCATGGTTGGCAGCTCCCAACCGGGTACCCCCGAGCCCACCGGGCACCCCCGGAGACCTGCAGGCCCCCAGGAGCCGGGGCACTGCTGAGGCCACTTGCAACTTCAGGGGCTCCCACGGACCCCACGGTGCTCTGTTGCGGGAAGGTGCTGAGGATTGGTCCGGGGATGGTGACAACCACTGGAGGAGGGTAGATGACCACCGTCGAGTCAGGGCACTGCACCACACAGGGCTCATTGCAGCTGTTGGCCACAGGCTGTGGCACGGCCACCCCACACAGTGAGGGGCTGCCATCAGTGCACGGGCTTAAGGAGTGCGTCATTTGGGAGATGGATGATCTGAGGTGCAAGGGAACAATATAGGAAGAAGGAAAAATTCTTACAAGCTCCATGATCAAGTGTTAGAATAGAGAGCTACCAATAGGTTAGAGGGAAAGGCAGGATTTTCTATAGCTGGGTTCTTGGAAAATATCACCTATGAGGCTTACATCAAATATCAGATCTGGAAATGAGACTTCATGAAGAAGTAATAGGAGTTCATCATCCAGACAGCACTTCTACCAAAGCCAAGAGCCAAACAGCCACAAAATGATGTATTTACATCAAGAAAACTTGAGTTTGATACTAGAGAAACATTGGATTCACCCTGACTTAAAAAACAAGAAAACAAAAAAGGTTTCTTTAGAAAGAAGAATTCAAATCAAGCTTACCTACTGCGCAACAGAAATAAGAGAAATGGTCAGACACAGCCTGATGGTGAGTGCTTTTATACTCGCTTTTAGACTGCCCAAAGCACCTGAGTCACCCGCATGCATAGCATCCCAATCAATTACTAAACACGTTTCTTTCAAGACTTAACGTTGTTAATGAATGTCAATTGTTTTTAATAAATCGCCCTTTGTAATTATTAGCTTGTCCTTCCACCTCCTATTTCAGAAGTTGACATTGAGGGGACACTCTGCATGTCAGAGAAAAAACTAAAGGACCATTTTGTTCATATGCAATGCCTCCTCCGTGAGAGGACTCAGCAGCCAACAGCCAAATGTTTGCTTGGAAGAAGAGGTCTTTGACTCAGCTCAGGAAGAGTTGCAAAAGTGAGGGATACGCTGCATTCTTGGCATGGGGAAGCAGGGTTCACAATTTGGTGATGAAATCAGGCTAATGCAAAGCCTGCTCAAAGCCTGGGCATTCTGTAGGCTTCTACAGGCTGAATTCTGGAGCAATATACCCAAATAAGTGAGCACAGCTCTTCCAATTAGACACAAGGCATGCATGTCTTTAAAAATGCAAGCTTTGACCAGACAAAAAAATTAAAAAAGGAAGAAAAAAATAAGACTATATCTTATATGAAATTAAGTGTCCTCTGCTGTGAAGCTATAAATCATGATCTGATTAAGGACATGACAAAAAGGCAATAGATAGAGTATGGCTCATGTAAGACTTTGACAGGTCATTTTTGCCAGCAAGTCATTTGTTCAATAAAAGGATGCCTAAATCCATTGTAATAACGCATTACACATCCAGAACATCGAGTTCCTTTTGCTGATGAATCGTAACTGCTGGCATGGGGTTATCATCAGCATTAAACACACACATGGAAGCTGAGGTTCATCAACACTCAGCAGCAGAGTCAGCAACAGATGCAATGGTCTGTGCCATACAGATGCTCACCACGTCCAGCTTGTCCATTCTGATTTATGCTTTGCTGCTCTTGTGGCAGTAGAGAGGACTTGTTGGGGCTGCCCTGTTATGGGACATCTCAAAGCCTCTCCTCTCTAAACAGCAGCAGTTATCAAGGAAAAGACACAGCAAAACTGCAGAACAGTTTCTGCCTTCCAACAGATCTCAGAGGGAACCTCATATCAGACCGGTAGAAAAATGGTTTGGAAGGACAATACCAGACCTCACTGCCTTATGTGTTACTGGGGGGTAGAAATCTCTGTCAAGATTTTCACATTCCTTTAACTGCAAACTGAGATTTATCTTCATGCTATCCTTGATCATTATGACCCTGAGACATTTGTCATTCCTTTGGGGAATTAGCTCTGCCTTTCCTATAATAGAAGATAACGATGCAAATTGCAACATACCCCTTTATCTCAGCTGAAATCAGAGAGCAATGTAACCCCAACCTAAGTCCTTAAAAAGGGTGGAATTCAAAAATCTAATTATCACTTTCAAGTTAACCAATGGAAGACAGAAGAGCTGTTTTCTTTTTAAAACGTATTATAACATCGTGTTGAAGAAAAGGAAAGATACATCCACTCTGCCTATGCTCAACATCACTGCAGGGCCCACGTGCAGCACACAAAGGCTAACACCAGCATTAGGTGCCCAGGCGCCTTCTGAAAGCATTCTCAAGCACATCATAAAAGCTCATTAATGTTTTACACAGCTGATGTTGTCATATGGTTGTTTAACAAGCGCATTACAGCTCAAGCACCACCAGTGGACAAAGAAAGAAGTGATGCGTCAACTGCTGAACATCAGCCAAGTGTCACCGCCTAAAGCAGCCAGAAGCAAATAAAGCAGGACAACAGCACGTGCATCGACTCAATTTAGCAGCTTGAAAAGGTTTGGGAATTACATTTCAGCACCTTAAGAAGCAAAGGTTTAGATGTAAATATGGAAATGGTCGTCCTTGTGTCAAGAAATAAACAGAGAGCAGATGAGCCATCAATACCTCCAGGTATTTGGGTGCTCATAGAGCATGGAGTTGTTCAGCATTTAGCTGAAACAGTGGGATTCTTCAGTCAGCAGTTGTGTGTTATATTTACAAGTTCCATAGCGTCATGAAGATAAACCATTAATATCATAGAACCATAGAATGATTTGGGTTGGAAGGGACCTTTAAGATCGTTTAGAACCAACCCCCTGCTATAGGCAGGGATACCTCCCAATAGACTAGGTTGCTCACAGCCCCATCCAGCCTGGCCTTCAATGCTTCCAGGGAGGGGGCATCCACAGCCTCGCTGGGCAACCCATTCCAGAGTATCACCATCCCCACAGTAAAGAATTTCTTCCTGATATCTAGCCTAAATCTCCCCTCTTCCAGTTTAAAATCATTTCCCCTCATCCTGTCGTTACCTGCCCTTATAAAAAGTTATAAAATCAGACAGCAGTTTCCTGAGGAGATGCTCTGAGCTGGAAAAAGCAGAAGAAATGGCAAAAAGAGTGGATTTTGGTAGAACTGCCATCACGACTCATGCCACGACCTGTATCAGAGCCCATACGCCATAGCTCTGCTTTGCTCTATTGGTAAAGCCCTTCCCAGGTACCACACCCATGCAAGCCTACATTTACCCACACATAGAACAGAATAGCACTGACAGAGGCTCTGAAACAATATCTTCATCAGCAAACCTCTCACAACTCCTCACAACTGCCCATTAAAACTGTACAAGAGTAAAGTTCTCCAAGCTGGTCTGCATCACAGCAATCATGGGCAGCAATTTGAAGGATGTGCATTGGGGCAGCACAGGGCAATGCCCATTCCATCCCCTGGCCCCATTTTCAGCTGTAAAAGCACGAGACACGAAGCCTCATAAAGTCAGGGAGGGACCCATAACCTTTGAAAGGCATCGCATCAGACACACAATGAGCTCCAGGCATCGGGAGCATCTCTCCCAGCCCTGCTCATCCCATAAAGATTCAGAATTGAAAGAACCCAGCAGGGTGTGAGGTACATTTCATGCTGTTTGGGGATCACACTGCACTAATAATCCCCAGCGAGTAAAATAATGACAACCAATGAAAGCCTCTCTTGAACAAATTTCCCCCCATATTAGGATTTGATCCACAATGGCTCAGGTTTTCCAGGCAGCCTCAGAGACCATATAAAAACACACAGCTCCACACCTCCAATCCAGTTCTTACTCTCCTCTCTGAGCTCGGTAAGTTTTTTGCCTGCTTCTATTTCTAATTGGCTAAACGTCCTCTTGCTGATGTTTTCAGCTTGCACCTGAATCTGCACAAATACTCTGATAGGAAATAAGTTGGCTGCTTCCTCTGAAAAGCTTTAGCTCTTTCCTATTTGTAGGCATAGATAGAGGCAGTTGAAGCCAAGCTTGAGATTTACAGAACCTCTGTTTGGGATGTGGTGATCTGGCAACGTTGGTATCTTTAACCTGCCTTGAAAATCCTGAATTCTACCTTCCTGCTGTATTAGAGAGCACTGATTTCAGTGATTTGAGCAACTCTGTGGGCAACTGAACTCTACCATAGTGACCAATCTGGTTTAGGTGATTTCTACAGTAGTGCAGAGGCTTTGTTATTTGGTTTGTTTTACAAACTCAGGGAGTATCTGCTCTCAGATTGCAGCAGGAAGATGCTGACCCAGCTTCCTGCAGCCTCCCAGCTCTGCTGATCCTTCTGCAAACAAATTGCACCGGTGGGACCTGACCCTCAGAGCTTTGTTCTTAGGGCAGTTCTTAGGGCAGTCTGGCTGCAAACACAGCTGCCACTACCTTGCAACACACAGAGGCCCGAGTGTCATTTGCTAGCGCTGAGCAATGCTGATTTGCAGTCAGATTTTGAGTTTTAATTAGGAAAACTGAGGTCTCAGCACTTTCCTCCCCCCTCCCCGTGTTTGGACACCTCATCCCTTCCAGGTGTGACAGAGGCAGCGCCGATGGCCCGCGTTGGGCAGTGCCTCTGCCTCCAGGAACTGAGCAGGGCAGCACTGGGTGCTCCACAGCTATGAGCAGAGCTCCATGATTCCTGCAGCCCTTTGGTCTCCAGCTCCTACTAAGCAAACTTAGGAGAGAAAGAGCAGGAGCTAGCAGAGCTGGGAGAGCAACCACACAGCTGTGTCCTGAGATGGAGTTATATTTGACTTTTTAGTCATCACAGGGACATGGGCAGCTCAAGTCAGGTCTCAAAAGTTGCTTTTTCCCTTAATGAACAGGAACCTAAAAAGAGCTCCTACCACATCACCCTGCCTACCAAGGAGATGACCTTCCAATCTGCAATTCAAATCGGTAAAGCAAATACTTTGGCTTTACCTAACGCTAGCAGAAAGCCATTCCGGCTTCATTTGAAACAACTGGAAAGCAAATAGCCTTCACTACATGAGATGAGAACCTCACCACCAACCCTAGCTATGCTGTTGCTTCAGTAGCAGAAATATGCAGGTCATTGACAGCTGAGCCCTAGACTGCCCTTCCAGCAGTAATTACTGCATACTTGATCTGATGCCATTAAATAACATGATTTAAATGCCAGCCTGTGCAGTTTATGCTACAGAATGAGGGCTGAGAATCGGAGCAGCAAGTTCAGACAGCATAAAAGAACTCATCAGACAAAAGCAGAGATCTGCAGGGAATTAATCTACCTTTATCTCCTGCTGTGCTTTTTAGATTCATCTCCAGCCCAAGACGATGTCCTACTGGTACCAATACAAGCAGCAGTGCTTCATCCCAAGTGGAGCGAAGCACATCACACCAGCATTCACACAGTGCCACAGCCCTGGCGTGGTGAAGTCGGTGCCATGTGCATCGTGTGCTTCCAGGGATGCCAAGCAGTGCACTACCAGGAGGATAGTGCAGAGCATCCCCAAGTGCCCCATGCCTTGCACATCCAGCTGCGTGGAGAAGCACGTGGTGGAGGGCCACTCTTCCTCCTGCAGCCACCGGTCCGCTGATGGGTGCACCATGATGTTCTCCCAGCCCCATGGGCAGCACCTGTGCATGCCACACTGCAGGCAGGTGGGTGTTACAGAACGCCCTCAGGTGTGTGCTCCGGTCCACGTGGGTCAGCACAGCTCGTACCCTTGCTCATACCAGTGGTCTGATAGCTACCACTACCGTTGTGGGCAGAGCTAAGCTCCAGAGGTTCCCACCCCACCACTGGGTGCTGAAGAGCAAGATGGATGAAGAGCAAGATGCAGACCCACATCCGAGCTCAGCACAGCTTCCAGAGGTGCAGCTCATCCCTTGCTGCAGCCACTGGCTTGTGGATAGCCCCAGACCCTCACAACCACCCCCCTCCATGTTATACTCTCACAGCTTCGTATCTACAGCCTCCTGCCATCCCCAACAACATCTCTACTTTCCTGCAGTTGATGGTGTAAAGGATACGTGAGCTTCACTCCAGGCATCATCACTCACACGAATGGCAGTGCATCCTCAGAGCAGCATCAGCTATAGCCCAATGCCAATACCAACCAGGTCTTTCCATGCTAGCATTGCTAAATGCACATTTCTTCCTGCTTTCAACTCTGCTCCACAGGAGGTGTTGTAAAAGAGAAACTGCATATTAGTGCTGTGCTTTGCTATGTATGCAACAAGCAAAAACGCAACTCATCAGCTGATGAAAAACAGGATTCTGCTTTCAAGCCAAGGGGATCCACTGCATGAAGCAACTCTCTCCCAAAGCACTGCCTGCTTAAATATCCATCTCCAATGTAACACCTCAAGGAATGGAAGTTCTTGCCTTATTCTCTATTGTATATATGCAATACATAATAAAGTCTCTACTGCATCAAACTGCCCACTCTATTTTTACCCCCCCAACAGCTGCATCTGAGCAGAAATTCCCCAGCTGTACTGCAGTGCTGGGGGGATGAGCACCACTTTCACCTGTGCTGGTAACACTGGGATCCCACAGTACATCTCAGAGCAGCTCACAATGAAAGCCAACTCAGCTGTGTGATGACTAACAGTGAATCAATTAAACCAGCAGCAAATGCTGAGATTGAGTCCAAGAGCCACATGTCAGAGCTCTGCTCTGAACCCTGGGCCACGCTGCTTGATGTAGCATGAAATAAAGCTATTTGCAAGTTGAGGTGATGTGACCCTGTATGCCAATAATCCCAATTAGATTTGGCCCCCAACCATTACTTCTGCATTTGGAAATGAACTCCAGAAGTTCACGTTCCATCATTTGGGGAATGCTCGGGGAACACAGACGCACACTCCATCACAGCACAGCAGCCAAAAGCTCAGCACAAAACACAGCAAGGATGCATCTCTGAAGAGGAAAAGGCTTGAAGAAATAAAAGCAGGGTGACTGTCTTGGAGCTGAGAGCTCAGAGAGAGCAGCTCTGAAGCAGCACGACTTCCCCAGAGTCAGCAGAGCTGAGGATGACTTTTGCCTTCTCCAAATCTGCCAACCAGGAGAGCAATAAGAACAAAGCTGCACTCCCCACCAAGCAGCCCAAGGGCATCTCTCTAATGTGGTGCATTCAAAGGAGGGCAAAGTGCAGAAATGGTACCCAAAGAGGGGAGAGCTCTCTCCTTGTCACAAAAGCAGCACATCAAGCACAGAACAGAGGAGCCCTTCTGCATCCCCCTATCATGGCACAGAGCATCTCCTACATGGCTTTTCACCCCCACTACAGCCAGGCTTTAGGGGGTTACAGCACAACACTCATATGGGGGAGATTCCTCATTTATGAGCTTGCTGCTCATCACGTTCTCTCCACCACTTACATGGAAATTCGGATGCTTCCCAGCTCTGAGCCCCACCACTTCTGGAGAACAGCACTGCACTGGAAGCACATTCAGCTTGTATTTAAATAGAGTTTTCTGCTCTTTCAATAAGCTAGGTGGCAACTACCATGTTTGGCTTTGTTTTTAATTATTCCTTATTAAAAGCCAAAGGTGTGAGAAATTAGGAAGGCAATAAAGTGTCTCTGCCATTCAGGAATGAACACCTATAAATGAACAATCTACAGAGGCAGACAGACCCATCACGCTGGTTAAGCCCAACATACCTGGCAGTCCCAGCCCAGGAACACCCGTGGGCATTGGGTCACAGAGCCCTGACCCAAACTGTCCATTGGATGAGGAGGGACAGAGGGACAAATCCAGACAGGCAGCTCCCTGCACACCCCACAGCCACAATCCCTGACCCCAGCCCAGCTCTCACCTCTGCCAGCACCTGAACCAAACCAGCCAGCACCCACTGCCCAAAGCCTTTCATTTAACGTGGTTCCAAGTGTGGCATTCAACATTTATTACCATTTTTCAGACGCTTCCACGTAATCTTCGGGCTCCATCAGCTAACAAGGCGCAGCAGCTGCATGGTTTGCTTGCATGGCAGGAGCAGCCCCGATGCATTCCCAGCTGCTGCAGTGCAGTGTGCCCTCCTGTGGGCACCACCAGCCCTTACAGCTCCCGCGAAACAAAGCCATGAGCTGCTCATTTGCAATTAGCTAAGTTGCATTTTGAGAAGGTGCTGCAGCTCGAGGCTTTAAAACACTTCGGTATGCCACAGAAGTAATTGGTAGAGAAAATATTATCTAGCAAATGGCAGTAAATAGAGGCTGTAAAGCTGCTCCAGCTGGACATATTAGCAGCAAAGCCCTTCATAACAGTGCACAACATAGTTTAAAGCCATCCAAACCTATTTCCCAGCCCTAAGCAAGAACTGTGTAGCATACCCATAGTGGTCTCACGATGGGGCTGCAAAGCACAGCTGTCTCTTGGCTTCACTCCTTCCTCTGCAGATCCACCCTCCAAGTGGAGAAAAGAGGAGATGCCAGAAGGGTGGTTCTATTTGGTGGGTGCCCTCATCACTGGGCAATGAGGCACAAGCAGCTGAGGGCAATCCAGCTCCAAATAGTCACAGGGGGTTGGATTTAGTGGTTTATTGGGCCTACCAGGTGGTACTGAAATGGGCACTGCTGAGTCTCTAATGTGAGGCTTTGCTCAGAGATCCATATTTTTCTGTCTGCAGTTCTTCATAGAACCACAGAATGGCCTGGGTTGAAAAGGACCGCAATGATCATCAGTTCCAACCCCCTGCTATGTTCAGGGTCACCAACCACCAGACCAGACTGCCCAGAGCCATATCAAGCCTGGCCTTGAATGCCTCCATGGATGGGAATCTCATGGACCTTTTTTTGCTCCTAGGATGTTTGAACAGCAAAGAAACAAAATGCCACGATGTAGAAAATCAGAGTACTTTAGAAGCTGAGTAAGCCACATGCTTTGCATTGGTCCTGCTGTGATGTGCATGCACGTGCCACAGTGCTTTGACAGACAGTTGGTGATGTAGCAGGTTTGGGTTGGTAAAAGCTCACTGCAAACAACTTCCAGAGCATCACCCTTGGGCCATTCTACATTATTAATTGCTATCAGAAGTGGGAACTTGGGGGGATTGCAGACCCTACGACTTTTGAGGAGAGTGATTTCAAACCTTCAAGTGAAGGGAATGTGCTGAGAATCCTTTCCAGGTGGGGTTCCCCCCCTCCTACCCGCTACAGAAACCCATATATGTGGTCCATCTTTTCCTCCACAGCAAAATTGCACTACGAAAAGGTTTCTCATTTCCTTGAAGGTGCCTGATTCAGAATACTTCTGTCTACAGAAACAAGCAGCTAAGTTAGCAAGTACAAGAAATACCTCCAAAGGAAATGAGAGGCTGCAGGGTCCCCTTAGCATAAGGGGCTTTTCCCATTAATGGCATTAAGTTTGTTACCTTCTCACCATTTGCTGCTCCTGACCATCCACAATGCTCACCTCAGAGACCAACTAAGCGCCAAGTTTAAGCCCCAGATTCAGGAAAACCCCCATTTTCCCCTCTCTTTTTGATGGGGGAGCATTAAACAAAATAATTAAATTCATCCTTTTATAAACGTGGTGAACGCCCCGTCCTTGGAGACATTCAAAGTCAGGCTGCACGGGGCTCCGAGCAATCTGATGGACGTGCAAGTGTTCCTCTTCGTTGCAGGAGAGTTGGACCAAACGACCTTTTAAGGTCCCTTCCAGTTCAAACTATTCTATGATTCTATGACTGCGAACAGCCCGTACCGGCTCCGGCACTGCAGCGAGCTCTGCCCCACGAAGAACCGCCCCACAAAGCGCTGCCCCACGGAGCCCTGCCCGTCTGCTTCCAGCTGAGCACCGCGGAGCTCCACTCGCAGTCCTGGAGCACCGCCCCGCGGTGGAGAAACGCGCTCCGCACACCGCGGACCGCTCCGAGGGGAGCTGCGGTGCAGTTGGAGCTGCTGCTCTCCAGGGACCTCTGCAGGGCACAGAGCCCGACTCCTCCGAACCAAAGGTGGGCGTCGTTCCACCTTCAGCGCTGATACCGTTTCCCTTCTCCGTCGCGAAGAGAGCCGTGACGTTGCCTGAGGTGTCTGAGGCAGTTAAAGAATGAGGTGGGCGTGGGAAGGCGAAGCGGTGCGGAGCGGTGCGCCCTGCTGTCGAAATTGCAAGTTTGCTGCACTGCTGACAACCCCCTGACTGCGAAGGCAGTGATAAAGTGATGCAACGCTGCAGCGAGGTAGAAAAGCAGGTCTGTGAGGCTGGGACGTGGCGATGGCTCGCCCATGACTAAGTGGTGTGATGGAGAAATGGGGCCAGCTTTAAAAGGAAAGAAGTGGGAAACCTGTTCCACCGGGTTACTGCAAGAAATAAAGGCTTTCAGCTGCAGAGGGCAAATGCCACATCTCCCTTAGCTGTAGGGATGGCAGACCCTGTGAGATCTCTCACCCTTCCTGCTCCCAGGAGACCCAGTATTTGACGTGAGGTTCTGGGAGTGCTTACAGAGCTGTTTTACCATTGGTCGTGTCTGCCTTTCTTATCACAGCCTCATCCTGGGGGATGTTAATGGCAGAGGGGAGCCCTGAGTGGAGAAAATCCTCAGGGAGGATCCCCTGTGTTGGCCACATTCCTGTCTCCTGTCCTTACCCCCATTGGACCAACCGGAGTTGATCTCATCTAAAAACCCCTGCGAAGCCTGTGGGGTGTTCCCAGGCAAATAAGCTAACTGTCGGATATGACCACTGATGATAATGAACGGAGCAATTAAGACTTTCCTTTTGATGACTGTAATTTAATGGGCTGGAGCAAACCGGTTGAATAACATGGGAAGGAAGCTGCGTTTTGTGTCATAGGTAAAAAACTGGGCAGATGACCCACTAAAGAGCTGGGTGGATCATACAAATAGGCAGCAATGCAGCCCGACTTGTCGGGTGGGGAGCAGCTCCTTCCCAGGGGGATGGTCCTGAGCACAGTCATCATCACCACGTGTCCATGAGGGGCACCGAAATGAGGTTGGCCCTGACGCATTGGGAGTGCTGCTGGGAGACAAATGACACCTTCCCTCCTGGTATCTCAGAAATGCTCCCGTTGCCTCTTGGAAGGGACGGAATGAGAATGAGAGCAATGCCCGCTGTCAGAGAGGTGCCACGGGGAGCAGTCGTTGCCTCAGTGACAACCAGCATCCTCCAACGCAGCCCTATGGGATGCTGTGCATGGGGTCCATGAAACTGCTCTCAGTGGCAAAAGGTTTGGTCAAAGCACGATAAAGTATTTGCCCCAGTGCTCAGAGCTGCAGAGAGTGAAATAAGGTAGACACACAGGATTCTTATTCCCTTTGCACAGGGTGCTGATCTCCTTCAGAAGATCCTGAGAGGTTGAATTAATGATGGTAAGAACTGTTTGCTTGGGCTTACAGGGGAACCCCAGAATTACCTCCTACAAGGGGACTGTGCTGTGCAAATGAGCTGAAAATGCACAAAGGCTCTTCTCACGTTGCTATAACCTCAGAGTCGGTTCATTAAAACAAAGGGCTCTAAGATATTTCTTGTGCAAAGCACCAACAGGATGGGCAGCACTGAGCACTTCCCGTGAACACCATGTCACGTACCTCTGAGCCACAGTGCTGAGTCGGATGAGTTGGTAACCTCCAGCAAGAACATCCCATAATTGCCTGGCAAACCACATTTTCCCACAATTCCCTGGCAAACCACCTTTTCCCTTATGGCTGAGGCAGGAAGCTCAGTGTGACAGGTGACATCCCCGCCATGGGGCTCTGGGGTGGGTATGGGCTGGTGGTCCCAATCTGTGTCTCTTTCCCCATCTATAAACAAGAGGAAATCGGTCTTTCCAAATGGTCTTTCCCCACCCAATAAGGCAGCAGTGGTCCTGGGGTGTCTTGAGTACATCCAATGGGTTCATTTGACTGGGAGTATACGAAGCACATGGAAGGAGGCAGGTGGCAGCTCACTCCTGTGGGATTTGGGTTGCCTTATGCTCACGCTCTGCTGCCTTCTGTGCAAGAAAACCAAGAATGAGCTTTCAGAAACCAGGGGGTGCTTCCCATGATGCAGACTGGCACGGGGTCCATTGCCATGCCCCTCCTGAGCCCCACTCCATCTCACTGCAGGCAGCAGGCATGGGAAGGGCAGCGATGGGATGTGCCATGGATCCTGGCTTCACATTTCCCCTTGCTATACACCATGGAGCCTCAGTTGACGTTTCCCTTCATGCTCCAACTTTCCTGTCATTACCAAATTGCTCAGTGATGAGACCGTGGGTGTGATAAGAGATCTGCATACTTAACGCAGCAGGGCTGTTGCTCAATCTTCAGTGATCCTTTTTGCTTTATCTGTTGCTATCTCCCTTTGGTAGACTCCTCTCTAGGTTGAGGCTTGTCTTGATACGCCAAAGCAAGACATGCAGTCCCGTGTACGAATTTTGCTGTACTTTCCCAAAATTGCTAGATGTTTAGTTATTTGGCTGAAAAAAAAAGATGAAATGCTCAGAAAAATGAAGGAAGGGGAGGAAGGGGAGGGGGGGAGGGAGGGAGGAAGGAAGGAAGGAAGGAAGGAAGGAAGGAAGGAAGGAAGGAAGGAAGGAAGGAAGGAAGGAAGGAAGGAAGGAAGGAAGGAAGGAAGGAAGGAAGGAAGGAAGGAAGGAAGGAAGGAAGGAAGGAAGGAAGGAAGGAAGGAAGGAAGGAAGGAAGGAAAAAAAAGAGGTTTCTTTTGTTCGGTAAAGCATTTATCCTATGATCTAGGTTTGTCTGAGTTTGATATAGGTACAAAGCACAGGACAGCACTTCAATATATAGGGGCCAAAGGCCTTTTGGGGAGATCACCTCTTTGTATCCAGCAGAATAGCATCCAAACACACTCACTACCAAAGCAGCTGTTAGGGACACTTTGGTCTAAAGGACATTGCTTTGACACAGCCACTGTGAGATGCTGCAGTGTGAGCGGTGCTGCTGCTGCAGGGCAGGCCCAAGCCATCCCATTTTGTAACCCCATTCCCTATTGATAATTTCCCAGTGGGCTTCAGACGAAGGAGGAACCAGGATGCAGGAAAGGGGGAAATCAAAAACAGGGTGTGCCCGTGGCTTTCATGTATGTGGCAAACAGCAGGAAGCAGAGAAAAGTGAAATAAGGGAAGAAGCCATGGCTGGAGTGTTGGATTGCCAAAGCCACTCTATATTGTTGGGGAAAGTTGTTGTTGGGGTATACCAACCTCATCATCACCTTCCATCATCATCACATTCCTTGGCAGTGACACAGAGCACACTGTGTGTTTAAATGAGATGAGTTTACAGAAAGAGCCTTAGCCACAATCCTGGGTTGTTAAGTGCAACAGGAAGCAAAAAGGGCAATTTCTCTGTGGATAGTCCTGGGGGAAGAACTACAGGGAAGAGAGCAAAGGTTTGGAAGCTCTGATCCCCAAAATAGAAGCAGAATGCAAGAGGTGGAGGAAGAGGCACTTCCAGCTTAGAAATAATCCCTCCCTTGAGTCCCTGCACTCAGTTGGCACGGAGGATGGAGCAGCAGAGGCAAGTTGCACCTTGTCTGCAGACAGGGAGTGAGGAAACAGGCAGGAAAAGGAAGCAGTGCTTCAGGAAGGAGAACACCCTCTGCTCAGCAGAGCTGGATCCGTGTCCTCAGGCCCAGGTGCTGATGGCATGGGAGCAGCAGCTGCCACTCCAAGCAGCACGTGGCATTATCCTGACACTACCTTGTTGTTGCTGAGGAGCACCGAGCCCAAATGGCTCCCAGCAACGTGTGCTCCCAGGGGTGTCACCTTGCTGCAGAGGCCATGCATGCTGCCCTGGGCATGAGGTTGCCTGTAAACCCCACGCTGACCCTCCTGCATGCCATGAAGGTGCTGCAGATCACAGCTACGTGGTGCATCATGGCCATTTATTGGATGTTTTCTATATTCACTCCATGAGGGAGAAGCTGAGGTCATTGAGTAGAGACAGAGGAAAAGGTGTCCGCAGCTCTCCCAGTCCTTGCTCAAGCTTCCTCCTCACCCACCGCCCTGCAATGTGCAAAGAGCACAGCTGGGAGAATTAAACAGAGAATCTGAGGTGTTCAAACTGCTTAAAGCTGCACCTACCATCCTTCCTCCAGCAGCACGTCAGGACGGATGTGAGGATCGCACCCCTTGCATCACCCACGCAGAGGATGTAATCAGCAGATACTGAGCAAAGCATCATGAGAGCACATAAACCTCGGTGGCAATTATACTCCACCCTCCTGTGACAATTGCAGGAGCTACAGACTGTGCCTCACAGCACGAGTGTTGTTCTTTGGGGTCTCTGTATTAAATCATGCGGAGGAATGAGCTCTGGCACCCACATGCCTCTGTGATGAGGCTTTATTCCATCAAGGAGGGCTTTATCCTGGGGGGGGGGGGGGGGGCTTTGCATTGAGATTTTCAAGCTCTGGTTTAAGTCTTAGGTTTGAGGCTTTCCCAAATCACTCCATCCCATGTGTGAAATGGGAGAAGAATTCTGCCTTGTCTGATTCTCAGCCTCTGGTACTCAGACTTAGTGAAAAGGGCTCTGCAGTAACTGAAGGAGCAGTTGGTTGGAAGCAAAAATGCTTTTAAAGCAGATTAAGACCTCAGATAGCTCAGCTGGGGCTGAGGCTCACCATAGAGCTCTTCAGTTAATGTGAGCAACTCACTTAGCTCCTGAAATGCAGGAATGCAGTGCCAAATTCTGATTTTCTTGCTATCCTTATCAGCTTGGGAATACTCATGTTTCACTGCTGGCAATAGCTCCTGTAACAAACTGACAGTGTGTGTCAGCACCTCTGTGTTGCCTTCACCCATCCCACCAAGCCAACAAGCCTCATTTAGAGCAACCAAGCCAAGCTGTGTTATGCCCTGCTCCCCAGGACAGGTCCCTACATCCCAGAACTCATCTATTATGTGTCAGAACATGCTAAACCTCTTACTACTGCTTCCTGACTGTCCTTTATCTCAGCAGAGATAAACACGCTGTTCCAGATATGCTAAACACGTAGCACAACCACGGCCCTTAATTTGGTTTTCAGACAAACAGTGCATCCTTTGACATCTATCTTCCCTGCCCTACTTCCCTCCCTGGTCCGTGCTACTGAAGGGCTTTGGTATCACTGCTGTTGTGTCTCCTTCACATTGCGTTTGTCCAAGTAAGTGAAAACTCAGGCTAGCTGACAGTCTTCCAAAAGGTTTTCTGTAAAGAGCCTTTAACAGAGCCTATGTGCTGCAGGGAGGGTCCCTTATCACCACTGGTGTTGCCCCATGGGATGGTGGCTGTGAGGCTGGGGTGCCATCAAGGCTGATGGGTGCTGCTGCCAAGCATGAAGATGAGGTATGGCTGAGACCTCGTGCTCCAGGGCAGGAAATGCAAGGAGGCAGCAACCAGGGAGGCACCTCGAGATGATGGTGGCATGTAACTCTCCATGGAGACGGGACTCTGAGACAACAAAGCAAGACACAGCTGCCTCGGCCAGCTCTGAGAGAAAGATTCTTCCAGTGCTTGACTGCAGCTGGGGGGTTTTGTTGGAGGAATGCTGCTGCTCTTTGTAATCATTCCAGTTGGGCAGAAAAACCAGCAAAAATAATTGAAGCTCTCCCTGCAGGAAGAGCTTTCCCTATTCTCATATGCTCCCAAGGGTTTTGAATGAAGTGATGACTACATATGCCCACTGGACATAGAACTCCCAATATAGTCATGCCTCATTGCAAAGCTGCTCCTCTTCTGTCATGGTCACCCAGCAGAAGAGTCACTGCCCAGAGCATCTCTTTGCCATTGTGTATGTAACTACCAGTTAGCATAACAATGAAATGGCTTTCAGACTCTCTTCAGCACTAAAATTGTGTAAACTGGCCATGTCTTGTTAACAGCCCTAGGCACTCGCGAGGGAAAAACACTGGGAAGTACCAATGATGCTTTAACAATCCACCCCCCAAGGGAAAACAAGAGACCATGCTCTGCTCTCATGCCAAGCTCTCTGCAAGCCAGCATGCTAAAAGAAGAGTCTACATGAAGATCACCTCACTGCTCCTTTGGCTGTTGGGTCTTTATTCCCTTTGTTACTCTGGAGGTCAGTTTGTTCAAAGCTATAGAGCACCTGGAGCCTCCTGGGTTTGCATCACTTCATCCTCTGGCTTATTTTGTCTTTTGGAAAGCTCAAGCTTATGGGACTGGAGACAGTATGCAACCCTGACACTAAACCGTGGGTTGATAATATGCTCCAATCAAGCTTCCACTTGCAACACAAAATAATAACACAGTAGAGCCAAGTCTGAGTGTTCAGAAACACGTTCTCGAATGAGAGATACATCACCTATGCCTATAAAGAATAAAGTTCCCCTTTTTTTTCTCCCTCATATTTCCCATTCTGGAAATGCTGGACCCGTGTGGAGGGTGAATGTGAAAGTAAATCCCTTTTCTTTTTTTTACTGGAAGTCCATAAGCACATCCACTTTTCTCAGTTTCTTCACTCTACTTAGAGTAGGCGGAGCCACGCGGTGACTTTGACATAGCTGAAAACAAAAGAGGTGGCGGAAGGGAGATATCAATCAGAATTATGCCCAGTAAATGGGTAGTTGTGATTGGGTTTGGTGGATAAATAAATCAATCAGTGTTTCCTTGGAAGGGTATAAAACTGAAGCACATCAGGTTTCCTCACTCCATTGGACTTCCTTCAGCTTGTTCGTGCCGTGGGACACGGTAAGGCACCTCATGCTACTGATGGAAACTCATTTTCCTATTAGCCTTGGAATGCTCATCTGGGAGAGGTGGGAGTAAAAGTGGCTTTGGGGTCTTCATGATTGAAAAATTGCTCCTTATATACGCTCATTTGATTATTTGTTTATCTAATGAGTCGCTACTTAATCACATGGAAAAGATAGAGACCTGGGACAGAAACAGCATCATCTTTGGAGGATCTGCTTGCTTTTGCATTGCTGGCATCTTTTGTATTCCCTATTCCCATGGTTTCTAATTTTTAGGAGGAAGCAAAACAGTCATTGTATTCTTTTGAAACCAAGACTGAAGGATTTCAAAGTGCCGGGGAGTTACTGTTGTGCAAATGATGACCCGTTGTTTCTTGTATAACATGAAATATGAATACCTATCCCTGAGCATTACAGCCCTGCCAAAATTCCCAAACCACATTTGGATAAGGGTAATTCTGGTGTACCACAGACGTGTGTACCTCTTCCAACAGAATGCCGCCCTGGCAACTTCCTTAAAGGAGTAACTGTTAAGGAATGGCTACAGTCGCATCTGTCCTAGAAAAAAAAAAATATATATATATATATATAAGAAAAAAAACAACACAGTTATGTATGGATAGAGGATGCCCTGTGGAAAACCAGATCAAGGGATATGGAATGATCTGGAAACTTCTCAGGCTCTTCTTGGTAATTGCTTTGGAGCTGTAAGTTCCTCAGGTCGACAATACCCTTTCGCATTTTCTCGTATCAGCCTGCCTAGGGAAGGGGAGGGGGAAAGGAAGAGGCAGTAATGCCACAGTAATGCAAGCTTTCCTTCTTCTTCATCTTCTAGTGCTCATTTTTCTTTCTCTTGCAGGGCTTTTGGCTCCTGTGACGATGGGTTCCCACCAGCAGAAGGGCGAAGGCCAAGGAATCTCTGAGCAGTCCGGTGGATGCCATGGTGGTGGCAGTGGAGGAAGCTCATGCCATGGGGGTGGTGGAGGAGGATCCTGCCACAGTAGTGGCGGTGGAGGATCTATAGGATATCAGAGCCAAGGATCGTCCTGCCATGGTGGAGGAAGCAGCGGTGGTGGTGGTGCTATCTACCAGACCCACATATCATCGTCCTCCTTTGGAGGAGGAGGAGGAGGAGGAGGAGGAAGTTCAGGCCACCAGGGACAAGAACCCATCTGCATTATTGGAGGAGGAGGCGGCAGCA
The DNA here is from genome assembly GCF_016699485.2 of Gallus gallus. NCBI lineage: Eukaryota > Metazoa > Chordata > Aves > Galliformes > Phasianidae > Gallus > Gallus gallus. The sequence goes on from NC_052556.1 coordinate 1,639,129, forward strand.
GTGGTGGTGGAGGTGGTTCCAGCCACCAGAGCCAAGGACCCATCTGCATCGGTGGAGGTGGAGGAGGAGGTGGTGGCTCTGACCACCAGAGCCAAGGACCCATCTGCATCGGTGGAGGTGGAGGAGGAGGTGGTGGCTCTGACCACCAGAGCCAAGGACCCATCTGCATCGGTGGAGGTGGTGGTGGAGGAGGAGGAGGTGGTTCTGGCCACCAGAGCAAAATACCCATCTGCATCAGTGGAGGTGGAGGAGGAAAAGGTGAAGGTGGTTCCAGCCATCAGGGCCAAGGACCCATCTGCATTGGAGGAGGTGGAGGAGGAGGAGGCGGAGGTGGTTCCAGCCATCAGGGCCAAGGACCCATCTGCATTGGAGGAGGTGGAGGAGGAGGAGGCGGAGGTGGTTCCAGCCATCAGGGCCAAGGACCCATCTGCATTGGAGGAGGTGGAGGAGGAGGAGGCGGAGGTGGTTCCAGCCATCAGGGCCAAGGACCCATCTGCATTGGAGGTGGTGGAGGAGGAAAAGGTGAAGGTGGTTCCAGCCATCAGGGCCAAGGACCAATCTGCATTGGTGGAGGTGGAGGAGGAGGAGGTGGAGGTGGTTCTGGCCACCAAAGCCAGGGTCCCATATGCATTGGCGGAGGTGGAGGAGGAGGAGGTGGTGGTGGTAGTTCTGGCCACCAGGGCCAAGGACCCATCTGTATTAGTGGAGGTGGAGGAGGTGGAGGAGGTGGAGGTGGTTCTGGCTATCAGGGCCAAGGACCCATCTGCATTGGAGGAGGAGGTGGAGGTGGTTCTAGCCACCAAAGCCAGGGTCCCATCTGCATTGGAGGAGGAGGAGGAGGCGGAGGAGGAGGTGGCTCTGGCCACCAGAGCCAAGGACCCATCTGCATTGGAGGTGGAGGAGGAGGAGGAGGAGGTGGTTCTGGCTACCAGGGCCAAGGACCCATCTGCATTGGAGGAGGAGGTGGTGGAGGAGGTGGTTCTGGCCACCAGAGCCAAGGGCCCATCTGCATTGGAGGTGGTGGAGGAGGAGGAGGAGGTGGTTCTGGCTACCAGGGCCAAGGACCCATCTGCATTGGAGGAGGAGGTGGAGGTGGTTCTAGTCACCAGAGCCAAGGACCCATCTGCATTGGAGGCGGAGGAGGAGGAGGAGGAGGTGGTTCTGGCTACCAGAGCCAAGGACCCATCTGCATTGGAGGAGGAGGTGGTGGAGGAGGTGGGGGTGGTTCTGGTCACCAGGGCCAAGGATCCATCTGCATTATTGGAGGAGGCTCTGGTGGAGGTAGTTCATCTGGCTCTGGAGGCATGTCCATGCAGCAGCAGACCCAGCCTATCTCCTGGCCACCACAGACTAAACACAAGTAGGGGCTTTAGAAGAGAATTTTGTAACAAGAAAGCCCAGGATGCAAACATTATCTCATTTCTTACTCCGGTAAATGTAAGAATACTTGCATGATTCCTTTCACCTCTGCCTTGGAATTTTTCTCTTCAGCTCTCCAGCCAACCAGAACCTCCAGTGATGTGTATCAACAACTTGCAGCCTCATGTGGGGTTACTTCATATGCCATTTTTCTGCCTCAATTTTCTACTGTTTGCACAAGACAAATAAAACTGCAGCTGTAGAGAACTTCAGTGTCTGAGTGCTTGCATTCTGTTTGCACCACCTATTCTCATTATTTCAGTCACCAAGATTTCTTTCTGAGGTTATGCTGTTTTAATAAAACTCCAGAGCACAAATGCATTGAAAGCCCACTGTAGAAGAGAGGTGGGATTCCCTAGATATTTTAGATCGTCTTTAAATATCAGTTGCTACACGTGACCCTGACTTTTGCCCATCAGATATAGTACCCTCAAAGTTAAACATTGAAAAAAGTCTCTCTCTTTCATCTAGGTACCACACAATGCCCAAGGAAAGTGTAGATAAGAGAGGGAAAATGCAAAACTCTTAACACTTTAGTACAAAGGAGTACAGGGAACCATTACAGGTGTGAGGCTGAGCCTCTTGAATGATGAAGGAGATCTTGGTGCTCATAGCTGCACTAAGCACTAAGAGACATGAGGTCTGTCAAACCCTGGCTCCAGCTCTGAGCTCCTGGAGCATCCAGCAGGGACAGGACTTCAAACAGTCCCTTCCAGGGCTGAGATGTTAAGCCTGGAGTAGCTGGGGAGCTCCTCACTCACGCAGGGATAAAACACCGCTCCAGGTATGAGTCTTCAGTGGGAGTTTCCCTATGGGAAGTGATTCCTTTGATGTGGTACGTTCTGTCAATTAACAGTTGCAGTGCGGAATGTAAAATAAACAGTAATATTTAATTCTTCTGGCAGACAACCTTGGCTGCTCCGCTCTCCATTTTATTACTGCTTCAAGCAGGTTGGCTAGCTAATTTTTAAAAGAAAAAATAGTCTTCGAGAGTAAATACTGGAGTGAGAGGTTCTGGGGGAACTGAGGTGACCCACTGGGTGGGAATGAAGGGGTGTCCATGCTGCTGCTTCCAGTTTCAGCCCTGGTGCAGTGGTATGGTCTACCCCACCCAACTCAACACCTTGCAACTGAAAGCTGTGGATGCATCCCAAGCACATCTCACTCAGGGGTTCCAGCCAGGACAGTGCCACAGGGATCTACCAAGCACAAAGTGGGACACAAGGACCCCACAAAGCTGCATCAAGCAGCATGCAGGGACTGGATCCAGCACTGGCCAGTGGCTGGGGCCTCTACCCTCTACCTCCAGCACTTGGATTCCATGCTGGAGCAGGTATCACCCTTAATTCCAAGAGGCAGCAAAAATCCTACCTGACCTCTGTGCTGCCCATAATGGGACATGCAAAAAAGATATGATCCATGCTAGATTATCACGATGGGTTGTCCCAGCATGTGGGGATCTTCTACTCCCTTCTGCTGCTCCAGCGACAGCACTACCAACTACTGCAGCTCTCTCCTGTCTTCCTGACATCTCCATTGCGGTGATGGGTTGATGGTTGGACTAGATGATCTTAATGGTCTTTTGCAAACTTAATGATTCAATGATTCAGTGATTCTATGATTGTAATGAACAATAAACACAAGTCCTCACACCATCCCAGCAGCATCCCCTAGCTCACGTGCAGGGCGCTGGAGCCCCACAGCTACTGCCTTCAAACACAACCACGGGAGCAGAGCTCACATGAGATCCGCACCCAGACTTTGAGTAGCTTAGGAAGTGATTCAAGAGAGAAGCATTGATCTGATTCGATGAGTCAAGAGGACAACTGGCCTGAAGGAACACAGTCTATTTATCTAGTAAATAAACCCATCACCATTCCTCTGGATGCCTCACAGCCCACTTAGCAGAGCTAGAGGCAGTATAAAAGTTGCTTGGTTCTGTAGTCCATCACTCGCTCAGAGTTGCGCTGTTGAACGTGTCATCAGAACCAAGAAGGGTAAGTCCATTTCTGCTTACGGGAGCAATTCTTCTGATTTTTGTGCTTGCAAAACAGAACCGCCTTGGTGGAGCACACCAGATGGGTGGTGACTTGAAGCTTAGGGAGGTTGTTTTGGCGAATTTAAATTTCTTGAGGATATTAGCTGACGAAGGATCGCCCCATGACACTGGAAATTACGAGGACAGAGATCCAGAGGGAACATTTTTGGAAAAAGTCTCTAAATTGAGGAGTTTAGCTTCATTATCTTCAGTAGTCCTGTGCTGTCCTGAGAGTAAAGGCTTTATATGTGGTTGGAATACATGGGTGACAGTTATCTGGAAGGAAATTCAGTGAATGCTGGGAAATATTCTTTCAATGGACCAATGATCCTGGAGGCAGGGATCATTTTGATAGTAGTGTCTTCTTTTCAGTAACAAATATATGCTTTCTTGCAGGGCCACTGCACAGAGATGTGTTCCCGACAGAGCTCCGGAGGCTGCCACGAGTCATCTTCCCAGTCCGGGGGATGCTGCAGTGGGGGCAGCTCCTCCAGCTACCAGGCACAGGGCTCCTCCTGCTGCGGGGGCTCCTCGGGATACAGCATGGGAGGAGGATACAGCGGTGGCAGTGGGGGATCGAGCCAGAAGATCATCATTAGCTCAGGAGGAGGAGGAGGAGGTTCGTCTGGATGCTGTGGTGGAGGATCCAGCAGTGGTGGGTCTTCAGGAGGCAAGATAATCATTGGAGGAGGTGGAAGTAGTGGGGGATCCTCTGGGTGCTGCAGTGGAGGCTCCTCGGGCTACGGAATAGGAGGAGGATACAGCAGTGGTGGTTACTCGGGATCCAAGAGCATCATTGGAGGAGGTGGAAGCAGTGGTGGATCCTCTGGATGCTGTGGTGGAGGATCCAGCAGTGGTGGCTCTTCAGGTGGCAAGATCATAATTACTGGAGGTGGGAGCAGTGGGGGATCCTCTGGGTGCTGCAGTGGAGGCTCCTCGAGCTACGGCATGGGAGGAGGATACAGCAGTGGTGGTTACTCAGGCTCCAAGAGCATCATTGGAGGTGGGAGCAGTGGTGGATCCTCTGGATGCTGTGGTGGAGGATCCAGCAGTGGTGGGTCTTCAGGTGGCAAGATCATAATTACTGGAGGTGGGAGCAGTGGGGGATCCTCTGGGTGCTGCAGTGGAGGCTCCTCGGGCTACGGAATAGGAGGAGGATACAGCAGTGGTGGTTACTCGGGCTCCAAGAGCATCATTGGAGGAGGTGGAAGCAGTGGTGGATCCTCTGGTTGCTGTGGTGGGGGATCCAGCAGTGGTGGGTCTTCAGGTGGCAAGATCATAATTACAGGAGGTGGAAGCAGTGGGGGATCCTCTGGGTGCTGCAGTGGAGGCTCCTCAGGCTACGGAATAGGAGGAGGATACAGCAGTGGTGGTTACTCGGGATCCAAGAGCATCATTGGAGGAGGTGGAAGCAGTGGTGGATCCTCTGGATGCTGTGGTGGAGGATCCAGCAGTGGTGGCTCTTCAGGTGGCAAGATCATAATTACTGGAGGTGGGAGCAGTGGGGGATCCTCTGGGTGCTGCAGTGGAGGCTCCTCGAGCTACGGCATGGGAGGAGGATACAGCAGTGGTGGTTACTCAGGCTCCAAGAGCATCATTGGAGGTGGGAGCAGTGGTGGATCCTCTGGTTGCTGTGGTGGAGGATCCAGCAGTGGTGGGTCTTCGGGAGGCAAGATCATCATTGGAGGAGGTGGAAGCAGTGGGGGATCCTCTGGGTGCTGCAGTGGAGGCTCCTCGGGCTACGGAATAGGAGGAGGATACAGCAGTGGTGGTTACTCAGGCTCCAAGAGCATCATTGGAGGAGGTGGAAGCAGTGGTGGATCCTCAGGATTCTGTGGTGGGGGATCCAGCAGTGGTGGCTCTTCAGGTGGCAAGATCATAATTACAGGAGGTGGAAGCAGTGGGGGATCCTCTGGATGCTGCAGTGGAGGCTCCTCGGGCTTCGGAATAGGAGGAGGATACAGCAGTGGTGGTTACTCAGGCTCCAAGAGCATCATTGGAGGTGGAAGCAGTGGGGGATCCTCTGGTTGCTGTGGTGGGGGATCCAGCAGTGGTGGCTCTTCAGAAGGAAAGATCATCATTACTGGAGGTGGGAGCAGTGGGGGATCCTCTGGATGCTGTAGTGGGGGATCCAGCTATGGAATGGGTGGAGGATCTAGTGGTGGTTATTCAGGATCCAAGAGCATCATTGGAGGTGGAAGCAGTGGAGGTTCCTCTGGATGCTGCGGTGGTGGCTCTTCTGGCTATGGCTCTTCTGGCTATGGCTCTTCCAGCTATGGCAGTGGGGGATCAGGCCAGAAGATCATCATTAGCTCTGGAGGTGGAGGAGGTGGCTCATCTGGATGCTGTGGTGGGGGATCCAGCAGTGGTGGATCTTCTGGAGGCAAGATCATCATTGGAGGAGGTGGAAGCAGTGGGGGATCCTCCGGATGCTGCGGTGGGGGATCCAGTGGGGGCAGTGGCGGTTCCTCGGGCCACACCATCATCATCAGCTCCGGAGGAGGCAGTGGTGGGTACGGCCAGTCCTCGCAGCAGAAATGCCCCATTGTCATTCCTCACATCGAGAGCCACCAGACCAAGCAGGCCTGCTACTTTCCTGGCCAGCAGAAGTGACCGCCCCCGGCAGCGCAGCACTCAGCAGGAACAGCCCTGCCGTTCTCTGCTGCCTTGTCCTCTTTCCTCTCCACATGACCTCTTCTTGTCCATTGATGCTGCATCCCCATCCTGAGAACTCCCTGATGACTTCTCTCATCCTTCAATGTGAAGTGAAATAAACAAAACCTGTGTTCAGAAAGAACTGCTTTTGCAGCGTTGCTTTTATTCTTTCTCTGTCTCCTGTTTACTTTCAAAAAGTTTACAGTCTACCAAATGCATTCTGCTGAGAAACCTTCAGCCTCCGGAGTTGGAGCTTTTGGGTATTAACAGGTCTTGCTTATGAGAGATCTCGTTGCACGAGCAAATGGTCTGTATCCCTCATTAGTATCCTCATAAGCTGCATTTGTAACATGGTGAATAGCTCCACTTGTTTCCCCTTCCCAGATGAGGAAGCAAAGCACCATCTATGGGTTTCCTGAAGGGATTTCAGTGCAGACAACAGTAAACTTTGGAAAGACTTGGTCAGGTTTTATCACAAGAAAACCATACATTTTGTTAGGCGACATACGGCAGCAAGGCTTCTTTGGGACAGACATGACTATGGCTTTGCATTCTGCCGAAGTTAAGCCAGATGTTTTTTATCCGTCTGCCACACACATCAGGTAACAAAGTTAGGTGTAGAAGTAATTTTCTAGAGTTTATCATCAGCCACGCAAATGCTTGAAGGGCCAAAACTGGTTAGATTCTGTCTGTTGCAGAAAAATTGGGGACCTCTTATTGGGGAGATCTCAGTGGTATCTTCTTCATGGCCAACGCCATCAGTTAGCATTGCTGTGCCTGAAGGAAGCTGCTGGGGAAAAGGACTTCAGGATCTGGCTAAGGTTTTTCTCTCTCTCTTAACAATACACAGCATTCCCCAAGGTGTTGGAAGTGCAAAGAATGCACGATAACATAACCCGATCACCTGCCCTGAGCAGAACTGCTCCACAGGGCAGAGAATGGCCCAGGCACATCAGAGCAGAGTGGCCCAAATGTGGGACACTCCCCCCATGAACCCTTTTCATTCTACCAGGTGAGCTGAGCATGTGGCACTGATTGTGTTTCCAACCCCTGCACGCACACGAGTCATGCAGTGCTTGCAGGAACACTGCCACCCCTGCGAAAAAACCTCCACAGCTTTCCCTCACACCCTGGGTCCTGATGAGCCACAATTCCTGGGTGCCCCTCTGTGCATGTCCCTACAGGTTAGAGCCAGGGATCGAGGTGTTGTGATGCTCCATAGTACAACACCCACACTTCATGGGCGGGAGCCAGAACTGCTGACAGACCTGAGCTTCACTTTGGTGGTTGGAGGAGAGCTCAAGACACCGGAGGGAGTCCAAAGCAGAATACAGGAAGCCCCTGTACCCATGTTACCAGAGACGAGGCTGATGGCCCTGACCCCATACCACTGGAGTTGCGTTGCATGCCCAATGCGTTCGCTGCGGAAGGGCTGAGCAACCTGTCACTGTCATCACACATCCTCTCAGCTAAACCCCCCAATTACGCCTTCATCTGCTCCATCTCCAGCAAGGGTGGATGCTGTTGTCAGCCTCCAAGCATGTGTGACACGGTGGAAGGATGCAGGTACTGCAAAACACAGCAGCCAGCAATGCAGACCCTGTGCTGATGAGTTGTCATTCTTCAGTAAGGCACATTCCATGGCAAAACACCCAGATGTCTCCCTAACCTCAGGTTGTGGGGGCTGTCCAGCATAGCAGGACCCCTGAAAAATGACCTGAAGCAGAGGAAGCGTTTAATGTGCTGTGGTTCAAGGGTAGGGTCTTGATGGCCTTCAAATGCGTCTCTGCAGATTGAAAGATTGCAAGACTTCCCCTGCCCTGACCATGCAGCCTGGTGATTAAGACACCTGGGAAGCCGGAGCTGAGCACAGGTGTCCCCCAGCTCCATCCAGACTCTGCTCAGTGCATCCCTAACCCTCATAATTCCCTCTAGCCCTACCTCATTCCAGCCTCCATCTCTCAGCCTCCACTCCGTCCCCACTCTGCTGAGCACCCAGAGACTACAGCCCAAAAGAAAGGGCCAGGGGGCCACCAAGAAGCCCCCAGGAGACATTCAAGCCCAACACTTCAGCGCATGACTCCTGGAAATGAATCACTGTGTAAAATTAGCAACTAGAGTATAAAATGTAATTGGAACACCACAGATCTCCGTTGTATCACCTATCTGCAGCAAGTGAGTCAAAGGAGGCAGGTGAAGCCAGGTTCAGTAAATAAATCCATCAGCATTGCCTCACTTCCCTTACGAGCCCAGTATAAAGGCTAACGTATCCTACAGCTCTTCATTCTTCTACCACCAAGCCTTGCACACATCCAGCTGTGTTGAAGGTAAGCTCATTGATACGGAGACTTTCTCAATCCCTTTGCTTCCTTTCCTGCTGTCTATCAAAGAAGAAGGCTATTATGAAGCTACTATTCCAGTATGACAGGAGAATCTGGGGCAGATTGGAAGTCTGATTGATTTTGGGTTTGGTGTGAAGCAGCAGCAGCAGCTCTGAGGGGATCCTGAATAACACTGCTATTTCTTGCAGGGCCGCTGCTCAGAGATGTGTTCCCGACAGAGCTCCGGAGGCTGCCACGAGTCATCTTCCCAGTCCGGGGGATGCTGCAGTGGGGGCAGCTCCTCCAGCTACCAGGCACAGGGCTCCTCCTGCTGCGGGGGCTCCTCGGGATACAGCATGGGAGGAGGATACAGCGGTGGCAGTGGGGGATCGAGCCAGAAGATCATCATTAGCTCAGGAGGAGGAGGAGGAGGTTCGTCTGGATGCTGTGGTGGAGGATCCAGCAGTGGTGGGTCTTCAGGAGGCAAGATAATCATTGGAGGAGGTGGAAGTAGTGGGGGATCCTCTGGGTGCTGCAGTGGAGTCTCTTCGGGCTACGGAATAGGAGGAGGATACAGCAGTGGTGGTTACTCGGGATCCAAGAGCATCATTGGAGGAGGTGGAAGCAGTGGTGGATCCTCTGGATGCTGTGGTGGGGGATCCAGCAGTGGTGGGTCTTCAGGTGGCAAGATCATAATTACAGGAGGTGGAAGCAGTGGAGGATCCTCAGGATGCTGTAGTGGGGGATCCAGCTACGGGGGTGGATATAGCAGTGGATCATCAGGATCGAAGAGCATCATTGGAGGTGGAAGCAGTGGAGGTTCCTCTGGATGCTGCAGTGGTGGCTCTTCTGGCTATGGCACTTCAGGCTATGGCTCTTCCAGGTATGGCAGTGGGGGATCAGGCCAGAAGATCATCATTAGCTCTGGAGGAGGAGGAGGAGGTGGCTCATCTGGATGCTGTGGTGGGGGATCCAGCAGTGGTGGCTCTTCAGGAGGAAAGATCATAATTACAGGAGGTGGAAGCAGTGGGGGATCCTCTGGGTGCTGCAGTGGAGGCTCCTCGGGCTACGGAATAGGAGGAGGATACAGCAGTGGTGGTTACTCGGGATCCAAGAGCATCATTGGAGGAGGTGGAAGCAGTGGTGGATCCTCTGGTTGCTGTGGTGGAGGATCCAGCAGTGGTGGGTCTTCAGGAGGAAAGATCATAATTACTGGAGGTGGGAGCAGTGGTGGATCCTCTGGGTGCTGCAGTGGAGGCTCCTCAAGCTACGGCATTGGAGGAGGATACAGCAGTGGTGGTTACTCAGGCTCCAAGAGCATCATTGGAGGAGGTGGAAGCAGTGGTGGATCCTCAGGATTCTGTGGTGGGGGATCCAGCAGTGGTGGCTCTTCAGAAGGAAAGATCATCATTACTGGAGGTGGGAGCAGTGGGGGATCCTCTGGGTGCTGCAGTGGAGGCTCCTCGGGCTACGGCATGGGAGGAGGATACAGCAGTGGTGGTTACTCAGGCTCCAAGAGCATCATTGGAGGTGGGAGCAGTGGTGGATCCTCTGGTTGCTGTGGTGGGGGATCCAGCAGTGGTGGCTCTTCAGAAGGAAAGATCATCATTACTGGAGGTGGGAGCAGTGGAGGATCCTCTGGATGCTGTAGTGGGGGATCCAGCTATGGAATGGGTGGAGGATCCAGTGGTGGTTATTCAGGATCCAAGAGCATCATTGGAGGTGGAAGCAGTGGAGGTTCCTCTGGATGCTGCGGTGGTGGCTCTTCTGGCTATGGCTCTTCTGGCTATGGCTCTTCAGGCTATGGCAGTGGGGGATCAGGCCAGAAGATCATCATTAGCTCTGGAGGTGGAGGAGGTGGCTCATCTGGATGCTGTGGTGGGGGATCCAGCAGTGGTGGATCTTCCGGAGGCAAGATCATCGTTGGAGGAGGTGGAAGCAGTGGGGGATCCTCTGGATGCTGCGGTGGGGGATCCAGTGGGGGCAGTGGCGGTTCCTCGGGCCACACCATCATCATCAGCTCCGGAGGAGGCAGTGGTGGGTACGGCCAGTCCTCGCAGCAGAAATGCCCCATTGTCATTCCTCACATCGAGAGCCACCAGACCAAGCAGGCCTGCTACTTTCCTGGCCAGCAGAAGTGACCGCCCCCGACAGCGCAGCACTCAGCAGGAACAGCCCTGCCTCTGTTTTCCATGTTTGTCTGCTTCCCCACCATGTGTCCTCTTCTCAATCCTTGATGCTCCATTACTATGCCATGAACTCTGGGCTTAACAACCTTTTGCTCCGTGCTGGTGTTGTGATTTCTTTGGTCAAATTGTGCTCCATTTTCAGTAAGGATTTGTAGTACCTAATAAATATCACGACATCACAATGTAGATTTATTTTTGAGTTTCTTTTTTTCTTGCTTTCTCACACAGCATCTCATCATCTCAGAAGCAGGAAATGTATCTGATAAGTTAGTTGACTCCCCCTGAGTCCTGTGTTGGAGTCAGACTCCCTGACTGAGATGTTCTGCAGTGCATCATCACAGCTCTAAAGCCAATGCACCATAGAGTCTAGAAGGCTGCTGCACCTTTTCTTTTCCTCTGGGCTCCAAAGTAGAGCAACAACACATCCTAAAGCATCAAACACCCACAGCTCCCAGCATCCCCTTGACTCCTGTGTTGGTGGTGCCCTTTCACTGTCACCCCAGCTCATGGCTCTGATTCCTCTGGGGCAGCAGTACACAGTGTTGATGCCCATGGAGCAGCACAGAGCTGCTGGATTGTGCAGCTGAGACTGTTGGGTTCCAACCTGAAGCTGTGGAAGCAGGAAAAGCCCGCATTAACAGTTATCACTGCCTAGAGTGGCCCAATGCCATGCCATTGTCCATGTCCTTGCTGTACACCTTCCCTCCCAGCTTTGCAAACCTCAGAGCAGCTCTGCCTGGTGGAAAGCCTCCCACGCTGGCTTGGCTGAATGAGTCCTGGGCCAGCAGCAGGAAATAAAGCCAACAGCACAGCCCTTAGGCTGTGACAGCACACCACACTATGCCTCCAGGTCTTAATTCCTCCTTGTCCATGTTTGGAAACCTGCTTTGAAATGAAACACTCAAGGGCAGCAGCACCACCTCTTTGCACTGCGCTCTGCCCAGTAACTGTGGCCTATTGCCAAAGCTGGGACTCACTGCCCCTCTGGGGAAACTACTCAGAGTTGAACAGACCAGCACCATGAGCTGAGCTGAGCACGGAGGCTTTGTGTGGACACCGTGAGAGGCAGTGGGACCAGCACGGCCACTGCACATCCCCAGCACATCCCATCATTCCCTGGTGCTCCGTGGTCTTCCCAAGGGCACAGCGTGGGTAGATGTAGAAGGAAGGCAGCTGATGGGTGACTCCTTCATGCCAGCAATAATCCTGCCGGCTTTAGGCATTTGGGCATTTAAACCTCTGACATTATCTCCAGGATCCTTAACCTTTCCCTGTAGCATCTTCACAAATGACCCAAGCTGGCTGCTTTACTCCGATTCAAAGGCAAATGCCCTCCTTAGATAATATATCTATGGAGCCACCAGTGAGAGGATGGAGGGATCAGGTGCTGTGTGCAGCTCTGGGCTGCTTCCCCTCCATCCTGGGTGCCCGCTGACCCCATCTGCCCTTGCAGTGACACCTGTGCTGCAAATGCTGCCATGTTGCTGAACCACAGCTTCCTGCCCCTTCCCCGCTCACTGCCACCCTCTGTCCTGCATGCACCAACCCTCACGCTCAGCATCTCCTACACCCACACTCCCACCCACCTCCCCCAGCAGATCTGCCTTGCAGCGGTCCTCATTCGGGGCAGAAGCACAGGAATAGAATCATTAAGCTGAAAAATGGGGTTATTAAGCAGGAGTAGCAATTACTGCCGCATGCAGGACAACGAGGAGATATTGATCAGTTGTCATGAGTCAAAGTAAACACTGAGATCAGTGTTTGATTGGTAAATAAATCCTTGCCATTCTTTAGGGTGTCTCACTTCCCATCTATGCTAAACGCCATATAAAAGTTCCTGTGTCTTAAAGCTCTTCATTCAGTCAACTTTAATCTTCTAAATGTGTTTCCAATGGCTGAGGAAGGTAAGTTCGCTTTATGAGTCTACTTTAAGTCTGCTTTATAAGTCTACAGCTTTGCGATGACATATTCATGGGAGATGGATGGCTTCATTTGGGATCTTGGGGTGTATCTGCAACAGTACCCCACTGCCTGAGCATCCTTAGCACTGCTCTTGGGATATGGATGGCTTCTAGCTATGGTGCATCCAATATTGCACTCCCATTTTGCTGCTGGGAAGAGAGGTGAAATTGGACCACTGGGAGCCACAAGCAGACTGAACACCCAACTAAGCCTGTGGTGGACTCAGCACATTGGGACCGGCAGAGCCATCGCAGCTTCCAACATGTTTATAAGGCGCGGGGCATCTCTTTGATATGATTTAATGACAAGTCTGTGTTGTCCTTCATGGTGGTTACGCACCTCTCATGGCTGTGCCGCTTATCTAAAGCCCATTGGGAATGCAATGGGTGCAACAACGCAGCCGGCAACGTCGCCTTGCTTGGAAATCCTGATACACCGCTCTTGCAACACTTTAAAAGCAGAATTGGGGATAATCCGTGCTATCTTTACGGCTCAGCCTGAGGACTGAGAGGGAAACTGCAGCAGTTGTGAGGTGTTAAAATAGTTCAGCTTTTGATTCTTCAGAAATGCAGCCTAGAGATAGGAAACAGAAAATCTGTCCCGGTAAGCGTTCTCCTATTTGAAGAAGAGCAGTCATGGGACATTGTCGTGGTGTAAAAATGAAGCAATAATGGGTGTTGTTTTTCTTTTTTCCACTTTCAGATCTTTCAGTTTCTCCGAGGGAGATGCTCCCGCCAGAACAGGGGTTACAGCAATGACATCTCCTCGCACTATGGGGGCACACCAAGACTGCAGGGACGCGGCTCCTTTTTCTGCAGCGGAGAGGGCTCCATCATCTACAGCCGGGGAGCTGCACCCACATACTCCCCCTATAGCGTCACGGCGGGGTGCACACCCGGCAGCGATGGGGTTGTTGTAATATCCGGGGGTGATAATGAAGGTGCATCGGGATGGAGCACAATGGGGGGGACAGTCCCAACCTACAGCCCCCGGGGGGCAGCAGGATATGGCTCTGAGGACGCAGGATGGGGTATGGTTGGTGGTTCAGCGGGTGGTGGAGGATCAGGATGCTACAGTGGGAAATTGGGTGTTGGGAGAGGTTCTGGCTATGGGTATGATGCACCGCAGAGACAAAAGGCTGTAACCACAAGTGCTGGACAGGGGCTGTATGGTGGAGCATCGGGCTATGGTACCGGGGGAGAGCTCAGCTCTGGAGGTGCTGGGATGGCACAGGTCATGCAGCAGAAGTGCCCCGTGGTCATCCCCGACATTGAGCCCCAACAGATCAAGCAGAGCAGCCAGTGGCCCCCCAGCCAGAAGAAATGAAGGACCCCACAGATCTCTGTGCTCCAGATGTGCCACGCTGCAGCTTTTGCCATGGACCAGGAGCTCTGCATTCCACCCATCAGGCTGTGCTTCCAGCACTGGGACAGGGATCTGTGCTTCAGTGACAGGAAAAAATCCCTTCCACCCTCTCCTTTTTCTCATGGGTTGGGAAAAGATTCCTCCCTTCTTCTCCTTTCTCTCATGGGTTGGAAAATCAAACTTCATGCTCTATAGGAACGTCAGCTTCAGGATGATTTACTTCATTCTTCCCTCCTGTATGTACAGACGCCCAAAGAGATCAAGATGGGCTGCAGAAGATTGATTTTCCTATTGATACGATATGTACTTTACAACTAAATTAATTAACTGTCACATTGATTAACATGTTAAAATACACAATTAAAATACACCATTTACGACAGCAGGAAAAGCCGCTTCCTTTGGCTCTGGCAGACATCAGAGTCCCTCGTGCTGCTCCCACATTCCCAATGGGGTCCCTCAGCACTGCACACAGCCCGGCCCCTACGAGCAGAGCTGCATAACGCCCAGGTGATTTCCCCGTGATTATTATTTACTACGTGACCTTGAGAATGCAGCTCTGTTTACTGGGAGCAATTTCATGGCCGGCCCCCATCCGGCAGATTGCAGGAGATGGCGTAAGCTGAGCACGTAGACGTGTGCTTGCACCAGCAGTGTGAGGCAACTCCAGCGAGCTGGTTTTGTTGCTCGCAGCAACCTGCTTCGTGGCACTGTGAGATAGGATCAGGCCCTAATTTAGGAGGAGGGAGAGGATGGTTCCTCCATGCTGAGCTGATGGGGCAGAGCAGAGGTGCTCGAGTACCCAGTGATGGTGTTGGACAAATATTTAGAGCTCCAGGATTGTTCTCTCCAAATATTGGCAATAGAACAAAAAGCACCCATAGCTCTGCGCCCGCTTAACAGGGGAGAAAAGGGCACACAACTCCATTGTAAAATATCTTTTGCCAGTTCTGTTTTCACCCACATGGGAGGATTCTGGCTCTTCCAGCTCCACAAACACCCATAAAACTTCCCCTGGTGTTCCTTCCAATACATGAAGGGAGCATACAAACAGGAGGGGGAACAGCTGTTTACGAGGGTGGATAGTGATAGGACAAGGGGGGATGGTCTTAAACTGAGACAGGGGAGGTTTAGGTTGAATATGAGGTGGAAGTTTTTCACAGAGGGTGGTGATGTACTGAACAGGTTGCCCAAGGAGGCTGTGGATGCCCCATCCCTGGAAGCACTCAAGGCCAGGCTGGATGTGGCTCCGGGCAGCCTGGGCTGCTGGTTGGTGGCCCTGCACACAGCAGGGGGTTGGAGCTGATGGTCATTGTGGTCCTTTTCAACCCAGGCCATTCTGTGATTCTATTTTTCCTATGATACTGCAGCTCCCAGCCCTGTGCTCGGTGCCACAACGGGTGCCTGCACACAACCAAGTGTTGTAAGACGGAGAGCTGCGGTGCCAGGAGCGTTACTCAAGATTTTGTCACCCACTGTAATAAGTTCCATTCTAAAATTAGGCAGTGTTATCATTTATTGGCATCTGCTCGTATTTCTTAAATCTACCACTTCATTGTTGGTTCCTATTGTTCTCCCTGCTTTGCCTGCTGGGATCAGAGGGGGAGGAGAGCTCAGAAAGCTCCAACAACTCCCAAAACCTAATAAAGCCCACAGCATCCACAGACATGCATTTAACAAACTGGCCTAAAACCACCCCAAAATCTCACATATCTCAGAAAAAAAAGAAAAAAAAAAGAAAAAAAAAAAAACTTGAAAGGTCCACTTGTAATTCCCTGTCCCACTTGGCTGGTTCATTGAGGCTCCTCTCAAATAGCATTGCACAAGGTGATAAATGAGGTGGAACATAATACTAAATGAACCGAGCAGAGGAGGATGCTCTTGCATCCATGCTGCCAGGGCTGTGTCCCTTTTGCTGTTCTTTGCTCTCCAACAAATGGGGCTTCTCCCTCCACATCCGGAGAGATGCAGAGTTGTGCAGTCGGTGCACGCTCTCACACCTGCACGTCTCCTCCTGCTCACTGTGCATGCAGAGAGGAATCATTCACTTCTTATGGCTGCGGCTCTGCGATAGCATCCCCACACATGTTGCTGCTTGCAAAAGCCATAGTCGCTCTGCTTCTGTTTGTAAACAGGCAAGATGAACCGTCAGCAGGAGTCTGGCTGCTGGATGAAAGTCCCACCCGATGCCTCTGGATAGAAACTAAAGGAATGGCTTTGGAGATAGCGAGTGGGAGCTAACCCTGAGGTTCCATCGATCTCAGCCCACCAAAAACCTCACGATTCCCACATTTGCAGAGGGAGCTGAGATGCAAAACAAGTGAAAGCACTGAATGCTGCTGGAACAGCACGGCACGGTCAGGAAAAGGAGAGATTGGAGCTGCTGCAGCTCAGCCCTGGGCCAGGAGCTGAGTAAGTGGTGGTGAAATGCAAAGCTGTGGTTGCACATGGGGATTGCAGGGCCCGGTGAGCAGCCAGGGTTGCAACAGCCGCTGCTTTGCACCCGGAGCACCGAGGAAGAGAGGGGTGAGCTGGGTGGCAGGCCCTGACCTCAGCGCCTTGCTCACAGCTTGCTCACACCTGGGGTTTGCTCAATCAGCAGCTGTCGGTGTGCGTTTCCCATCACGCACAACGGCCACTGCAGGTAGAGGTGTCAGGGGAAAAAAAATCAGGAATTGTAAAAACAGACATTTTAAAAGAGCAATTCTGTTCAATGCTTGCCAGTGCCGGCCAGGAAAAAACACGGGCAGTGAATATTAGTGGTCATTGTGTCAATACCAGTGAATGGCTGTAAAAATCAGGTATAAATGGGTGGAAGATGAGGAGAGAAACCATGCTGCATGCAGGTGATATTCACAGGTTTAAGCCAAGGCTTACTGAAGCAGTCAGCACTCCTCCCTGGCTTTGCCAGGGCACTTTGCAGCTCTCAGTACCCTCCCCAGTGCCCCCCATTTCGTTATCCTCCTTTGATTGCTGTAGGAAATGATGCAGGCAGAGAGAGGGGGCAAAAAGTGGCACTGCAGAGCCACACTGCAGGCTGGCATCTCCAGATATCTGATGGATGAGAGCATCTGGAGGATGTTCATAGAGGATGTGTGGTGAGGACTTTCTAACAGAGTGCCTCATTTTTGGCACTGGAGGAAGACCCCCAACCTGCGCCATCACCTCTCCTCCTCCCCAGGCTTTGGGTGAGAGGTTTCAACAGGGCAGAAACCCAAAATCTGCCACCTTTGCCATCCATTTTGCAATAGAAAACTCATCCTGGCATGACAGTGAGGCAGCCAAGCCACCCACACAGTTTTCACTCTTCGTGCATTACAACCCGCGTGGGGCAGGGTGGCAATTAAAACTGTGTAACACAAGGAAGACAATCTACCATATGACAAGTCAATCAAAGGAACCGGGTTGAATAATCTTTTGAAGGTGCGGGTAATAAAGGCGTGGCTGTTTTGTAAATACATTGGTCATTTTCCCCAGGGGTTTTCAGGAAGAGAGCGAGGAACTATATAAAAGTTCCCAAATGGGAGAGGAGCTCATTCACTCGGCTCCGTTCCCTCTGAGCAACCTTTCCAGACAAGGTGAGTGTTTGCTACATGGCTAACATTGCATTGCCAGGGAAATGTGCAGGACGGAGCTGTGCTGTGCTCTTATAGGAACGGCTCCTTCTGCAGGTGCTGAGATGATGGAGATTCTGCTTCACGGGCAGAAGCAATTCTGCTCCATCACAGCTCTCTTGCAGCCTCTGCTAGGAAGCGGAATTTGTTGCTCTTACCAGGATGTAGCTGCTTCAGGTTTCTAGCTATCAAAAGATGGGCTGGAAATAAAAGGAGTAAAGGAGGGGATGTGGGAATGAATGAGAGATGGGGTTTTAATTGCATTAATGAGCCTGACTCCTTCACTAAGCTGCTTTAGAAAATGTAAATGTTTGTGGGTTGTAAGTATTAAGCTCTCCCTGAATAAGTCCAGGAAACAACGGAGAAGGTAGATCTAATCTGCGAGGGCAGGAGCAGCCCGGAGAGCCTCCAGCTCCATAAGCACAGCCTGTGTGTCTCCTGCCTCCTTCAACCTCAGCTCCAGGGGCTTGCCCCCTCCCGGGGGGTCAGATGTGTGCATAGGGTGCTCCTCATGCCCTGGTGCATCGGGCAGCAATGAACTGAGGGTCTGCAGGGCACGTAGAGAGCAAGGAGGGCACAAGGAGGGAGGGAGGCACAGGAGTTCCTTTGTTATGAGCGCCTGGCTTTGAAAATGTATTCTGCTGTGTCTCCAATATCACCAGTCCTGGCTGTAAATTTACCACCTGTGCCAGGGAAGCCCAGTTTGAGACCCTTTTGTCCAAGTGCTGCTGCAATATAAGTTGACAGCAGGCAGCGCATCCATTCCTCCGTGGCATGGATTATTGCAGCACATCCTGCATGAGTGCTTGTGAGGTGCACCAAGGGAGAGCAGGAATGTGAAGCCTGGATGATACAGAGATCAGGGTGACAGTGGGGGCATCGAGTGGGGTGGTGATGTGGGAGCAAAGCCCCAAAGTGGGGAAGTGGGATGGGTAGAGGGGTCGATCCTGCTGGGCTCGGAAACGCACAGGGGAAATCTGAATGCAAAGCAGAGCGTGGAAAGGTGTGTGCGTCTCAATACAAGGCTCTTCTCCTTCCCAGGGCTCCTGCTCTGATCGAAGATGTGCTCCCGTGCTGACAGAGGCTGCCACAGCTCTGAGAGCTCCTCCTGCCACAGCGGAGGTTCCTCCTGCCATGGCTCTGAGGAGGTCACCTGCCACGAAGTGAGCGCCGTGCAGGATGGGACGCCCGTGGTGGTCCTGCAGCCTCAGTGCCCTGTGGTCACCGTGCCCACTCAGGGCCCCGTGGCTCCCGTCCCATGCCAGCAGCAACAGCAACAGATCAAGCAGCCGGTGCAATGGCCCACGCAGCAGCAGAAGTGAAGGGGCTGCGCTCATCCCTCATCTCTGCAGGGCACAGCCCTGAGCAGCAGGAGCAGCTCCTGCCCCTCCCCTCCAGCACATATTGCCTCTCCTGATGCTGTGACGGAGCGTTGGCACGTCAGAAATGTGATTTGCCCACTTGCATTTGTATCCGTTATTTTCCTGCTTCTGTATCCAGTAGCAAAGACGTGATATTAAAATGTAAAGCTCACAAAACGTGCTGGTGTCCTCCTTGTCTTTCCACCGTTAACCACCTTTAGCATCACCTCCAAGCCCAGCTTTATGAATGAGAGCTGCCTTCCACGTTGCAGACTGCTTCCCCCTTCCCATTGCAGCAATGCATCAAGGCTCCCATCCCCACCTTTGTGCATCTGACAGACAAATCCAGATGTCAGGTTGGGCAAAACTGTCTGGGTTGAAGGTTAAAGCCATCCTGTGCAGTGCCTGGCCCTAGGGCTCAGAGTCCTGGCACATTTTGAAAGAGCTAAAAGCAAAGCCTTGGATTTGCAATACAGAGTTCTCCTTACATGGCTCCATTTAGGAAGCCTGGAACTCATTGGTGACCATGAACAAGAGGGCATAAGCAGAGGAAGGACCAGGTTATATTTAATCTTCCTTCTGATCTGTTCCATATCAAGAATATGGGGTTAGATAGATTACTTCCACAAGCTCACTCTACCTTTGAAAATGTCAACAAGGGCTCATATTGCCTAGGTGAAATACCAGCTGTTGCAAAAAGCCCCTTGGGTGTAATTCAGGCCATTCACTCACCATTGACTCCCATTGCGAACTGCGGGCTCATGGCTGAGCATCACATAGAGCTGAGGGAGGAGAAAAGGAAAAAGAACACCTGAATCTTCTCAGCAGAAGCCAACAAAGGGCTGAACTTTCCTAGAAGGGGTAGAGAAACAGGAATATCAAATGGTGAGCTGTGTTTCCCATTGCACCATGCTCATCCCCAGGTTCTTCTGCAGCATCCACCAGCATAGAGGCTGCCAAAATTCATGCCTCCGTGGGCTGAGAGCAATGCTCTGTGTAATGCGCCAGATATTTAATTAACGAAGGCTTAGCACTGAGCCTTTGAATGAAACAAGAAACTTATTATTAGCACTTGTTTTATTATTACTGTTAATTAAAGCGATGAGGCGCAACGTTCCCATTGAGGATTGCAGGTGTAGGGGTCAGAGACGTGCAGCACAGAACTGGGGGATGTTGCGTGGTGCCATCATCTGCGCCTGTCCCGTGGCCACCCGGGTGCCAAACCCACCCTGGGAGGGTGAAACCAAAGCAGACAGAGGCTCTGGGCTGAGCCTGAGCCCTACTGAAAGCATTTGAGGGAAGGAGAGATAAAAATCTCCTATCTTCATGCTTTTAAAGCAGTCCAAGTTCTCACGTACGTGCCCGTTGTGTTGTGTCAGTGGTTGGAGGAGGAGGTGGGGAGTGGAGACAGCAAATCTCACCTGAACAGTGCTGAGAAGGGAGGCTGGAAAGTGGGTTGCACCGATCCAGTGAGAAACCATCCTCACTTTCCTCTTGTCATCACAACACCATCACAACTCAGTGCCAAGAGCATTCCCTGGGGATGGCTCAGCCCAGTCAGCAGTAGAGTAGGGGACAAGATATGGGCCAGGAAAAGCACAATGAACCCAAAGGAACTACCAGAAATGGGAGAGACCAGGAGTGCCCCCAGAGCACATCTCTTTCTGCCACCTTTTTCTCTGCTACCCTTTGAGATAAGCAGGTGTAACCCATACAGAGAGCCTTCCTACAGTAAAATGGGACTTCTTTCAGTCCTGCTTTGCCCTTATCTGTGTGACAGCACCTTCTGAATGATGTTATTAGGTGTGATTTAGCAGGGAGAAAACAAGGAGTATTCCACAGAAGGTCTCTCCCTCCTACACTATTTACAATAAACAAGGTGGTTGGATTTAGGTAGAGCCAGGTCTGTATGGAGGGAGTAAACAGAGCTGGAGTCTATAAATAAGTTATTATAAACCATCCACATCAGTCCAATCTTTGCCTACAACACAGGTGTGGGGGGAGAGGTGAGGTCAAACTGCAGGGAATGGGCTGGGAGGAGAGATTTTATAGAGACCTCAGTGTGAGGCACTGTTGGAGAATGGGGGCTTTGCCATCCCATGCCCGCAGCCCTTCGTCTGCTGCCTTTCCTTCCCGACATCTGACTCACCTGCTTTATTTTTACCTCCCTTTAATATGACAACAGATTTACTCCTGCGCATGACCACGTATTCCTAAAGGCTGAGAGGTAAATAAAACTTTGGAGAGAGGTATTTATAGATCCGTGGTGTACGTCGTGATACCAAAGCACAGACACAAATAGGGCGGTCCAAGGGATGGCGGTGATTCAGCGGAGCATCACCCAGAATCAGCTCTGCCTGACGCCTAATCCCGCAATGCCATCCTGGCGCTGACACATTCTTGCCTCTTATGTGACAAGAAATTGTAATTGCTGAGTTATATGGGCATGACCTGTATGGAGACATGGGAAGGAACCCTGGGGTTCACCCATGATTCAGGGGAAAATCCACTGGGTAGCGTGTACCTCCAGCACAGCAGGATGGATTGTGTGGTTTGCCTTCAGCTACAGCCCCATCCCTGTGTATTTCCACAGGAACTGCAGAAATGTTGTGGTTGAGTGCTGGAAGTGGGGCAGCAGCACCAGAAAGGTTCTGTCCCAGCTAGAAGTTCATGTGTCACCTTCAATACCATGAAGCTGAAGATCTTCAGCCTTGCTATGGAGGTAGGAACGTGACCCACCTTATTACCACCTCAACTGGTAAAGGTTTCCCCAAATTAAACTGAAGGTGTTTCATTTATAGAGCTGCGAGATCATAGGAATAAATTAAAGAAGGACAAAGGGAAACTGGAATGGAAAGTAATTGCACCTATGGGAAGATGAGAGGGATCTCAGACTGATGGGTGCACCTCAAACCATTGCACCCCGGGGTTTGGTATCACTGCCATTAGCACAGTGCTGCAGATTTAGGCAAAGCCAACACAAAGAAGAACAACAAGAGAAAAAAATATATATATATCACTGTTAGGACATTCCATAAAGACAGGTTGAAATTAGAAACAAGGAACTTCTTAGGGCTAATTCCAAATCTGTCATTAAAGTTTCCGGTTCCATTGAGCAATTCAGTGAGAATATTCCTGCCCTAAGCATAATCCCCATGAGCTGCCACTCGTAATCCGTTTTCTTTCACATGGACATGCGATCACGTTTGGCTCTTGGCCCATGTGACATCCCAGCACAGCTTGAAGAAATGATGCTTCTGCATTACAAACCCTGCTTCCGCTGGGTGCTCGCTGCCCGTGACCTGATCTATTAGGATCTCCAGCACTGGCGTCACTTTGCACGAAATACCTTCCAATCTCTTTCATAGGGAGGTGAAGGAATTAAGGCACTATTAATAACCCATGGGACAATTAGAATGCTAAAAGCACAGTGCATCAAAGGGAAAATGTCGGAAGCTGAATACAGCGGATAGAAATGGGCTGGGATATGTAATTATGCTGCACTTGCCAAGAGATGTCTCATGTCCCAGATAACCCTTTGGAAGAGTATAAAAACTCCCTCACTCTGGTTTCCCTCATTCGCTCCTCTGCTCCCATACACATCCATTCCTGTTGCTGAAAGGGTGAGTCTACTTTTTCTGTTTCTCCTCAGTTTCTCTACGAAACCGTCTGCTTCCAAACAAGCTTTGGTAGAGTTGGAGCACAGTACCAACTCCTTCACTCTGGACCATGGTAGAGACGAAGTTCTTATGACCCACATAAGCTGTTTTATTAACACAAATGACAAGGGGGATATAGAGTTGCAGGTACAGGCACAAAAAAAAAAACCAACCAGAATGACTGGAAACTAAAGAGAGAGAAGGACAGAGAAAGAACTTCATGAAAAATATTCATGAAGTTTTTGAAGAGAAAGCACTGGAGGGCCTGGAGCTGCCTACGGGCTACGGACATTTGGTGTAATCTTTTCACTAATGTCTGTAAAATGTCATGTAAATAATGCAGAAGGGATAAAAATCACCTCCCAATATCTAAGCAGTATTGAAATCATCTTCTTATTCATGAAGAACTAGAAATTAAGAAAACTGGGAATTCCGGAGCAAACTAGGGAAAGCAGGGGCTGCTGTCCCAGCATGACATCTTTCTTTTTCTTCCTACAGCTTTGCCAACACTCCATAAAGATGTGCTCCCGCGGGTCCTCCTGCCACAGCCACGAGACCTCCTGCCACGGCTCCCGTTCTTCCTGCCATGACTCGGAGCCCTCCTGCCATTACACCATCCAGAGGGTCCCCGTGCCCAAATACACCTACGTGACGCCGTGCTGCCCCCCGGTGCAGACCTTCTGCCCCCCGGTGCAGCGTTACTGCCCCCCGGCGCAGACCTACTGCCCACCTGTCCCCTATTGCCCCCAGTACACCAAGAACATCTGCAAGCTGCCTTCATCATTCCCCAAGTACTAGGTACACCGGCTGCCTACTGTTCTCGATGCCCGACGCTCAAACCAGCAGATTCCAATCTGGAAACCCCAATTCCCATTTGGGATGAATCCTTGAATCCTTCTTCTGCGATTAGAATTTCCTTCAAAATGTAAATTTGTTCTGTTTCGATGTATTTAGCAAGCAACATCCAGCCTTTGCTCTTCTCCTGAAGGCTGGGAATGGCTTCTCCTGGTAGCACCTTACTTAACGATGTGTCATCCTCCAACCATGTAGATGAGCCAATAAAATTTCATTGCCTAAAACAGAAAAAGTTTGCTTTGTTGACTCTTTGACATCTTTACTTAAGAATTATCTTTACCTCTGATGGTTTCTTGCTCTTCTCTGCTCACACATCACCAAATGCCCACATGCCAAAGTTTCAAAATGAGTGAGAGCCATTCATCCCAGCCACGCTCCTGCAGCGGGTGGATGCCTTTACGTACAGCACACAGAGAGCTCTCCTGCACCCAGCTAGCCTGGCGCTGCCTGTCCCTGTTCCTCAATTCAGCAGTGCAGCATGCTTCATTTCTTAATCTGACTCAGGATTACAAAGGGTTTGAGGCATCTAATAAATGCAAATAGGCACCTAGAGGACTTCTCTAACCCTCCTTCTTTCACTGGACTGCAAATTACTATTTTCATCAAATGCTGCACACAGAACTAAATGCGAAACCTCTCTCTGCTTTTACAACCTAAACTAATCCTTATCTCACCACCAGCTGGATTAGCCACCAGCCCATCTAGCTGAGATGTCTGTTCCAGAACAGGATGGCTCACTTCCTTCTGCTGGTTCTTCTGCATCGGTGTCACAAAGAGCTCAACAATTAATTTCCCCTTATGCAGCTGATTTTTGGTAACCATGCTGGGGAGAAGTGACGGCACCCAACAGGACAGAGGGCTGACATCAGGCTCCTCCCGAAATATAACTCTTTGTCAACCTTGCTGAACCATTTCTACATTGCTTATAACTCCTGGGTTGTTCAGAGGGCTGCAGGTGAGCTTCTCTTTATCCAAGGCTAGCTTGAGTTTTTTGCTGAATGATGACCTCAAGAAATCAAGAAGTTAAATAAATCTAACCAAATATGAAGGAATTCTGCCCTGGGGTGAGTTCAGCATAATTTAGCATCTCACAAAAGATTGCTATTCTGTCTATTTTTTTTTCTTAATTTATCATGAAAGCAAACTCCAAATGACATCTCTGTCAGGATAACTGCTGCCTCACGAGCTCAGTTAGCAACTTTTCAGACCCGCTGTTCTACCTGTGGGAGCACTGATCCAGGGGTTGATCCCTTACGGTCCTGCAGCTCCCACTTGGATAATAATCCCAGTATAGGAATGAATACCTGTTTTATTGCCTTAGAGTCAAGTCGTAGAGCACTGTAAGAGAAAAGGTGAAACACTGCAATGAATAAAAACTACAGAACTGCTTACGTAGATCAGGAGCCCAATGTGATTTGGGAGCTGAAAATAGGATGCGAGTTGGCTAGGAGTTGGCTTAATGTCTGGAATTTGATATCCTCATCTTCTAGGAAGGATGTAAACAGCACAGTATGACGGCACAAGGGAAGAACAGCAAATCGCTGGTGAACTAACAAGTGGAATGAAAAAATTGGAATTGGGAACATCCTTCTAATGTCATCTCCGGTGTTTAGGCATTAGGTGAGCTTAGGCCAGTCAGGAGGACTTCCCTCTAAGGATGGTCCATGTGAGTTGCAGCTGTTAATTACTGTTCCTCGTGTCACGACAGATGTATCAGCAAAAATGTGAGTCTGCCACACCGACCAAGGGGCAGCAGGCAGGGTAGGAGTCAACACTCTGAATTGCTCGTTGATGCAACGCTGGTTGCCCAATGACAAATCACTCTTTAACTCCAGGGTTAGGTTCGTTCATAATGTATAAATATCTAACTACCTACAAAATCCTCTTATAAAGCAGATTAGGAAATCCACTGCCTATTAACATGTTAAGGGAAAAATAATAATTGGTTTTCCCAACCATGTCAAATCGGAAATGCTAAAAAAAAAAAAAAAACAGACACAGAAGATAAATATGAACGTGGTTGATTGTCAGCATTGCCAAAGGATGCATAATCTCTTGGACAAGCCCATTGGGAGCATATAAAAGTTCGTATCCCTTGCTGCTCCTTCATTCAGCTTCACTTCTCAGTGTTCTTCTCTGCTCCTACAAAGGGTAAGTTGGATTATATTGAATTATCTAATACTTGGCATCAGAAATCACACTGGATTTGGGCTGATTGGTTCTGCGTTCAGACCTTGCCTTTCTTGTTTTTAGTCTGTGACTGGGTGCCTCTGGGGTCTAGCATGGAATTAATTCCCAAAATCCTTGGAAAAGGAGGGAGAGAACTAACAACTATATCAGTGCTGAGTACCAGTTGTAAATTTCAATCTTCAAATGCCATCAGCAATATCTTGCTAGGGAAATGTCCACTTGAGTGGGACCACTGTCGAGTAATCCCAAAAGGACACAGCATTATCCACTTCGGAGTTAGGATGTCCCACATGTAACAAAGTAAAGGAGAATGAATTTCCCCAGAATAACCAAGAAAAACCACGAGGAAGGATGCAGCAATTCAGAGGGGAGCTGTTGAACCAGTATGACATCTCTCTCTTCTTCTTCCTACAGCTTTGCTAACACTCCATAAAGATGTGCTCCCGCGGGTCCTCCTGCCACAGCCACGAGACCTCCTGCCATGGCTCCCGTTCCTCCTGCCACGACTCAGAGCCCTCCTGCCATTATACCATCCAGAGGGTCCCCGTGCCCAAATACACCTACATGACACCGTGTTGCCCCCCGGTGCAGACCTTCTGCCCCCCAGTGCAGCGCTATTGCCCCCCAGTGCAGCCCTGCTGCCCCCCAGTGAAGACCTACTGCCCACCCATCCCCTACTGCCCCCAGTACACCAAGAATATCTGCAAGCTGCCACCACAGTGCCCCAAATACTAGCTGCAGGATCCAGCCACGCTCCACCACTACTGGCTCCTCCTCCTTGGACACCATGGCCATGGGTTGACGCATCGCTATGGACATCCCAGGGTCTCTGCTCTCTGCCTCATCACTGCTGTGCATGATGTGCTCACCCAGTCATCTTTCAAGGATTCGCTCTTTCCAATGACTTGGGAAATGTTCTCTCCGTGTATTCAGTACATAATTACCATTGGGAATCTTTTCATGATTTGTGTTTCTGTTTCAGACTCATCTGGCTGTGGGAAACAATAAAGCTTACAATTAATGAGACTCGTATTCTCCTTTCATTTCCTTACTCACTTTTCAGGCTCTTGGATTCCTCCCTTCAAAGTCCTCCTCCACAAATGCCACCACTGTCAGTGTCCAACAGCAATTTCTCAGTACAGCTGGGGAGAAAATAGTCATATTAGTAGAGAAAATAAGTCTTCATCTACCAAAGTTCCATGTGGATCTCAAGGGCTGAGCACCACAAAGCATCCCCTCCTGCCACCAACCCATAAGCTATTCTGCAGAGGTTCTTCATCCCACTGTCTTGGAAACAACAACAAAAAAAAAAGACCATTGACTGCAAATTGAATGGTAGCTTCTAGAACGTGCAGAGTTCATTCCATAAAAGGGTAATAAATAATTCACAGTTGCCCTTCTTCTTAGTCAATACATGCAAATAATGTATCCCAAGATCAGCTGTTCAACTTGACCGTGTCAGTGCTTCCAAATATCTCAGTATCTCCATACAGCTAAGAAAACAGAAGTCATGCACTTCTCTTCCCCACACCAGCACTGTTTGTTGCTAACACATCCTTTGGAATGTAGAAATGGCCAAGCCCCAAGAAGGTCAATTTCATGTCAGATTCAGGTACACTAGCATAGCACCAATCCCAGCGCCATGATACCCTCTTATTGAGAAATCATCAACCAAATCCTGCTGCCAGGTGTGTGTCAACACCCATGTCACTCAAAAATTGGCATTTCCTCACTCTAGGTTGGGCTTTCCTGGTGTACTCCTCTGGAACAGCTGCACGCAATGGATGCAAACTCTTTAGATTGTATTTTCAATGGCAGGCCCTGATTATGAAAGATTCAGAAACATCTGTGAGCAGTGGAACCTGAAGAAGCCCCACTGGGAAATCTGTGGAGGAGGTGGAAAGAGTTGAGGGGATGTCGATATGATGCTGCTGAAGGACAGCAGGAAGAAGGATAGGAGAAGGATGGGTACAGACAGTGGAAAAGCACCAATTTCATCACCTTGGCAGACTCAGGCTCTGTTTTGTTCAGTGAAGGAATCACTAGGATAGATTGGCAGCTGACACTGAAGGTCTTGGAGGTCTTTTCCAGCCTAAATGATTCCATGATTCCATGACTTGCATTTGATAATGTCATTTCCTCTTGACATTAAACAACAGGTAAATTAAGATCCTGAGCTGTCACTTGAACACGGCAGTTTGCCTGCTACAGGAGTCAGCATTTCTGAGCTGTAATGACATTTCTGCCCCTGATGCAATCCCAGGTGCCCAATGGCACGCTAATTAACATCTACCAGATTACCGTCAGTCTGTAGGAAACAGGAAAAGTACCACTTCCCAGATCCTCGTGGAGAATTCGCTGGGAAGGAAATATGGGAGAGAATATCACGCGTCAAAGAGGAAGGGCTAAGACTAGGGCAGCACCAACACGTGTCATATCAAGTGCGTGAATAATCCCATCACCATTGCACAGCAGTGCCTCATGATCAAGATCACCTTTCGGAGCTGCATAAAAGCCTGCTCAGCCCAGTCCTCCTCACTTGCCATCCCTTCCTGACTCTTCTCCTGTTGCTGCAGAGGTAAGGATGCTTCTCCTCTTCATTCTGGCTCCGTGTGGCTGTATGAAGGCACTGGGGTGGAAAATGGGCTTGGGAAGAGGATGGTGGGGCTCCTTGTGTTGGATTGAAGGTCTGGGCTTTGTGCAGGAACGGGCAAAGCAAGTTGAGAGGAAGAGGGTGAGGCAGAGCCAAGGGGGCACGTGGGATAGACTGGGAAGAAATGGAAAGAAAGAATTCAATAGGGAGATCAAGAATAATTTTGAAAAGAAAGAAAGGAGTGGGTGAGGGTGGGTAAGAAGCATATCTGGGTCTCTTCTCATCACCATGACCTCTTGATCCCAGCAGCTTTGCCAACACTCCATAAAGATGTGCTCCCGCGGGTCCTCCTGCCACAGCCACGAGACCTCCTGCCACGGCTCCCGTTCCTCCTGCCATGACTCGGGGCCCTCCTGCCATTACACCATCCAGAGGGTCTCCGTGCCCAAATACACCTACATGACACCATGCTGCCCCCCGGTGCAGACCTTCTGCCCCCCAGTGCAGCGCTATTGCCCCCCAGTGCAGCCCTGCTGCCCCCCGGTGAAGACCTACTGCCCACCCATCCCCTACTGCCCCCAGTACACCAAGAACATCTGCAAGCTGCCACCACCGTGCCCCAAGTTCTAGCTGCAGGATCCAGCCACGCACCCAGCTCTGCAAACCATGGACACCTTCCTTCTTGATGGACTGACCTCATCCTCAGTGTTCATTGCTTATAAGCCGTAGTGCTTCTCCATGAGCAAATGCTTTCAAAGCAGTTGGAGGACCATGCAATATCAGGGTGCACCACCTCTGGTTCATTGTCTGTTTGAGCTCTTTCCACCGGTGCTACGCACGGTGTTTGCTGCCAATAGTTTCCTTCTTGCTTTGCTGCTCCCATTTTCAGCCAGAAAATAAAAGCTGCATTTCAAGCATTCTGGATGTGTTTAGTCACTCTGTCCTATTCAATTTGTGGGTTTTGAGCCATGATTTAATCACTGGTGGACTCAGCCGTAGCACAAGAAGCACCAAGGAGGGGTGGAAGTTGGGGAAATGCCCACAGTACTGCACAGAGGGGCTGCAAGCACTGTGCTGGGTTAATTCTGGGTGAAAACTGAGTGTTTGCAGTAAGCAGATGCAGTGAGGGTGTAAGAGTTACAGCCTGGGGCTTTCCCTACACAGTCATGTTTGCGCTCCACAGGGGATCTTTAAAAGGTGCTGCTATATTTGGAAACAAAACAAAGCAAATCCTGCAAGGACATTAACAGTGCCTTGGAACACCCTCAATTAAATGTTTTCTACAGTGTAAAATGAGCAAAGGTTTCCCAGGCATGATTCATCCATCCTGGAGCAAGCAAGGCTGGGTGAGCTGCGCACTGGAAGTCCCCAGTAAATAACCTGTTGGAGTAGAAGTAATTGGAAATAGTTCTCTATAAGTGAGAGAAATTTGTCATTATGGAGGAACAACCTATTAAAGAGGAAAAGTCACCAATTGAAGACAGAGGGCAATTAATTACAGAGCTGAATCCTTCTTGTCGCCATTACTAAGAGATGGCTCACTTTTAGGCAACTGGTGGGAAACGCATTAAAAACTCCTTCCCTTCTGCATTCCTCACTTCTCTGCAGTCAGGTGTTGGGTCATTAATTGGGATGGCCCCAATTAGGTGTTGGGTCAATAACTGGGATGGCTCCAAATGGGTACTGGGTCAATAATTGGGATGGCTTCAATTAGGTGTTGGCTTTTATTGCTCATGAGTGGTTTTGTCTTCAAGCACATGCATTCATTTTCATGCCCCGAGCATTCAACTTTCTATTCCATGATTAATCATGGCACTTTTTGCTTCTTCCTCCTTTATTCCCACGAAGGACTCACAGCTCTGACTGGGTTATGTTTTCCTCTATGCTTAAGCCTGAAGTTCTGTTAACTTCAGGATGAGAAGTTGCAGACATAACAGGAAACAAGAATGCAAGTTTTGTCAGCTTCATCACCTGCAACAGCAAAGATCATACACTGGGTGGATGTTTTACTTCACTGGAATATATAAATAAAATTAATAAAAATCTAAGACCATAAAAATTTGCAAAGGGAAGAAGTTCTCCATACCTAACGCTTTAGATAGCTTAGAGGAACATTTCTGCTCCACTGCATCTAACAACATAGTAGCAGATTTCCACAACCAGGATAAACTATTAGCAAAGCCCTGAAGGTTTAATGAGGGGGAATTTGCTTTAGTTGTTACATGGCAACAATTGCTTCACCGCATTCATAATTCACAAACAAAATAAACAACACTGCCTTACTCTGAGCATCTTACATAGGTCTCATGGTTTGTCCACTAAGCCTAAAAGGTAATGGGGATTTCTTTTTTTTAAATCTTTCATTTTACAGTGGGGGATTGGGGAATTGGTTTCTGGTCCTCAGCCTCTTCGACCATTCCTCACAGATGGCTTCAGACGCAGCTGCTGTGCTCAGCCAGCTCCAACAGCAGCACTGCTTCTCCAACCTACCTGCACAAAAGGTGAAGCAGTGCACCACATCCATGCGAAGCCCCACAGAAATCTGCCTCTCCTTCACCAACATCTCTCCTATCGCACTGCTCAGGGTCTCCCCATTTACAATGTCAGGGCACCCTCCTGCTTCCCTGCAGCTCACCAGTCTCCTCCTGGCAATCCCCTGTGTTGCCCTCACCTCCTTTCTAATCAGCTGGTGCCCATCTGTATTGCTAATTAGGCTCTAATGATATGCAGTGACATCGTGCAGCTGGGTCATTAGCATGAAGCTAAAGAAATTCCACGGGAGGTGAAGCCCATGTTTTAACAGATGGGAAGCTGAACTTGGGAAGAGCTTGCCTGGAGAAAGGGGACTTGGTGGGCCCTTTTATGATGGAAGGCCATGAGCCAAGCCTGCCATCAGCTCCCCAACAGAAATGGAGTGGGAACACATGCTTCATACCACCAGAAGTCGAACTGAATGTCAGTCATGACTTCTTCTGTCCTCAGCATCTACGATTCTGGGTTTCGCTGTGTTCCAGGAAGCCTAGGAACGCAGAAGTCCTGGATCTTCTCCCATTTACCTCGGCAGAAATCTCCAGTGAAGATGCAGGAGAAGGTGGTCTGGGGTCCTCAGGTGCTCCCAGGCACACAGACCCTCATGGCATGAGCCGAGTTTGCCCCAGGGTGACCTCAGACGCAAAGCATTTAACATACAGTCA
The DNA here is from genome assembly GCF_016699485.2 of Gallus gallus. Lineage (NCBI taxonomy): Eukaryota > Metazoa > Chordata > Aves > Galliformes > Phasianidae > Gallus > Gallus gallus. The sequence continues at coordinate 1,670,544 of NC_052556.1, forward strand.
CGGCCCTGGCCTCGTGCCTCCCCCTGACCGGAGACAAATTGTTAGGCAGACATCAGTTTGTAAATGTCAAGATGCTCCACGCATTATGTGAGGCCTTCAGGCCATCGTGCAAAATAAATATTAACACCATTAATGAATAATTGCAATACGATCATTAACATTGGCGCTAATGGCTGCCAATGGGTGACGGAGAACTGAGCGTAAAGCTGTACTAAAAATACCTTCCGTAGGTGGATCTTCCACTACTTGAGGGCATATGGGAATTTGAAAACTGGATCGGTATTTTGCAGATCAAGTCATGTTAAGCATATGCTAAGTATGTAAGATTTCCAGAAAACTTTGCTGTCTTGCTTTCATGTAAAGATGTAAAAAAAGAATTGGAAAAATATGGACTCTGGTTTGACCCGACCTCTATTCCACATTCCCAGGATGAATTTGCCTGGTTCATCTAAAATTTCTGCTACTGGTGAGACCAAGGGCATGTATTTTCCCATATCTTCATTGAAGGATGAGAAGTCAGGAGCTTTCTGCTCCACATTTGCTCTTCTGATGACCAGAGGCCCCAAAAAGCGCCATCGGGCTTTACTATTTCTGCCTTCATTAACAAAACATGGGGTCATGGAACTGCATTTGGTGGAACTCCATGTAAAGAAATAAAATTCATATGAAGGAGTGACTGACACCCAAAAGGCCCCTGCACACCTCTGGAATCCAATGCTCCTCAATCCGAGTTATGATTTGTATGTTAATTTGCCACTCACTACCCACCCAGCATCTTGGTGCCACAGCACTACCAGATGCAAAATGAGCAGAAACGTGCTTGTTAAGTCATTCACGAGCACCACACATTAACTTGACATTAAAAAATTGTAAAAAATTCACAGAATAAATTGATAATAACACAAAATTGAGGGGTTGGTCAAAAATAATGAGGCGAAGACCAAACAGATGCGGGCACATTCAACAAATAAGTATAGGCTTAGTGGGTAAATCACAAATTGCTGTGGGGTACCTCATTTCCGTCAGGGCCATTTTCAGCTAAATAAAAGGTCTCCCCATCCCTTTGCTCCTCACTCAACTGAACCCCTCAGTTAGCAAGGTAAGTGTTACCTAGTGTTGTCTGCTAACAACAGTTCTCATTTGGCTTTGGTCAAGCAATGAATGGAAATGCTCTTTGATCTACAACTCTAGAGTAGCGGCTTTCCCATCCTGTTGGTATACTGCTTGCTGCAAAAGACTGTCGGTGTGCAGAGCTGAAGCCTTGGGAGTGGAAAAGAAGCTTTTTTGGGATGGGAATTCAGCAAGTGATGTTCATCGGTCAGTACAGGGAAGGTAGCTCCCAGGATAGCTCAAAAGATGCAGAAATATCAGTGGGATAGCACCGGGTGGCTCAATGTTAGTCTCAGTTTTGTGCAGCTCAGTACAAATAAATGGGAAGTGATGTGTGATATGGCTGTCACCCGTGGGGCTAGACTGCAGCATCAGCATGCCAAAATAAAACACATCTCTGAACTTGAAAAGATGGATTGTATCTTAATGTGCATTGCCTTTCAGATCCTCGCTCCCTCCAGCTTGGACTACATTACCAACAAACACCATGTGCCCCAACGTGTGTTGCTCCAGTGGATGCTGCTCTGTTGTGAAGAGCAAGACAGTGTGCTGCAGCCCCTGTCAGAAGACAGTCTGCTGTGACCCGTGTCAGAAGACTGTCTGCTGTGAGAAGACTGTCTGCTGTGACCCGTGCCAGAAGCCTTGCTGTGACCCATGCCAGACTTGCTGTGACCCGTGCCAGAAGCCTTGCTGTGACCCATGCCAGACTTGCTGTGACCCGTGCCAAAAGCCATGCTGTGACCCGTGCCAGACTTGCTGTGACCCATGCCAGAAGCCCTGCTGTGATCCATGCCAGCAGTCTGTCTGCTGTGACCCGTGCCAGAAGCCTTGCTGTGACCCATGCCAGACTTGCTGTGACCCATGCCAGAAGCCTTGCTGTGACCCGTGCCAGACTTGCTGTGACCCGTGCCAGAAGACCGTCTGCTGTGACCCGTGCCAGACTTGCTGTGACCCGTGCCAGAAGACCGTCTGCTGTGACCCATGCCAGAAGCCTTGCTGTGACCCATGCCAGACTTGCTGTGACCCATGCCAGAAGCCTTGCTGTGACCCGTGCCAGACTTGCTGTGACCCGTGCCAGAAGCCTTGCTGTGACCCGTGCCAGACTTGCTGTGATCCATGCCAGAAGCCATGCTGTGACCCCTGCCAGACTTGCTGTGACCCGTGCCAAAAGCCATGCTGTGACCCATGCCAGACTTGCTGTGACCCGTGTCAGAAGACTGTCTGCTGTGACCCATGCCAGAAGCCTTGCTGTGACCCGTGCCAGACTTGCTGTGACCCGTGCCAGAAGACTGTCTGCTGTGACCCGTGCCAGAAGCCTTGCTGTGACCCGTGCCAGACTTGCTGTGACCCGTGCCAGACTTGCTGTGACCCGTGCCAGAAGACCGTCTGCTGTGACCCATGCCAGAAGACCGTCTGCTGTGACCCGTGCCAGAAGCCTTGCTGTGATCCATGCCAGACTTGCTGTGACCCATGCCAGAAGCCATGCTGTGACCCGTGCCAGACTTGCTGTGACCCGTGCCAGAAGCCCTGCTGCAGCTGCTGTAGCCAGCAGTGCCTGCAGACCTGCTGCCGCCCCTGCTGCTGCTCTGGCCGTCTGTCCTGCTGCTCCTACGTGGTGAAGAAGAAGCCCGTTGTGGTGTGTTGCAGCCCCGTGCAGTACTGCTCCCCGCTGAGGAAGTGCTGCGTACCCATCAGGCAGTGCTGCACCACCGTCAAGAAGTGCTGCTGAACCTGCCCTGCATAGGAGAAACAGGCACAAGGGGATGGAGACCTGACCTTCCTTCTGTTTCACACGATGATGGAGTGCATGCCTACTGATTTTCTTCTGGTTTCCAAATTGAAGCTGTCATCTTCCTTCTTTCACACTGTCTTTTAATTATCAAAGATCTGCAATGCACTTGGATATGTCACCCATTGTACGAGGCATGGAGATCTTACATATTCATTCTCTTCTTGGTGTATGGGACATGGGAAACATTTGCTATTAGTGCAGTCATTCTGTATTTTCTCTCTTGACTTGTAGACAATAAAACTTGGCATTAAGCAAAACACAAAATATCTTGTTGCTTGGTTGTTCTTACCTCGTATTGCCTTGAACGTGTCCTTGTCCTGGTGCCATGTTCCAAGTCATCATCAGCCTCCTGAGGGCCAACATGTGCTTCCATTGCAAGGCAGAACATTTGGGAAACAGAACTGCTCAGCCTAGCTTCTCGTTGGCGTGAATTAGGTCATGTCTAAAGACGGCAGAGCAGTGTGATGCCATCTTGCTGATCCTCTGCCTTAGGTACTCATCTCAATTTTGGCCATCAATCGTAGTGGTTAAGGGCAATAAAACCGACAGGACTGAATGAAGTATGCATAATTCCAAGTTCTGAAAACACCCTACCTCTAACAATGTGTAGAAACCCATTGCTGATGGTTGAGTAGACATGTCCCCTCCCTGGAAGCATTGAAGGTCAGGTTGGATGGAGCTTTGAGCAACCTGGTCTACGGGGAGGCGTCCCTGCCTATAGCAGGGGGTTGGAACTAGATGATCTCAAATGTTCTTTCCAAGCCAAACCATTCTATAATTCTATGGTTTCAATAGGTACTGAGAGGAATTCACTACTCACTGAATAGCAGTCACCATCTCCTTCCTCTAACACCTCTGAAAATAAAATTTACAGAATACCTTTAATCGGTGGATCCTTTTTATATTAGCAAAGATTTTCTTGTGTGGCGTTCCTGGATTATAAGCACCGGAATGAAACCCAGGAGGCAGGATAGAACTTAAAAGCTCCATTCCTCAAATAGCACACACATGAGTCAACAATACCCTCTCCACCTGGCTGAGACTTCCTTAACCATTAACATTCAGGACATGGCTCTGAATTGCATGTCTCAGGAAAGTGCCTTGAGCACTGTCTTGATTGCTCCTCTCAACCAGGCCCTCATAGTATACACAAATTCTGCATCAGAATAATCTTCTCTACCACTTTAGGCTGTCTCGAAAAGATTATTCAGGTCTTTGGGAGCTTTTAAATCGCAGATAAATTATATTCAATGAACTTGTGGAAGGATTTCCCATACCATGCCATAGTGCACCCTATCAGAAGTGTGTTATGTCATGAAATCTTGTGAACGTCAATTTCAGCACATTGCTGGAAAGGCTGCCATTGTAGATTCTTCCCATTTCACAAAGGCACTGCCACTCCCAAACTCATGTAACCACCGTGGAATTTTACAAAGACATGGCTTCCCTTGTAACGTGTGCAAGATCCAAGACCTTTGATATTTCTGACCCATTATGTCCCAGTATCTCCTCAACACATGTTTAAAACCCTGATTAACAGCAGCCTTGAATGTTCATGTCCATTCCTACCCAGGAATCATCCTGGCCAATATAGAATCACAGACTCATAGAGTCATAGAATCATAGGATCACCAAGGTTGGAAAAGACCTACAAGATCACCTAGTCCAACCGTCTGCCTATCACCAATAGTTCTCATTAAACCATGTCTCTCAACACAACCAACAATCAAGCCGGATAAAAGAGCAATAAATAATTTATTTGGTGGATGGCAGGTTGGAGGGCTTGCCCAAAGAGGACGTTACCTCCTGCAGCAGGTATCTGCCTATTAGTGCATGGCCAATGCTCGCCTGGGGACAATTCCAGGAGAGACACCAACGTCATTGGAGATTCTATTCACATCTTAGGAAGAAATTACGTGTCCCAGCCATCATGGGTCACCTGCCATCACTCCAACCACGCGCTCTGAGTCTGCTGAATGTGACAGCAGGTTTTAATTGCCACAAATAGGTGCTACTTCAGCATCTTGGAACTCTGATCCTATATCGTTTGTCCCCTCTTCTCAACTGAAAACCCTATCAGCAGCTTCTTGTCACATGGAGATGTCCATTGGCCACGCTACTTTTCCTCATCCCCAAACCTGTTTCATGGCATCTTCATTGTTTCCAACAGAATCACACAATGTTTCCACAGAATCACAAAAACATGTGGTTGGGAGCATTGAAGGTACAGAGAAAGGTACAGCATGGAGAAATGTGATCAGGACTAGTTTTCTTGAACACTGCAAAGGACACAGAATCAAATCCTTAGTCTGAAACATTCAACTTAAACCGATGAAATAAATTAATCAGCATGAATGCCATGAGAGCCAAGCTACCTCTGCCTCACATACCCTAGAAACGACCTCAGAAAATGGAAAATATGGGAACAACACAGAGGAAAGCTCCATGTATCTAAGAAATAAAAAGTGTGGATGTGAGGACAAAGCACCACTGTGACAGTCCTATGCACACTGAGAAAAGAGAAAGACTTCCACCAACTTTGGATGCACAACCACCTCTCAGAGGCAGGAAAAGAGCAATTCACAGTTACCAACTGTGTCCACTGGTCCCCCGGAATTGCAGCCAAGGGGGCACGTGAGCAATGAATGACATTTCCTTGTTCCAGGCATGGTTCTCCCACCTGCTTCAGCACCCCGAGCAAATTGCTGAGTGTCTCAAGGTCATCCCTGAGGAAGCGGATGGGATCACTCTATAGCTACGTCCCATTCCCATTAATGTAAATTGATTAGAAAATTTGCACTTGTTGTTCATACGTACAACTAATTATGGGGCAGCATTGAGGTGGTGAGCAAGCAGAAAGAAGTCAAGATTAAGTACCGGAAGACATGTGAGAGGCATACGTTGGATGATAAATGGTGAATTGCTGAATAATGCCTCATTTCCAGGGGTACCGTTTGGAGCCATATAAAAGGTTGCCCACCACTCAACTCTTCATTCACTCATCTTGAGTTCCTCTCACCTGTTCTCACTGGTCAACAGGGTAAGTTGGAGCTTGAAGCTTGCTTTCTCATCTGTGTTGTATTGTATCTGTGTGCTCTCTAGGAAGTTATCTGTGATTTCCTACACTGTCTTGTTTGAGGTCAGTTCTAGAGATTGGTTTGGGGGTCCAACTGGGTGGCTTCCTTTTGATGGCCACTAAGCCAAATGCACATGTGGCCAACACCAAAACATGGAGATCTCAGGGACAGGCTGTCTTGGGCTTCTGGACTTTGCCACCCAGTTTGGGATGGGCCTGGGGATAAGCATGCCTTAAGCTGCATAAACTGAAATTCAGGCAGAGAAAATGAGACTCTTTCTGTTCCTTTCCAGCTTCGCCTACACTCCTACCAACACCATGCCCAACGGATGCTGCGGTGGTGGCAGTAACTGCACCGTCTGCTGCTACAGCAGCAAGTCCTGCAAGACGCCGTGCTGCAAGACGCAGAGCTGTTGCCCCTCGCAGTGCTGCTACCCCTCGCAGTGCTGCTGCCCATCACAGTGCTGCTGCCCATCACAGTGCTGTGCCATGCCCTGCTGCATGCCCATGACCTGCTGCTACACCACGAGCAACAGTAACAACAGTGGATGCTGCGGCTGTGGCAACTAAAGCCCTGGGCACGGGGAAGGGCAGCTCTCAGCTCCCCTGCTGCTGCGCCTCTGCTGCTTCCCACCTGGCTTCTTGCTGCTGGATATGGATATGGATACGGCCCTAAGCACCCTCTTTGCTTAGAGACTGCCAATCTCTCCTTTGCTTACCTTTCATCACCAAATGCCTGTAATGTGCTTTGAAGTTTCTACCCACTGACCAGTGTGATTTTCCTTTGTAAGCTCTAGTCCTGCTGTTAACTTTGCCTCTTGGTGTATGGGATGTTAAATGCTTTTCATCACTGCTTTGCTTCAACCTGTCTGGAAAAAAACATATAAATATATCTATTAAAGCCTGTAGTTCATACCACTGCAGAACTTGTTGTGGTTGTCTGTTTGTTATATGATGCATCCAGAGTGCATCACTGCATCTATTGTGTTCTCTTTGCAATTTCTTCCAGCAATGGGCTGCTGCTGGATAGATGGTGTGGTCTGGGGGGGCTTTGAGCACAGAATGAACATCTCTGTGTCCCTGACGCAGCTCTGAGGTTGTACATGAGCCTATTCAGGTATAAGCTGGGTGTCTGTGCACGCAGCCTTCCTACTTTTGCTGTGAAACTAGAAAGAAATAGAAAATTATACATAAACTTGTGATGGGTACGAATGGCTTTTGGAACACTGACATGGGCACGTCACATATAGGAAAGCTTTGCGTGTTTCAGCCAGCTGTAGGTTTACGTAAGCACCTATAAAGAATCCCTACAAACAGTTTAACGTTTATGAGGAGGTCCTGTCTGCACCAAAATGTCTGGGTTTCCCAATACAGAGCTCAGGAGGTGGAAGAAAATCTGAGCTGCCTCCATCACCTTCAAGGAGTGGTTGGATCAGTTGGGGTTACACCATAACACAGTATGTGAGCTCTGCTCTGTGGTCCTCAATCTGTGTTTAACACCCTTTAGCTGATTGCACCCCACATCTGTCCCTTTGCACGAGGATCTGTAGCCCACCCACTGAAGTCCATAAGTATCCCAATTACACACATATCACTATCACGAGTGGGAGATGCCCGCTTAGATCCTCACTTCTTCCCACTGCAGGATTTGCAAATGAGAACTTTTCCTGCTTGAAGGTGCAAGTGAAGTGTTCCCTTTTGATTCCGCCCCATTAATTGCCTATAAATTAATCAGTTCTCACAGGCAGGCAATGTATGCCTCCTCAGAAGAGATCTGCTAGAAAGGAAATGCCATGCATGTTCTCCTTCCCTGCCTGGAGACCTTGCAATTACACGTGTTCCTTCTCCAGCGTTTTGTTCAAGGAATGGCTGTCATTCCAGCAAAGCCTGGGAAGGAGCTGGCAGGATTTACTGCAGGGTGAAGCAGCACTACGATCACATCTGTTCCACTTGCATGGTGCAGAAAGCAAAGCAGGGTCCCTGCTAACACACTCAGGGCTGGCAGCAGCTCAGCATCATAGGACGCAGGGCAGACGCAGGGAACTCACCAGGCGAGCTCCGCCATCCACTCATTAGGAACCTCTCCTCTCGGGGTAATGGGGCAAAACCTTCAAACGAGAGCCACGAATCTCAGTCACAGGAAAACTTCCTGCTGAGTACTCTGTGTTTCTGCCAGCATCCAGCCCCACAGCAAAGGGCAAGGGAGGCCAGCGTTAAACAAGCGTTCATTCCGCCTGGCTCAGTTGCCCGAGGCTTCACCTGGAGCTTCCTGCTCCCTCTCTCCTCCCAAAAGTTGGTTCCACCTCAGCGACATCTCTTCCTGCATGGCTGCAGTCCCTGCCTCCCGCTGAGCCCCATGACTCCACCTGGGACAGGTTTTCTGTGCTGCTTAACTCTCCTGCCCTCAGCTTCTCTCAGTCCATGCTGTCTCTACAGGCCCTGGCAAAACGTCTCTCCCTCCCCATCTTTATACTCTGAAACGCTGCAGTGAGGTCTCCCCAGAGCCTTCTCTTCCTCAGGATCAGTAACCCCACAGCTGTCTCTGCAGCAGAGGTGCTCTCTTGCACCGGGGACACTGCTTTTGGTGCAGCCCCTGCTGCCTTTCTGGGGATGTGTGCACACTGACAGCTCATTTCCAACATTTCATCCACCAGAACCTCAACTCCATCCCCACAGCACTGCATTCACCAACCAGGTTTGCCCTGACCCCAGTGGAGGACCATGCATTCAGCCTTGCTGAACTTCCTGAGGTTATCATGCATCACACCCTTCCCCAGAGCTGTACCTCCTCGCGTTGCCATTTGCACAAGTGCAGTCCCTTGACTTTTTAATTAAAATGCAAAATATTCCACAGGGAATTCAGTTCAGAGGCTTAGAAAATATTCCCAGGGAAGCAGACCTGGCAAAGCAAAGCAGGAACCAAAGCACTCTTCATTGTGTTGGTAATGCCCAACGCAAAGCTGGACCTCCCAGCCTGGAGGATGTGCACAAGTTTAGGCAAACCAAAAAGACGACACGAAGACGCTCTCGAGATCAGGAGGGAATGATGATCACGTGGAGTCACGTGTAGGTGACCAGGACCCAGGAACTGATGTGACCGTGATATGTCCCAAGCACGTGATCTGCATGCTCCTTCCACAAATGCGTGTCCTGTGACCAGGAACGAACACACGTATCTTCACGAAATTCACCAAATATTTGTTTCAGAATCCTATCTGGTAAAACACCCCATCACACACCCAAAAAAACACAGCCTGGGGGCTTCGGTTTCAGCCCTCACACTGACTCAGCATCAGCCAATGCTGAGTAAATCCCTGAGCATCTGTGGCCGTCACGGTCCGCGTTGGTCAAACGGATGCAAGGATGCATTTTTTGGCTCCCATGCAAAGCTGCAGTGAGGACAAATTCATTAGTATTCATGGGAGCCCTTTGATTATCTGCAGGCTAAATAGTTATGAGGGAAAATAGAGGTTGTGATCACAGATAATAAGGCAAAGAGTAAACATCAGAAGACACGTATAGCTAAAAAGTATGGGTTTGGGTTAGTAAACAGGGAAGTCTGAATGGTCAATGGCTGTCTCACTTCCAGGAGGAGGGTGTGCGAAGGGACTATAAAAGGTCTCAGGGTCCAGGGCACTTCATTCGCTCCTCTCCTCTTCTCTCCACTTCTCCTCACCGTTCAGCAGGGTAAGTGAGAGCTTCTAAACCTACCTTCCTATTCACAGAAGAGAAATGCTACGGATATCCGAATAGAGATGGGTGTCTGGGTTGGGTCTTCGGCTAACGCTGGGCTTTAGGAAGGGATATGCTGGGAGCCTCAGGATGGAGAGGCCATGGGAGCATCGGTGGAGCCATTCAGAGCGATGGGAGCATTTCAGGCCCTGGACTGCCTGAACAGTGCTGTATGACTGCTGCAACAGTGTTAGGGATGGAGAAGTGGGCATCTCCACTGCAGCAGAAAGACAGGCAGAAGTTATAGGCAAGACTTACTACCAAAAAAAAACACAAGAGCAGGTTTCAGCTCCTTGAATCTCTGGCACTGAGTGAGAGAGCACTGAGTGAATTCTGCATTTCCAAATCTGCTCCCCGTCACAGCCTGACTCTTTCTATTCCCTTCCAGCTCTGCCCACACAACCATCACCATGCCCAACGGAGGCTGCGGGTGCTGCGGTGGCAACGGCAACAACAACTACACTGTCTGCTGCTACAGCAGCCCGAGGTGCTGCAAGACACCGTGCTGCTACCCCTCTCAGTACTGCTGCCCCACACCCTGCTGCATGCCCATGACCTGCTGCTACACCCTGAGCAGCAACAGCAACAACAGCGGCTGCTGTGGCTGTGGCAACTAAAGCTCTGGGTGCAGAGCAAGGCTGCGCTCAGCTCCCCTGCTGCTGCGCTCCTGCTGCTTCCCCCTGGCTCCTCGCTGCTGGATATGGACATGGATACGGACACGGCCATGGATGTTCCTTCTTCTTTGCTTAGAGACTGCAGATCTCTCCTCCTCTTTGCTTACCTTTCATCACCAAATGCCTGGAATGTGCTTTGAAGTTTCTCCTCGCTGATCAGTGTGGTTTATCCTTTGTGAGCACTAATCCTGCTGTTAATTTTCCTCTCGGTGTATGGGATGCTTTCCTTCCTTGCTTTAATCTCCAATTAGTCATGAAAGAGAATAAAAGCTGTGCCTTATGACACTGCAAACTTCTGGTCTGTGTCAATTCCTTTTCTATTTTCTTTTAAGCCATAGCTCTGATCTGGGACTTTTTTATCAGCTGCTTAGTTTCTGATTACAAGGAATTTGCCAGCAGCTCAGCATGCTCCCAATGGCAGCACCCCGGGGCACACAGTGAACTTCTTGGCTCAGTGCTCACCTGGGGACGAGCAGCACTTGCTGGGGTCAGTGTGCCAAGCCATGCAGTTCCTGCCATCTTTCCATGCTTACAAGAAGCACCATCTGCAATAGAAGCGCCCATATAACCCTATAGCAGAGATAAAGGTCCTCTGATTAATGGAAACCTTCCCAATGCATGTGCTGAGCAGCAAAGTTTCATAGCAGTCCAATACTTTACCAGTAATAGTAAATAGACAAGCAAGCATCCCAACAAAGACAGATGGTGCAGGGAGAGTCACTGAAAGATAAGGAGATATGAATGTAGTTGGAAGGGTTTGGGAATGCTGTCTGATCCCACCTGGGGTTCTATTAAAACATGGCAGTGAGATCCAGAAGTGAAATATTTGCACTTTGTTCTTTGCAAAATTCCATGGGAAGAACGAAACATCTTTTGTAATGAGATAAATAAAACAAAACCAAACAACAAATTCTATAGAAACAGCATCATCGTGGGACTGCAGCAACGAGCTGCAAATCAAAACTCCTGCTGGCCCTTCGCCAAGGGTTTTTCCACCCTTACAAGCAAGTCCCGTGCCTCCCTGCAAAGCAATTACATTTTTTCCTGGAGCTGGAGAATGCATCATCCCAGCAAAGCCCTGCGGTGACACCCCTGCATTCTGTACATGCTTTTCCCTGTGATTCAAACCCCACCGCTGCTCAGACAAACTCTGAGCATCACTTCCAGAGCTCCGCTGTGGAATGGAAGTGCCTTTTGCATGGACAGCCCGGGGCTGCTGGGAGAGATGCTCTGCTGGTGTTTAGACAGAAATGCAAAGAGGAGGAGCTCCACGGGCAGTGAGTCAATGCGGAACCATCAGGAGGTGGACACGGCCCTGGACAAAGCATGGCATCGTTGGTTGGTGAGGTCAGCACCACTCCGTGATGTCCTCATTCCAGATTTGCAGAGCATAAAAGGGGGTTTGGTGCTGGACCTGCTCACATGGGGTGAAAAGGCAGAAAATCCTGGTTGGTGTTGAGCAGCACCAGGGATTGTGTTGATTTCCCAAAGAGAGAGAAAAACCCAAAGTGTGGTTTGGGGTGAAAAGCCACCCTATGGCCACGGGGCTTAGGGGTGGCCAGAAACAGAGTGCAAACATCAAGCAGTCATTAACGAAAGCAGAATTCATTCTTTTTCCAAATTTTCCTTTGGAAAATAAAAATAAAAAATAATAAAAAGCCATTTGTTTTGGCAGGAAGGTTATTCATTTTCTAGGATGGGTTTATCTCTACCTCCTTTGAACCCTCCCCATGGAAACCCATCACTATTTGCATGCTGCTCCAGCATCCCATTCCAGCTCAGTTGGGTGCGGGATATGGGACCCCCATCCCTGTTGGTGGGTTTCCCACTGCCATGAGACTTTCTGGGCACACCAGTCAGCATCACGGCATTCCAGGTATCCTTATTCCGTATCCCATCTGACGTACATTAGGCAACAGCCTATTTGAGCATGACCGATGGGAGAACTAATTAGATAATGGCCAATGCATATGCAAAGAGCTACGCTGACATTACAGCGAGGGAGATGCTAATTGCAGCTGATTAATCCAATAGTAAGTGCCAGAAAAAAAAAAAAAAAAAGAAAAAAAAAAACAACATGCAGAAGTGGCACTCAGTGCTCAGCTATTAATTCCCATGGCATGCCTCATTGTTAGGAGAGCACGGCTGGATATAAAAGCTTTTGGCTCCGGTGTGGTCCTCAGGACTCGGACACTGCTCAGCCATCCACCAGCAGCCACAGGGTGAGTTGGATTCCCTCCACTGTTTCAGATTCCTAATTTTTGCATAGAAACAGCCCCGAAGAGCAAAACTCCATTGTTTTCTTTTCCCCAGCCTGTTTATCCCCAAGGGCTTGGCCATCTCTGCTGCACGATGCAGTACCGTAAGGGTGAAGATAACGTGGATGTGTGCCACGATGACACGACCTGTGGTTGCCACGATGGCCCCGTGAGCATCCCGGATCTGTCTCCATGCCACGACCGTAGCAGCCTCAGCCACGACATCGAGGGGTCCTGCCAGAGTGTGCCACAGGGCTGCCAACCCATAGAGCCCTGCCCGCCCCGCGGCTGCTGCCCTGCACAGCGCAGCTGGGATTGTGGTAAACCCCGGCGGCGGGTGGAGGTGAGCCCTGTGCAGCCCGTTTGCCCACCAGTGAAAATCCACCGCCGGCCGCTGCAGCAGTACCGACCACCACTGCAGAGCGAGGAGCAGGGCTGCTGTAAGCCCCGCAGGAGAGTGGAGCAGTGTCCCTCGGAGGAGCCCATCACGCTGCATCCCCTGCCCTTGCAGCACCGCTGTCCCTGCATCCCCTACTGCCGTCCGCCTGTCCAACACTGCCGTCCTCCTGTCCAGCACTGCCGTCCTCCTGTCCAGCACTGCTGCCCCACCGCTGTGCCCCTGCCGCAGCATCCTGGCCAGCACCAGTGCAAGCAAGTGCATATCTTGCCACCCTTCCAACAGAAGAAATGAGGGGGGGTCCCACACCAGCACGTTGCCCCACACTGCTGCCCCCAAGCTCAGCATGGAGCTGCTCTGCTTTTTGCCCAAGCTGCTGGTGCTGCCACCTCTGCTTTCTGGCTGCTGCTCTGCACGCTTTGGGGACTTCAGGGACCGTGGTCCCCTGCTTTATCATGGCACCAATGCTCTAAATCCAGTTCTGGGCACAGCTGCCCAGGGAAGAGGTGGATGCTGGAGGTGCTCAGGGCCAGGCTGGATGGAGCCCTGGGCAGCCCGACCTGGTGGGATGTGTCCTGCCCATGGCAGGGGGTTGGACCAGTTGATCCTTAAGGTCCCTTCCAACCCAAACCATTCCACAACACTATGAAATTCCCAGGGGTTTTCCCCACCAAAGAATAGACTTTAATCACCCCAGACCCACTTTGCTCCTGGGTCTCCAACTTGGGAGGAAGACGAGCAACCAGGTGATGGATGAACACCAGGAGGTGCAGGCAGCTGATAACCAGTGCTCCTTCTCTCACAGCTTCAGTGCATCATAATCTCAGGGCTGTTCCAAACCAGGGATGGGGCTGGGTTGGAAAAAGGCACACACTGTGAGGGCAGGAGCAGCGGGGACTCCTGCAAGTTGACTTTCTCCCTGTGTATTCAAGAATAAAGTTGACAAAATTCCGCTGACACTTGGTTCCTTCTTCTTTTACCCCCAACATTACAATGAGGAGATATTAAAAGTCATTACAAATACCACAAGGAAATCTGTTAAGTGGAGGAGGACCTCACGGTGAGGATGTATAGGAGGACCTCAGCCCCAACTACGGCCGTTTCATTGGGCTGAGCTGCAGCTGTGTGTTGTGAACTGCCCTGTATGGTGATACCTACCCAGAGGGGCGATGGATGGACTTCCCCATGGCCCATCACACACCCCACCACTGAGTGACCCTGGAACCAGCTGTTTGCTCCCTATGTGCTACCATCCCATTAACCAGGCAGTAACACCACACCGGGACGCCATCCATCATGGAAATGTTAATCATGATAATGAGGCGTGTGTCCCAGCACGTGAGGTGTGTCTGTGCATGCCAGGAATGCTTTCACTCAATTCAGGAAGCGCAGTCCGGCTTGTCCCGCGCTGCTGTTGTGCTGCTTTGCCAGCAAATCTTTCCCTGCATGCGTTCATACACACAGTGTTCTTTCTTCTGTATTGCCCCCAGTCACAGCCCCAGGTGTCCCTAGCAACCCCAAGGAAAATCAGGTTGGAAAAAAATACATTTACTTTAGGCAGAAAGCCACCATGATTGATTTTTATCGCGTTGAATTTTAGCCAAGGAAAAACCCACTCCCACCGGAACTTTAACTTCCAAAATCCCTCCCTGAGTCCATTCGTTTCTTCCCAACCTCCTCCCACCACAGCTCTAGGAGAACCTCTGCCCAGAGCTGAGATAACCAAAGGCACCGCAGAGCAGGGCAGAAATGGAAGGGGCTCCATCCACCACACTCCTCATCCACAGAATCGGTCCCTTCATTACCGAACCCATCGGCATGGTTTGCTCTCAGTGACTCAGTGCTGGCTGTTCCCAATCCCTGTCTGTGCTTCAGGCACCTGGAGGTGCCCCTATGGGGAGCAGAGGGAAAGCCAGGGCAGAAACACTGTGTGCATGAGGGCTCCTGACTCATCGGTCACCCATCAGCCTCCACTCAGTGTCTTATTCCTCTCAGTCGGGCAATAAGTGCGTTATCACCTGTCTCATAGAGCCCATATGAGCTTAAGCCCTGCAGTTCCTTTATGTGCACTTCTCAGTAACTGTGGTATAATTAAGAGATACTTATCAAGAATCATGAGTCAAGCAGAACATGCCAAGTCCCGGGAACAGCATCCAAATGGAAGGGATGTTTAGTCAATAAATAATTTAATCCTCGTTCCTGCAGTGTGTTTCATTTACAAGGGGAAGATTTGTAACCCTATAAAAGGGCTCCGTCCCTTTGCCTCTCACAATCTGCTCCCCTGGTCTGCGTCTACCTTCCCTCATCACTTGGGTAAGGCAGCTCAGAGCAGCTGGAATGGGTTTGGGGTGCAGGAGATCATGCAGTGGGCACACGAGAGCGTTCCTTTGCACTTAACCAGGGGCTAAGCAGAGAGGAAGCTATTGGGGAATGTGGGTATGGGATTTTCAGCAGTTCTACTGTGTGCTGCAGCACCTTATGGCTGCTTCTGTGCTGGAAGATGAAAAAAAATCAGGGCAAGGTCAGAAAGAGGGTTTGGAAATATTGGGTGATGTCTTTTAGATCTGGCTTAGATGACAAGCAGGGCTGGGCTGTGCATGGGAAGCTAAATAAAAAGAGAGGATGTGGAAATGAAGACCTATCTGTGTTTTCCAGGTTTTTCCCTGCAACTCCAACATGATCTACTCCTCCGGAAGAGAGTCCTACTTCAACCTGAACTCTACCTGGTATGACCCTGCTGGGTCCTGGCTGGATACCCGGCGCACACCATTCCGCTACGGCTACAACAACTGCTGCTCCTCGCGGTGCGACGGCGAAGGCGTGGAGGGCATGAGAGGGCACAACTACCGGCACTACGGCTACAGGCAGCCAGTCTGCTCCGAGCGATGCCAAGGCTACAGCACGGCTGAGTCGTGCCATGGAGGTGGAGGATCCAGCTGTGCCAGGAGGCCCACCTACAGCTATGGGTCAACGGGGGGATGTCAGGGCTATGGGAGGTCGGTGTGCTCCGAGAGGTGCCAGGGGTCCTCGGGTTCGTGCCATGGAGGCGGCGGATCCAGCTGTGTCAGGAGGCCCACCTACAGTTACGGGTCAACTGGAGGATGCCAAGGCTATGGGAGGTCGGTGTGTTCCGAGAGGTGCCAGGGGTCCTCGGGTTCATGCCATGGAGGCGGCGGATCCAGCTGTGTCAGGAGACCAACCTACAGCTATGGGTCAACTGGAGGATGCCAAGGCTACGGGAGGTCGGTGTGCTCCGAACGGTGCCAGGGGTCCTCGGGGGGGGGATGCCACAGCTCAGGGCAGCAGCCACAATGCAGTGAGCCAGTGCAGTACATCCCACAGTGCTGCCCCATGCCAGTTCCAGTGCAGCAAGTGCCCACGGCCAAGTGCATCCCCCACCAGCAGCAGCAGCAGCAGCAGGTCTGCAAGGTGCCAGCCCGGAAGATAAAGTAAGGGATGCAAAGAGTGGGGATGAGTGAGAAATTTCTTGTAGTGTTGCCCCAGTGTTCCACACGTCCTCGGGGATTTCCACTCCTCCTGTCATGTTGCTCGTGATGTGATTTGAAGATGTAACCCACTGTCTCAGTGTGCAATGCTAAGTGTTCTTCCTTGTCTTTGTGAGTCATGTAACACTGCAATACCCTCGTGCTGTGATTGATTCACCTCCCAACGTTCTTTTATGGCAGGTGCAGGGACAATAAAATATACAGCTCATGACCACCTGGTATCAATGCTTTCTACTCTTCGAATCATCTCTCTGTCTCTTTAAACTGCTTCTGCCCCTTCTTGTGATGGGAGCTGAAGTCAGCAGCATCCCCACTCTCCTTGGCTTGGAGATTCCTGGTCAGTCCCACCTGGTGCCAAATTGTTCCTATTCAAGCGCTGCTTCCTGCTGAGAGGGAGCCAGCAGCTTTTGTCATGGGCTCTGTGCAACCCAGCAATTACATACTAATTAACTAATATTAAAAAAAAAAAAAAACCACATAGACTTCATCAGAGAGGTAAAAATGAAAAGTTCTTCTTGTAACATTATTTCATTCCCTGAGACAGCAGCGGGTATGGTTTGATTTACATCACCAAGCCTCCAAAATCAGCCCTGGGGAAAAGGCCAGGAAAGGAATTGGGAGCAAGGGCAAAGCCAGAGGATATGCTGAAGGCTGACAGAGGAGGTGGAGCCTTTGTCCTGGGGGAGGAATGGGAACCACCTGGCCAGGAACATAAGTCAAAGGAGAATTATAGTGGTGGTGGACACTGAGGGGAAGTTGGATCTCTGTAGCAGAGCAGAAGACTCTGAGGTCCCAGCAGTTCCAGGGCTGGTGGGGTGAAGAGGAGCTCCCTGGGAGGATCCTTGCAACACAGCAGGGATGTGTTGGCGACTCACAGCTCTGCGTCTCAGGAGGCTCCAGGTGGCTCCCAAGGGGACTCCAGGTGGCTTCAGGTGGCTCCAGATGGCTCTTAGGGGACTCCATATGGCCTCAGGTGGCTCCTAGGGAACTCCAGGTGGCTCCAAGTGGCTCCCAGGGGCCCCACTTCCGGGTGGCCCCAGGTGGCTTCTAGAGGATTCCAGGTGGCTCCAGATGGCTTCAGGTGGCTCCTTGCACCTCACCCAACCCGGATCCTCCATCCTCCATGGTCCCCAGCCCTGGCCTCCTGCCTGGCCCAGCTTGCAGGATGTGACACATCACAGAACCAGCTGCTCAGCAGCAGTAAAGGTGGAGATTTCCCTGCAGCACAACGTGGAGAGGAAAGGAAGTCAATACAGGTGCCCCTTCCTGGGCTGGAGTTTTTATCTATGCACACATGGGGCTCTTAACATGCAGCCTTCCTCAGCAGGCTCTTCCTCATGTGAAGGTGATGCTGAAACACATTACAGATCACACAGTCCCCAAACCAAGCACTGCTCCAGGTCCAAATCCCTCTGGAGCTGCTGGGAAGGGATGAGGAGGGCTGTAGGATTGCTCCCTCCAAGCCAAAGATCAGTGAGAAATTTGGAGGTTTCCCACAGATTCTCCCAGGGTCCCGCACTTGTTCTGTACTTCATTCATCACCTTCATCATCAGAAAACCAATAACTGAAATACAGAAGGATCATGGCCACATATAAACCACTCAGAAACCATGGTCCAAACCCCGCTCCTGAGACTTGTATTAAGACAATTGCAATTTCGTTCATTAAAAATGCCAATAAATTATGCATGGAAACAACCTCTAGATGACACCAAGGGACTCTCCCGGAACTCAGGTGCTGTGCACATGATACCCATGTGGGTGGCAGGCACCCATCATAGGGTCAGGACTATGGGTCTCCAACGTGTGAGCATCCTCCCTGCTGTGCTCTATCGTTGAGAGAAGTGATAAACATGTTTGTCACCATCTAGGTGATCTGGGGTGTAATTAGTGCCCCGTTGTGAATGCTAGTTTCACAAGAATCCTCATTCTTCTGCTGTTTGTGAAATATCTCCAGCCAGCTCCCCATCTGCTCATGGATCTCTGCAATGTGGTGATTCAGCTCCGTGGGTCAGTGATGAATCTCCTGAGCTCTGTTTCATTTCAGTTCAATGTGTGCTATTATTAATATCACAGTGGCCTCTAGAGTCCTATCTGGGATCAGGCCTGGTGCTCTTTGTAGGCAGAAAAGCACTCTCCTCCCCAAATGGGCAGCGACGAGGGTCCCCATTACACGTGGGGATGGAGGACAGAGGGAACAGCCCAGAAATGTCACAACACTTTTTCTTCCCTCTTATTTGTTCAGTTAAAGGTGAAGAAAGGGTATCACTATCGATACTGGGAATGAGCATTGCAGGGATGGGATGGATCCCTCCTGTCTGGATGCTCTCTGTCTCCAACAGGACTTTCAATTCCCTCTGTTTAGGCTAAAGGCTCTCCTTCAGATCAGAAGGACTGACCTAACAATATCACAACACTCCTTTTAGTTCTTCTTCACCATTTTACTCAGAAATACATTTCTCTGACCCTATTCCCATGCCCCAGAGGTGAGGCCCCATTGCCTGTGTGCCCCATTCTCATCACTCCAACTGCATCCAGAGGGAGTTTGCCTCAAAGCCTCCCACCCCGTAGCCTCAAACATCAGGGATGGGTTTCGACCCCATGGGCCTCTCCATTCCTTCCATAACCCACCAGGCCCGGCCCTGCTGCCGCAGGGTCACTGCAGGATGTTCTCATTGACAGGACATCTCTGCACTCACCTCCCATCGGGTGCTCATACCTGCATCCCTAATTCCCTTTGCCTCCTTCGCCCACTCACAACCTACATAATTTTTTCTTAGGCTGCTGAAATAAGCTCATTTTTTCCTACACATCACCATGTAGTTCTTTGCTGATTTTCAGGCTCACTTATTCACTGGATTCCTTGGCAGCCCGGACGATCCCATATCCAACATCCCACCCCATTTCCCTCATTCCAACGTGTTCACATTTCCAGCTTGGGCTCATGGCAGCTCCGTGTTAGGCGGATGCTTCAGGGGAATGCAGCAAGCCCATCCAGAACCTCCCAGCCCTGCACACGAACACTAGGCGTGGAGGGCAATTAGCATTTTTATGGAGTAACACAAGGAATGGTGATCCCAAAGACAGGATATTGATCCATTCGTGACACCGTGAGTCAAAACAAGAGAGGAAAAACTCCAATTAGCGAAGCGCCCGCGGTGGTGAACATTGAGTCTCCCCAGCTGGAGCTTGCCTTGTTTCCAGAGCAAAAACTCCAGGCTCCCTATAAAAGACCTCATAACCATTTCTCCTCATTCTCTCATCTTCACATCTCCCCTTGAGCTCCCGCTGAACAGAGTAAGTCTGGCTCCTCACAATGCTGTGCTTTACGCGCTCTCCAGCTTTGTCCCTATCTCAGATTCTTGGCCTTCATTTGCACTTCTCGTCTCCACTGCCCTCTCTGGATGCATTTGCTTATTTCTTGTGGCTTTCTTATCTTCCCCTGTATGGAAATAATAGAGAGGTGAGGAAAACTCAGAACTTACTGCTCCAAACTGCTGGTGGCGAGACTCTTCCAGTCTTCATTCTTCCAGTCAAGCTCTAGATTCTGTCTGGCCACCACTTCTCACTCATCCCTGAGCTCTCTAACATCTACCTTCTGCCTTTGCCAAGCACTGAGGTGAAAGATTTGCTCAAAAGAGGGCATGGAGGGCAATGAGTACTGCTAATTTTAATCCATATTCCAAGAACCAGGCCTATAATGAGCGTCTGTTCTCAATCCATAATCCTGCCTTTGGAAGACTCAGAGGTGATGGTCTTTCCTGCAGGTCTGTGAAGATGTGCTCCCGCCAGGACAAGGATCAGTGCCACCGGCAGGAACGGTCCTCGTGCCACAGCAGTGAGGGGTGTGGAGGGGGCAGAGGGGGCTCCGGGTGCCATGGGAGCAGTGGATCCATGTGCCATAGCAGCAGTGGTGGGTTTGGATGCCATAGGAGCAGTGGATCTGGATGCCATGGGAGCAGTGGATCCGGATGCCATGGGAGCAGTGGTGGGTCTGGATGCCATGGGAGCAGCGGGGGATCCTGCCATGGAAAGCCACAAGATTGCCAGCAGCAAATCTACCAAGTATCCTCAAAGATGAAGTGACCAGGACATTACCTGCTGTTCTGCACAAGTTTAGGAATCCTTGCGTGTCTCCCAGCACTCATAGAACATAATTTCTCTTCCCTCCCCCCCCCCCCCCGGCCAGTCTTGAATCTCTGATGGGTTTATCTGTGGGCACCAGAAATGCACTGCATGTGTTCACGCTGGCGCGGTGTTCTCTCTATCCATCCTTGACAATAAACGAGCCATTGCAATTTGCAGCACATGAGACTTCTGTGTTGATGATTTCTCTTTCACATCGTGGCACCACAGGGCACCATTAGCACAGAGCTGAGGGATGGTTACCATCATCCTCTCCTTCGGGGTCTCCTAATGAAATAAGGAAGAATGGAGGTGTATAAATGCCATCTGGCTCACACAGCCACAGCCCCTCCCCAGGTCACCTTCCCACTGAGCTGCAGACCCCAAATCTCCCATGGAGACCCCATTGGCTGTGACACTCAAAGACTTTGGGACCCACTCCATGGCCACAGCACTCCTCTAGGGCCACGATGAGGGTTGAAATCCCTCCTTCCAGTGCCAAACCCCTGGGCAGCCCCCTCCAGCACCCCTCTGAGCAGTGCTTGGAGAGCCCTGGGCTGGCCCAGGAGCATTGCGCGATGCCGGCGGTACAAGATGAACTGATATATTCATTCTCAGCATGTAATTAAACCAAATTGTGTAATTTATTGCCATTCGTGACATGAATGGCCGTTGCCCTGATAAGATGACTCCCAAGTGTGTCACAATGCTCACAGATATCCACCATTGGTGTTGGTTGGAAGAACTTCTGCTGCCAGCTCTGCCTTCACCCCACCTGCAGCCCCGTTCCCATGAGCTGGACGTGCGCAGAACCTGGAAGTGCTCAGGGCTGCTGACCCCCAACAGCCTCAGACAGACAGAGATGGGAGGAGCTGAGCACAACACAATGCCCACGAATTGCACTGAATGCATCTTTTGGTTTTTCCACTGAGAACATTTATTATATTTCTGCTTCTGATGAGAGAACAGAATATAAATTAAAAAAAAAAAAAAGAAGGGATCCAACCTGAGTACGGTTTGCCCTGACACTGTTTTAGCTCGTAATAGCAATTAAGCATTACAAAAGAAGCATTTGGGTTGCATGCCTGATTCATGAACACAGCCCTGCCCTCCGCCTTTCTAAAAACCCGTGAATGTGTCAGAGGTTTTCTGGTGATGGGAACCACTCAGGACCTCAAAACCAAAGGTTTGGGCACCAGGTCCCCCTTACAGGAGCTGCCATCAGGCTGGAGGGGCACTTGCGTGAAGTACTATGGCGTTGCTGGTGATCCCATGATTTCCAAGCACTTTTGCATTGGCAAAATCTGAACAATTCCTTATTCCTGCTGTCTGCTTGCAATATCACTTTTAGTCTTCCTGTATAACAACTGAAATACCTCCTGAGAATAGTTACAGAAAGGACAACATGAGGCCTGTAGTCTGAGGCACATCCCCAACGCCCAGCAGAGGGATGGTGCAAGGGAGTATCTCAGACCATTGCTTGCAATTAGCCCTGGTGCCTGGCCTCGAGGCTCCTGTGGATCCATGCATCTGTCTGAACAACCCTAGGGTTTGTTGCTAAATTACAGGATAATTGGGGAGCGGAGAAAAGAGCTCCAGAAATGACATTGCTACAGGTTTAGGGAAAGTCCCGAGGGCAGCAACTATGGGTGCTCCACTCGTGGCCTCCAACAGCCACCAACACCACCACCCCACCATCAGCCATGGGCCAAAAGTCAACAGAACTGAATCACCTTCCAAAAATAGGAACCAAACTGGATTCTTAATTCCTGTTTTCATCCTTCTCACAGCAGCAGAGAACTTTTTGACTACACAAAGCTCCATAGGAGCTGCCCTTTCTCTTTCTCCCCATTTGTGTCCCATTCCAGCTGACTTTGGCAGAAAGGAGCCAACAGTGGTTGCACTCAAACGTCTCTTTGGGTAGAGCTGTCTGCAGTACAGAAGGCACCATTGGTGCTCCTGGACACATTCATGGGTTTATGGGCATGGAGAACACCTTGAGACCTTTCCAAAGCCATGTGCAAGGATTCTGTGATTATTCCCCCACTAAAGGCAGAGCGCTCCCCAGCTGCAATGAACACCAAAACACATTGTGGAAATCAGAGCCACCCACACTCCCCAGTGGGGCTCAGCACGGGGAAGGCTGGCAATTAAACATCTCTGCAGCACAGGAATGAGCCAATGTGGAGAGGCGATACCCAGCGCAGCCACGGTGAGTCACGCAACAAACCAAAGAGTGGGGAGGCAAGGAAAAAAAAATGCTTTGGTGAATGAAATAAGCAGATAGAGCTCTGCAATGGGGAGGTGTTCCATTTCCGGAGTGGGTAAAGGGTATAAAAGCACTGTGGTCCCAGAGAGCCTCATCGTCTCCGCATCCCTTCATTGCAGAGCAGCGCGGTAAGAGCAGTGGTGCTGCAGAGCTCAGGGCAGCAACCAAACCTCTCTGGGAGGTATAAGGGCTGGGAGAAGGCTGAGCCCCACAGCATCCCTGGGCTGCCCTGTGGATGCTCCTGATGGGGAGATGGGACGAGGAGGGAGCACAGGGCTTGGGAAGGGAGATGCTGCAGGAAAGCAGAGTGTGGAGCAGGGGAGAGGTGCTGGGAGTCGCTCTGCGGATTGGTGATGTGCTAACGGGGGGGATCAGTGACAGCACTCAGTAGGGCAGGCTGATGGTCCTGAAGATCCTGAAGGTCTTTTCCAACCCTGATGTCGTATGGCTCTGTGATTCTAAGGTTTAAAGGCTGTGGGAGCTGGGAGGAGCGCATAAATGTAACTTCCAGATTCCTCTTCTGTGGAGAGGCAGAAGCAGGATGTCCTGACAGCCCCTCTCTCCCATAGGACACCCAGCACTCAGCCATGTGCTCCCGTCAGGATAGAGACCAGTGCCACTCGCAGGAGCGCTACACCCGGCAGAGCAGCGGCTGTCACAGCTCCGGTGGTGGTGGCTGTCACAGCTCCGGTGGTGGTGGTGGCTGTCACAGCTCCGGTGGTGGCAGTGGTGGCTGTCACAGCTCCGGCGGTGGCGGTGGTGGCTGTCACAGCTCTGGTAGCAGTGGTGGCTGTCACAGCTCCAGTGGTGGCGGTGGCTGTCACAGCTCCGGCGGCTCCAGCTGCCACGGGAAGCCTCAGGTCCAGTACCACTACTACCACCAGCAGCAGCAGCAGCAGCAACAGGTCCACCAGCTGCCCTCACAGAAGATGAAGTGATGGAGCACAGAACAGCTCCCCACTGAGCGCTGCACAGCCCAGGGCTGCTGAGAGCCCTCTGCGTGCCCCCACTCCTGAGGGGCACCACTGCTGCTCCTCCACTGCTGCTCCATGGGGCTGTGCTCCAGCAGCACAATAAAGCATGATGTGTCCCAGAGCTCTCCTGTCTCCGTGTCTCCTTAACCTCCCCATCCTCATTTTCTCATTCACACACAAGGGACGCAGCTGGGTTTTGGAGGAATTTTGGGTCTGTGGAGTTGGTAATGTCGCATATCTTAACAGTGTGCATTTCTCTGCACACGTGGAATGTGGCAGTGCTGCTGCTGGGAAGGCAGGGAGACACCAGAGAAGGGGTTCCATTGCTGGGACTGGGAGCTGGGAACTGGGAACTGGGAGATGGGGCTGGGACTGGGCCTGGGGATGGGAGCTGGGACTGGATGATGGGAGATGGGAACTGGAAGCTGGGAGTTGGAACTGCGACTGTGAGCAGCCCACCCAGAGCTCTCGCAGCCCTATGAAAGGCTGAACAAGGAGCTGGGAGTGCAGCCATAAACCACGACCCCACCCACACGTCCAGGACCAGCAGCAATGCCCCAGAATCCCAAGAAAACCCCATAGGTGTTTGCTAGCCACATGTTTTGACATTCCTTTCCTTTACCTCTAGGATTTTTTGGTTGTTTCCAGATCTTAATGTTGTCCTTTTCCTATAACTACCATAAAATAAAAAGAGGCATCTTTGCTTCCGTGTTGCCATCGTTTCTGCTCTTAACTAAAAGCTGAACTGACAGGTGGGAGAGGCCAACGACTGCAAGGAAAACATGGGCTGTTATGAAACCTCGTGCATGGTTACGCTGAACGCCTTCGTGTGGCCTTTCTCACTGCATGAATGACATCACCACCCAAAAAGCAATAAACTCTCCTGCACGGTACATCACCCCTGACTTGGACAAGATGACCTGGACAAGATGAGCCTGCCACTAACACCCTCTGGAAAAGACAAAAGCAGATTGCACAAGGCTCGAACAATGCAAAGAAATGCACAGAAGTGCGTTTGTTCTCAGGCTGTAGTCATGGGCCGTCGCTTTGGGTGGTGGGAGGGATGCACAGGAGCCTCTCAGTGCTCTGACAGCCACATGGATCTGCCTGCAGCTCCCAGTGGCGCCTGCCCAGCCCGCTGCTGATTGCTCCTCGCAATCTCCGCCAGCAGTTTCTATGTGAATTCGTATGACTTCAGTGGCGAGCAGCAAAGGAAGCACCCACCACCCACATTTCACACTCTGAGCTCTGCTGCCCTCCCACCCACTGACCCCTGGGATAAGGGACAGCTCCAGGAGCCACTGGGATGGACATCACCCTCCAGATGCAAAGCTGCTCACACCCTATGGACCATCAGTGCCCTGGTGGGAGCTTCACCCCTCATTCCACCCAGCTCAGGCAGGGCCACGTGTGGGACACAGCACCCAGCAGCTCCCATCCACCAGTGGGTGTCTGCCTGACATGGACAGGAACCGACCAGCAGCTTCCAGGAAGGGACCAAAGCTCAGCAGCACAGACAGTGCCCAGTGCCACGAAATGGGAACAGCTGAAGTCTTTGTGGGGAAGACTTCAGCTTTCAGCTCAGATAGTCCAGGGGGTTCTACCCCCCCACCTCTAAATTTATCAGTTTTTTTCCCATCCTTACGGTGAAGATGATGGAAATAGTGGGTCTATGTCAGGAAGGAGGTGGGGGCTTTGCTTTGAGCCCCCTGATGTACAGCTGCGGTGACAGCAAGGCTTGCAAGGCTTCCAACCAACACCAAGAGGGCCTTCTGGCAGCTCAGTGCCTTTGGGGGAAGCTCACACCCTGTAGCTCAGGGAGGGAAGCTAGAAGACCACTGATAAACCCCTAAGGCACCTCTCTGGAGGAATCCCAGGAGGTCTTAAGGAAGGAATAAGGCTTAAGGAAGATACTTTTCACCGTGAGGTGGTGAGATCCTGGACCAGGATGCTCATGGATGTCCTTGTCATTGGATGGGCCCGAGGTCTGGTGGGGTGAGGCTTTGATCAGCCTGACCAGGGGGGTACACCCACAGCACAGCATTGGGCCGCGTGGTCTTCGAGGGCCCCTTCCAACCCAAACCATCCCAGAGTTCTGTGTAGCAGCTTTGTTCACATCAAGCGCCCAATGGAGTTGGTCTTCAGCTTCCCCAATGGAGAAGAGTGAGCAACTCTACACTCCTTTGTGCCTGGATTAGTTCTGGATTCATCCAGGGCCACCTCAATAGCAGGGATTAGACTCCGAGAGTGGAGCCTCGTGGGACAGGGCTATAATTATGCCCGGATTTGATTTACAAAACAAACCCCAAACAGATGAGCCTTTGGAAACCCAGGCACCCACAGGTTTCCCTATTAGGAACAGGTGAGGCTGCCAATTAGATACTTAGGTGGCACAGGAAACAGATAAAAAAGGGAATGATACCAATCTCGGATGAGTCAGGCGAGAGATGTAAACAGAGGGCGGTTTGATGAGGATTGGGTATGAAATTAATAGATGGCAGTGACAGAGAGCTGTCTCATTTCCGGGCAGAGGGATTGAGGACCTCTATAAAACTGCCCATGTTCTGGAGGTTGTCATTCCTTCCTCTCGCCTTCTTCTCAAGCTTGGGTAAGTCTAACAGCATGGGTTTAGCTTCTCTGGGGATGTGCCTTGCATAAAGGGACATGGAGAACAGGTTGAAGGCAAACGTTGGATGCTCTGGGTTGGCAGATTGAAAGGGAGGAGGTGGCATTCAGCTGATCCTCCATGGGTGGGTGTGGGGCACCGCGAAGGACCCGGAGCCCTCCAAAGGGATCCATAACCCTGGATAGGGTTGGTGGGTTGGGGCTGCGAACAGGGTGGGCATGGGGAGCTGTGGGGTGGTGGGACACATGGCAGCCCCTGACAGCCCCTCTCTCCCATAGGACACCCAGCACTCAGCCATGTGCTCCCGTCAGGATAGAGACCAGTGCCACTCGCAGGAGCGCTACACCCGGCAGAGCAGCGGCTGTCACAGCTCCGGTGGTGGTGGCTGTCACAGCTCCGGTGGAGGTGGTGGCTGTCACAGCTCCGGTGGTGGCAGTGGTGGCTGTCACAGCTCCGGCGGTGGCGGTGGCTGTCACAGCTCTGGTAGCAGTGGTGGCTGTCACAGCTCCAGTGGTGGCGGTGGCTGTCACAGCTCCGGCGGCTCCAGCTGCCATGGGAAGCCTCAGGTCCAGTACCACTACTACCACCACCAGCAGCAGCAGCAGCAGCAGCAGCAGCAGCAGCAGCAGCAGCAGCAGGTCCACCAGCTGCCCTCACAGAAGATGAAGTGATGGAGCACAGAACAGCTCCCCACTGAGCGCTGCACAGCCCAGGGCTGCTGAGAGCCCTCTGCGTGCCCCCACTCCTGAGGGGCACCACTGCTGCTCCCCCACTGCTGCTCCATGGGGCTGTGCTCCAGCAGCACAATAAAGCATGATGTGTCCCAGAGCTCTCCTGTCTCCGTGTCTCCTTAACCTCCCCATCCTCATTTTCCCACGTGTGTTCATGCCATGCATGCGCTGCTTTTCTCTCCTTCAGCCCTTGTGACGCTCTGGCTGCAGTCGATGTGGATCACCCCTGGCTTCTCTTAGCTCTGCCCTCCTCCTGAAGTGACGGAGAAAACCCCCAAATCCCTCCACATCCCATTGATTGCCATGCACCCAGGGTGTCTCACCAACCCCAGGCCCCCCCGGACCCCACACAGCTTTGTGCTCCTGCCCCATCCCCATTGGGCCGCCCCACCTCCATAGCGTTTGCACCGCAGCATTGAGCTGTTGGTTGCTGGGGCTCAAGGCAAGCAGACAGCTTCCTCTTGTACCTCTTTTATTGCCTTTCTTTAAGGTGTTACAAACGTTTATGAAACAAACAAAAAAAAACCCTTTGGGATATTTACACTACAGCTGAAGGACCAAATCCTGCTCGCGTTGGCTTGGGGGAATATCTTACTGCAGAAAACATTCATCCTTGCGCTTAAGTGATTGCAAAGTGAGTCCTTACCAGGAGCTACACGTCACCCCCGGACTTCCCAAAAGCTCATTGATGGAGATATAAGCATTACAGACCTGATCATCCTCTGCGATGCCACACCTCCTCCCTCACCATTGCTCCATTGGTTTCCCTATGGGGAGTAATGCCTCAACTGAGCGCAGAGGGGGAAGGCAGCCTCGCTCCCCATCCTCCATGCCTCCCCCTGCAGGGTGATTACAGAGACCAAAAGCTTTCCGAAAATTAAAATTAAAATTGAGAAGGCAGAGATTCCCTTTTTTCGATGGAAAAGCAAGCTAAGGCACAGGCCAAGCTGCACTGATGGGGCCGAAACCTCCTCTGTAGTGCTGAGGGGCATTTCTGGTCCCCTCAAACCCATGGGAACGCCACTGTTGACTTCAAACCATCCAGAGATGAGCTCCCAGCCGCAGACCTTTAATTTGCCCCCAATAATTGCCTTTCTTTATTCATTAGTACTGGACAGACTGAGTCAACTAATTGCACGGCTCATTCCAGCCCTTCTGAGTAGTGATTTTTCACTTTCTACCCATTGAAGCCATAGGAGCTGGCAGAGGACAGGGTTGATGCATCAGCCCCTGCTCTGCCGTTATATTTACAGATCTGGCCCCAGCAACCCAAATCTTGAAGCCCCATTTGCAAAGCATCCCAAAGAGACACCTGCGGAGCATGGGGACAAAGGGAATAGGAGAGACAGAGTTAGGTTTTCCTCATGGAGGTAATAGGTGGAGTGGGGCACGTCCTCACGTTCCCCCCCGCTGCGCCATCACGCTGTGCCCACTGCTGCTGTGCTTCACCCACGAGGGGGAATCAGGGGTCCTGTGGGGAGAGAACTCCATGGGGCAGCCAACCACGAGCACCCCATTAAAGCTGACACCCCCCAAACCCCGTCCATCCACCGCCCACCCCGGGCAGCTGCAATCCTTTGCATGGAGCTCGCACCCAATTAGCACCTTGCCATTTTGTTGGCTTGATGAGGGCTGACGGAATCCCCCCCAGCGGGAGCGAAGCTCCGTCCCATTTTCTCTGATGGAAGTTTGCTGGGCAAACCGTGGGAGGTAAAATTGGGTGGGGGACAGACACACTGCCCCAGATGGATCTGTGCCTGCACATTAAGGCAATACAGTGCCATCCGGGAGCACCTCCCTCCTGCTACCCCTCCTTACCTCCTCTTCTCCGTGCCCCTGAAGCAGCCCTCAGTACACACAGGTTTTGGAGGAGCCCCTCTCCTTCTTGTTCATGGGTTCAGTGTCCGAATCCAGCGGGCTGCCGATGTAGTGGTATTTGCTGGTGGAGGACCTCTGGGGAACAGGAGACCATCAGACCCCAAACCCCCCCAGGCTGAAATGAGAGCTGTGTTCCCCCCATCCCAAGGGCAGAGCGAGACAAAGGGTGGTCACAACAACAGCTAATTTGGGATATCTCACACTAAGCTGGACGTGGAGTGAGATCTGCAGGAGGACTCATCACCCTCCCGGCCATCCCCGGATGTCACCCAGCCCCGTGCCCGTGTTGATACCTTGACAGGAGCGAACTCCTGCTGGATCAGCTTCTTGAACTCACTCCTGCTGAAGGACTCGGATTTCTTCCCCCTCCTGGCACTGCCGTCCATCATGTCAGTGATGGCTTTGATGAGCCTGGACATGTCGGAGTGGAGCTGCTGGTCCTGGAGGGGAGAAAAGCATCAGGACGCAGCGAGGTGGTTCTGCCCTCTCCCCTCCGGTAACGGAAGATCATTTCAGCCTCTCTTAATTTGGGTGCTGAGAAACCTCCCCGTGCCGGATGCTGAAAGCCGGGCCGCCCCCACCCTTGCTGTCCGTGGGGCTTCCACCTTCCTTTGCTCTGTTTCTTCACCCTCCCACCCCGCGTTTAAAACTGCAGGAGCCGCATCCCCGCAGCGATCCCCGGCGCTCATCGGGAGGAAGGAATCGGCTCCAGGGCGGAGCGAGGCTGTGCCTTCGGTGGCTGCCCCGAACCCTGCGGGGACGACCGAAATGACCCCGAAAAAGCACCAAAAAAACCACATTATTTCGAGCGCAAAAGGGAACGGCGCGCACTCACCCGCGTCCACCGGCCGACGGGCTCCGATCGCACTGGAAGGGAGGGGTGGGCGGAGGGTGAGGATCTCCCCCGGTCCGTCCTGTTCTGCATCGCTCCCTTCCCACGGAGCCTCCCTCGGCCTCCCGCCCGCCGACGGTGTTTACCTGGGAACGAAAATGTAGGTCAGCACGGAGCTGCGGCTGTGGGCACTGCCCGGGGCTCTGCTGGTGGGGGGAGGCTGCCGGGATCTGCGTGGCAAAGGGTTGTTGGGAGGTTTCCTTCGTTGCTGGAAGTCTGCATTCAGCAGCCCCTTTGGGGTGCGGGGCGGGGGGGGGGTTCTTTGTTTTATGATCGCGGTGATTTGGGACTCCGTGGGGTTTTGCAATGGCAAAGCTTTGGAAAAGTTGTTGAGTAAATAACTTTATGTGGGGAAAAAAAATAAATGGGTTTTGTGTTGTCCCGTGCCTGAACGCAGGGGTGGTGGCAGAGAGGGGGCGCTGGAGTGATTTCTGTCCTTCTGAGGGGTGGCAGTGGGGGGATACTGGAGTGATGCTGGTCCCTGAGGGAGGTGATAGTGAAGGAGCACCGGAGTGATGCCTGTCCTTAAGGATGATGGCAGTGAGGGGACGCCGGAGTGATGCCTGTCCTTGGGGGAGGTGGCAGTGAGGGGGCACTGGAGTGATGTCTGTCCCCAAGGATGATGGCAGGGAGGGGACGCAGAAGTGATTCCTGCCCCCTGGCGGAGGTGACAATGAGGGGGCACTGGAACGATGTCTGTCCCCAAGGATGATGGCAATGAGGGGATGCTGGAGTGACGCCTGTCCTTGGGAGAGGTGGCAGTGAGGGGACACCAAAGTGATTCCTGCCCCCTGGGGGTGATGGCAGTGAGGGGACACCAAAGAGATGCCTGTCCTTGGGGTCGATGACAAAGATGGGCCACCTGAGAGATGCCGGCCCAGCTGAACGAGGCCATAGGTCTGAATGTGAGCTCCCTCCCATGGCAAAGTCACTTGGTGGCTCATGGGGACAGAGCAGCGCACACGGAACGGCAAGGCAGCCAGGACAGGACGCCTGCCCTCATTCCTGTGTGTTCTGAGGGCAGTCAATGGCCCCGGGTGTGCACACCTGCATGGGGCCCGCTGAGCCCTCCCTGCCCTGCAGGCTGTGCCAGCTCCCATTGCACCCATAGATCTGGTGGGGAGCCAGGTGAGATCATGCAGTGCATCACTCCGCTCGGCGTGTCTGGGCGAGGAGGGGCTGCGGAGGCCGCCCACGAATGGCTGCCGATACCACTACGAGAGGCAACTCTGCAATTAAGGGGGTTGTTAATGAGCTGCAGAGAGCTAAATTTTGCCTTGGTGGGATGAAGGGAGAGGCAGCAAGTCGCTGCAGGTGCTGCGCGGCACACGGTGGGTTTGGGTGCAATGCAGAGCAGCCGGGGGCTGCGGTGCTCCTGGCCCTTGTGGTCCATGGGAGCTCCTGGAAAAGCTCTGCGCTGGGATGGAGTGAGGAGGTGGGCTGCCATCCTGGCTCCAGACACAAAGTGGGGTCTGCTGGGGGGGCGGCTGGGCACCGCAGGATGTGATCGTGGAGGAGGACGGGAGGGCCACGCGTGGCAATGGCACCTCCGGCGCTGCGCTCTTCCCTCCGCCCCAATTAGCGCACATCCGCCCTGGGAATGAGGGGAATGAGGCGGAAAATTGCCGTGAATCACTCAGACCGTTCCCTTCCGCCGTTCCCTCCCTGGCAACTGCTGCCACCACGGTGCCACCGCGCGGCGGTGCGTCCCCGGGAGCGCGGCTGGGCGGCTCTGACCCGCAGTCCCTCATCCCACCAGGATGGCCACCCTGATAGCAAACACTGCACGCTGAGCCTTCAGCAGCATCAGCACGTGGGCTCAGACAGCCCCACTCGGGAGGTCTGCAGGGTGAGGGGGCTCGGGGGTCACACACACGGCCATAAATACCTGCAGGGGGTGCATAGAGACGGAGCTCAGCTCTGCACGGTGATGCCCCATGCCAGGATGGGGCGCAGTGGGGACAAACTGAAGCCCAGGAGGGGCAATGGGTGCACCGAGCGGGGCACTGCATTGACTCCATAGATGCTGAGGACAGAAGAAGTCATTACTGACATTCAGTTTGACTTCTGGTGGCATAGAGCACGCATTCCCACTCCATTTCTGTTGGGGAGTCACTGGCAGGCTTGGCTCACAGCCTACCATCATAAAAGGGCCCACCAAGTCCCTGTTCTCCAGGCAAGCTCTTCCCAGGTTCAGCTTCCCATCTGCTAAAACATGGGCTTCACCTCCCATAGAGTTTGTTAGCTTCACACTAACAACCCAGCTGCACCAGGTCACTGCCACTCGTTAGAGCCTAATTAGTGACACAGATGGGCACCAGCTGGTAAGAAAGAAGGTGAGGGCAACCCAGGAGATGGCTGGAAGGGGACTGGTGAGCTGCAGGGAAGCAGGAGGGTGCCCTGACATTGCAAATGGGGAGACCCCGAGCAGTGCAATAGGAGAGATGTTGGTGGAAGAGAAGCAGATCTCTGCGGGGCTTCGCATGGATGTGGTGCACTGCTTCAGCTTCTGTGTCGGTAGGCTGGAGAAGCGGTGCTGCTGTTGGAGCTGGCTGAGCACAGCAGCTGTGTCTGAAGCCATCTGCTCAGTGCAAACACCTGATTTTCACCCAGAATTAACCCAGCACAGTGCTTGCAGCACCTCTGTGCAGTGCTGTGGGCATCTCCCTGGCTTTCACCCCTCCTTGGTGCTCCTCCTGCTTTGGAGGAGTCCACCAGCGATTAAAACACAGCTCAAAAGCCACAAACCGAATAGGACGGAGTAGCAACTAAACACCACCAGAAGGATTGAAATGCAGCTTTTATTTCCTGCCTGAAAATGGGAGCAGCAGAGCAAGAAGGAAACTGCTGGCAGCAAACCTCACGTGTTGCACAGGTGGAAAGAACTCAAATAATGAACCAGAGGTGCTGCACCCTGATATCGCATAGCCCTCCAGCTGCTCTGAGTGCTGGTGGAGAAGCACCGCAGCTGGTAAGCGATGAGCACTGAGGATGAGGTCGGTGCATGGAGCAGGGTGGCATCCAGGGGCTGTAGAGCTGTGTGCACGGCTGGCTGCTGCTGCTAGAACTTGGGGCACGGTGGTGGCAGGTTGCAGGCTGCATTGGTGTTCTGAGGGCAGGTCTGCACCGGTGGGGGATAGCACTGCGTGGGCACACAGTAGGTCTGTGCTGGAGGGCTGCATGGTGTCACGCAGGCGTACATGGGTGCGGGGACGTTCTGGCTGCTGGAATGGCAGGAGGGCCCCGAGTCATTGCAGGCATGGGAGCTGTGGCAGGAGGGATTCTGGCTGTGGCAGGACTCGCTGGAACCCATCTCTTCCGAGCGTCAGCAAAGCTGCACGGACAAAGAGATGGCTCTGGTGAGAGGAGACCCTGGTGCACTTCTCATCCACCCTCACTCCCTCTCTTCTCTCTCTTCAACATTGTTCTTTATCCCCCCCCCCCCACTGAACTCTTTCTTTCTGCGTCTTCCCAATCCATCCCAAATACCCCCTCGATATACCCCCTCGATATACCCACTCTCTGAGTTTTCTTTGTCCATTCCAGCATGAGCAGACCCACAGGCCAACGCAAGGAGCCCCGCCAGCCTCTCCCCAAACCCATTTCCCACCCATCACCCTGATGCAGCACACGGAGCTCCCGTTAGCAGTGTACCCTTCCCCAGCCACCCCCATCCCCGCTGTCCTATGCCCACTTCTGGGACTCCATCACCTCTGGGCAGGAGCACAAGGAGAAGCAGCCTTACCTCTGCAGCAACAAGAGGAGTGTCTGGGAGGGACGGTGAGTGGAGAGGACTGGGCTGAGTGGGTTTTATAGCCCTCCAAAAGGGTTATTTTGAGCATGAGACACCGCTGCCCAATGCCAACGGGATTATTAATGCACCTGTTATATGCCGGCCCAATGTGGATGATCTCAGCCCTTCTTCTCCGACACGTAATTCCGTCCATTCATAAGGAATTCCCCGTTGGGATTTGGGGAAATGGGGATATTTTTAGAACCCTTTGGGTTGGACGAAGCTCATAAAGGCCACCTGATCCAGCTCCGTTAATGAATGTGTCCACATGCAGCTGGGTCGGGTTGCTCAGATCACTTCTCACTGCTCCCCATGAACTGGTGGCCTCCCCGTAAACTGACAGTAATCTAGGAATGTCAGGGAGCGTGTTGTTGTGTCACTTGGGCACGTGGGGTTGCATCAGGAGCAGAAATGAATTACGACTTGGAAACGCTGACTGCTGCAGCAGCAAATTGTTGTGTTCAGGCGACAGCTCAGAATATTAATTTACACATTCACGTCGGGCGGAAATGGCGTTATCCAATGCAGGATGGGATCATTCGGGTTGGAAAAGACCTCTGGGTTCTGTAAAGATGGAGCTGGGGCTGCCCGGTGTGGGGCGGGGGGGTCAGGGGGTCCCACCTGTGGCCATAAATCCCTGCAGGGAGGTGCATGGGGGCAGAGCCTGGCTCTGTTTGGTGCTGCCAGGGCTGGGATAGGGCGCAGCGGGGATGCAGTGGGAGCAGTGGGCAGTGCTCTGTGCTGTGGGGTCTCTTCTTTGGGCCAATCTGCAAAACCATCTGGACACGGAGCTGCTGCTGTTGGCCACATCGGAGCAGGGGATTGGATCCAGAGGTGTCCTCCAGCATCAGCCCATCCCTGGTTCTGTGGGGGCCGCGTGGGGGGACTCTTGGGTAGGTCCCAGCTGGTGGAGGGGAGGGTGGGGGCACAGCTCTGTCCCATTTGGGTCCCATCTCCTCATTACGGGGCTGTTATAAAGCCCAGCCCTGAAGGCTTCAGCTCCTTTTTTCCCCTCCTAGGAGGGCTGGGGGTGGTCGGTGCCACCAGGTGGCGGCAGGGCTCTGTCACAAAGCGCCTCATCCTCCGCTTCCTAACGCCGAACCCTTCCGTGGGACAACGTGGGCTGAACGCACAAGCCCGGAGCTGCTCCCCTGGGTCCTCCTGCCCCGTACTGCTGCAGAGATGCTCCCCCAGCAACGGGGCTTTGGGGCTCGGGTGCTGTCCCCATCCCTGGAAGGGACAACGTTGCCCTGATGGAGTGGCAATGGGCTGCCCTGACCGCGGAGTAGGGCTCAGCCCGAGCGTGCAATGTGGGATGCGATGCGGCTGCGGGTCTCCTCTCCGTCTGGGAGCTCTGCTGGAGCTGTGGGATGCGTTTGGGGAACCGTCCGTCGTAGCAGGGCTCGGTGGTCGCCTCAGCTCTCTTGCAGCCCCACACCGGTGCCCCGGACCCGCTGTGCTCAGAGCAGAAGGAGTTTTGTTCTCCGCATCCTTTGTCGCAGCCCCAGCGGTGATGCAGCAGCAATCCCGCAGCCGGGGCAGCGCAGAGCCCCGTCGGCAAATATCCTATTGCTGCTTCCTGCCTGGATCCTGGAGGGAGGGGCAGGGACGGCCCTTGCGGCCCCAGAACCGGGTTTGTGTGCTTGGGCCGTGCGGAAGGAGAGCTCCCGCAAAACCCGACTGCTGCAACCGCACCAGCGCCGTCCTGGGGTGGGCGCATCCTGGGGACTGCTCTGCTCCGGGAGGCACCGCAGCGGGGGGGTGGCAGGGAATCAGATCTGCTCTCCCCCCACACGTGGGACTGCAGCTGCTATGGAGACCTCACAGTGCTATAGGGTGGGATGTGTGACCCGGCTTGGGATGCACGGCCCGTTTTTGGCTGCAGGGTGCAGCTCCACTGGGACACCCCACCCTGCGCTCAGAGCCGAGCGGATCCCATGTTCACCCCATCAGATATTACCTTGTAGGAAGGTGTTAGACACGTTTCAGATGTCAAAAGCAACCCTAAAGGAAGCTGAAGCAACCTGACCAGCAGCGGTGAAGCAAGCTTGGAGCAGTCTTGTGTTATCCCGGGGGCTGCTGCTGCTTTGGGGAAGCTGGTGGCAAGTTTCCTCACCAAGCAGGGTGATTTCAGGACTTCCACTCACCCTTAGGAAATCACAACTGTTCCTTTTTCTTCCTCCAAAAGGCATTTGCAAATCAGCCTTTCAAATCAGTAGCTCCGTGGGTTCACAGCATGAAGCTGCAGGGCGGCATCTCAAGCATTTCCAACCCCCTCCCTCCCCCCCCTACTGCTGAAAGCAGCCATTCATAGCTGCCTCCGTGCAAACCTGAGATGTTGGGAGCCGAGCACCGGGGTTGAGCAGCCACAGTGCCCTAAAAAGGGTTCTCCCCCATCTCTGTCACCAACCACTGCAGCCCGGTTTGAAGGCGGAGGCAGAGCGTTCCCAAAGCAGAGTTTTCTCGGTTGGAAATGAGGAGGTGGTTCAGATTTTGTGGTCTGCTCTGACCTATAGAGGACACTGCAAGGGGGGGCACTGTGAGCCCTGCTGCAATGAGCACTGCTCTCTCAGAAGCCCACATTGCCTCTGGGAACCTGCAGCCTGCCTCCAAGCCTGACCTTCCTGGGTTGAAGCCACGCTGAGGGGGAGGGCAAGGTGAGAAATAAACAGGCAGAAACAAGAGAGCTTCAGCAGCCTTGGGGCAAATCTTTATTTGGCAGCAAAACCATCAAACCTGAAGGGATGGAGGAGCAGAGGGTTGGGAGAGGGGAGCAGAGGGTTGAGGAGGAGTGGGGGGCAGAGGGTTGGAAAGGGGAGCAGGAGCTCAGAGCTCTGGGTGGGCGCCTTCAGCTGCCAAGCACAGCCCTCCTCAGTGGTTGTGCTGATGTTGGTGTTGGTGTTGGTGCTGTTGCTGGTGGTCCTCACAGAAGTGGAGGTGCTCGTGGGTGGCGACGGTCACCCGGATGATCAGGAGCATCACTTCACCAAAGCTCAGCTGCTGGTCCTTGTTGTTATCGAGATCCTTGAAGATTTGGTCAATAGAGACCTGATTCTTCACGTGCTGTGGGAGAAGAGGCAGAGTGCCATTGGTCACAGCCCTGAGGTCCCCCGGCCTCGCTGAGACCCTCCTGGGCTGCTGGAGATCCCGGCTGCTTCTCCAGGGTGGCTGTCCTTCATCTGTCCTTATGGCATCTCATAGTGGCTGCTGGATGGGGAGAGCTGGGGCAGGAGCACACTGGGAGGGGGCTGCTGGGCTGGATTTGCTCCCTGGGGCACTTGAGCTGATAGGAACCAGCGGGGCAGTGGGATCCAACCCAACTCCCTCCCAGCGTGGGGGCACAAGAAGCCCTCCCCCAGCTCCGCTCACCTTCAGGTAGTTGGCAAGCTGCTTCTCAATCAGGAGCTTCAGCTCCTTCCTGGTCAGGGTGTCTTTGTCCCCCTCCCGTCTCGAGTACTGGTGGAAGACATCGATGATGACATCAATGGCTTTCTCCAGCTCGGAGAGCGGTCCCTGGGTCTGGCAGCCCTGGAAGAGGCAGAGGCACAGAAGGAGGTCAGGATTGCAGCAGGTGTCTGCACATCAGCGCAGCTCCCTGCAGGCAGGTGGGGATGCAGCCTGGCTCTTAGTCATTCTGTTTGCAGGCTAAATTTGAGCTGTTTGCTTGGGTAATCTGCAAGCCAAGGAAGCCTGGAGGCTGCAGCCTCGGCTCTGGGTTGTGCAGCAAAACGTAACGTCTAAGAGCTGCTTTCTTTCCCCCCCAGAATGAGCCTTCTGCAGCTGGACGAGGCTCCCCCGACGCCCCTGTGGCAGTGCAGGTGCTGAGCCTGAGATGTGACACCCACGAGGCCCTCGGTGGCCATCCCACACTGCAGGCAGCCTTTTCCAGGAGGGGACATCTCTCCCCATGAGCCACCCCATGCCCATCTCCATCGGCGCTCATCCCTCTGCTGGGAAGTGTGGAGGCTCACAGGGCAAGGAGAGGGTCCCCACCCCTCTCTGCTGGCTCAACCTGCACCTGGAAAAGAGCATGGAGACCTTAGAACCCCCCCCAACCACCACCACCCCCCTCCGACTTGCCTTGCTCATGTTGGTGAAGCAGCGATGACCGTCTCAGGTTGAACTGCAGCCGGCCCGGACCGCAGCATCTCTTTATAGGGTGCCTGCCGGCCCCGTCCCCTGCTTGTGAAATGCCTCTGTTTCATCCCATGACGGTCCATCGTCATGACACCGTGGCGTGTTGCTTAAGGCTTGGGGGTAGTTCCTTAAAAGGGGTCTCTGTGGCTTTTCCTGCAATGCTTTCTACGTGGCAGGGAGGTGGCCGTGTCCCCATAGCTCCCCTTGGCCATCAGGGCCATCCTCGAGAAGTCCACTCATTTTGGCAGCTTCCCTCTGTTACCCTAACCCTAACCCTAACCCTATTCTGACCCCGCAGGGGCGCTTCTCCACCGCACCCATAGCACTGCTATGGAGCATCCCAAAATCCCACTGCTGCCCACCAATGGGGTTATCTGTGTGACGCAGAGACTGTCCCCAACCTACAGCAAGCAGCTCTCCAGGAAAGGCACACAGCATGGGCGGCTTCCCAGCCCTGCATGGCTCCGGCTGTGGCTTTGTGGCTCTTTTTCACCCCACCCCACCCCACTTTTGCCCCAAGGGTTGGGTGGGGCCGACAGGTGGGTTTTGGTTGGGTTTTTGCTGTTGTTTTAACGCATGTCCTCCCCTGGTGGCATTGTGCCTTATTGACTCTGGGTGCTGCAGAGGCCGGGCGCAGGCGCGCTGGGAGCAGGGAAGAGCAAAACGAGATTTTCCAGTGCAGCTTTATGAGAGCCCCCCCCTTTTCCTCCCAACCCCCCCCTCCCTGCTGATTCAGCTGTCTTGGCTGGGATCCTTCCAACCTGCTGAGCACGGCGCCCATCTCCGACGCCAAATGAGGGCCAGAGTGGGGCTGCTGAGCTCCTAATGTGAGCAGCCGTGGGGCAGCAGTGCCAGGGGCTGCTGGAGGGGGGGGGGGTACAGCCCTGCCCTCATTGCCAGGGAGGTCTGCGTTTCACAACGCGATGCTCCGGTGCACGTAACAGCCAGGGAAGGTCTGGGGTGTTTCACAACGTTGGGGGACCATCCGCTCGGTTGCAGAATTTGGTAGCGATTTCAGGAAACGGAGCTTTGGCCATTGTAAAATCCTGAGGTGGGGTGGGGAGAGGATGGGCTGAGGGTACGGTGTGGGCTGGGGGGCTCAGGGTTAGGGTTAGGGGCTCAGGGGTAGGGTTAGGGGCTCAGGGGTAGGGTTAGGGGCTCAGGGGTAGGGTTAGGGGCTCAGGGGTAGGGTTAGGGCCAGTGGGTTCAGGGTCAGGGTTTGGGTCAAGGTTAGGGTTAGGGACTTGGGGTTAGGGTTAGGGCCAGGGAGTTCAGGGTTAGGGTCAAGGTTAGGGTTAGGGCCAGGGGGCTCAGGGTTAGCATTAGGGTTAGGTCCAGGAGGTTCAGGATCAGGGTTAGGGTCAAGGTTAGGGTTACGGGGCTCAGGGTTAGGGCCAGGGGGTTCAGGGTTAAGGTTAAGGTTAGGGTTAGGGTTGGGGCTGAGGGGCTCAGGGTTAGAGTTAAGGCTCGGATTACTGTTAGGGTTAGGGTTGGGGCTGGAGAGCTCAGGATTATGGTTAAGGTTAGGATTACTGTTAGGGTTTGGGCTAAGGTTAGGGTTAGGATTAGGATTAGGGCCAGGGGGCTCAGGGTTAGGGTTAAGGTTAAGGTTAGGGCCAGGGGGCTCAGGATTAGGGCTAAGGTTAGGGTTAGGGCCAGGGGGCTCAGGGTTAGGGTTAAGGTTAGGATTAGGGCCAGGGGGCTCAGGGTTAGGGTTAAGGTTAGGGTTAGGGCCAGGGGGCTCAGGATTAGGGCTAAGGTTAGGGTTAGGGCCAGGGGGTTCAGGGTTAGGGTTAAGGTTAGGGTTAGGGCCAGGGGGCTCAGGGTTAGGGTTAAGGTTAGGGTTAGGGCCAGGGGGCTCAGGGTTAGGGTTAAGGTTAGGATTAGGGTTTGGACCAAGGGGCTCAGGGCAGCAGCTGGATGCTCGGCTGTGCCCACCAGGCAGCAGCAATGATCCCCCCAAGCATCTTCTGTCATTCAGTCACTCAATGCAGCCCTTAGCATGAGCCCAGGTACCACTCTGGGGTCTCAGGGATGTGATGGCACATCATCCCATCGGGCTCAGCAGGTCTCTCTGTGCAGCAGAGCCTCCCAGCCCGGTCGCACCCATGCACTGTGCTATGGTGAGCTGCAATCCCAGCCCTGAGGCTGCAGCGTTGGGCAAGCATTGCTGTGGGGCAGGGAGTGGGAGAGGGCAGTGAATAGCACAGAGGATCTGGTTCAGGGCAAGCAGGACCAATAGTGACTGCAGGAGCTGAGCCCTGGTCAGGCAACCCATGATTGGTAGTGTTTGCTCAAGTGCTTTCCAAATACATTTACGAGCAGAAGAGAAGGGCTTGCAGTCAGCAGAGGACAAGGTGGGGTTCGTGCTGCTGCGTTTCGTGGAAGGTTTAGCACGAGATTGGGAAGGAAGTAGGTCCTGGTTGCTAGATGTGGTTTTAGGGTGGTGAAATCAGGGGGATGCACTGAGCAAGGCAGATCTTTAAGGACCCTTCCAACTCAGGACGTTCTACAGACCCTGAGCAGGAAGGGGTCTGCAGTGGGGGCCGGGTCTGTCTGAGATGCCCACAGCTGCAGCTGCTCATTGCTGCTGCGTGGGGGGCACAAATGAACATCCAGCTGCTGCCCTGAGCCCCCCAGCCCTAACCCTAACATTAACCCTAACCCTGAGCCCTCTGGTCCAAACCCTAACCCTAACATTAACCGTAACCCTGAGCCCCCTGGTCCAAACCCTAACCTTAACCCTAACCCTGAGCCCCCTGGTCCAAACCCTAACCTTAACCCTAACCCTGAGCCCCCTGGTCCAAACCCTAACCCTAACATTAACCCTAACCCTGAGCCCCCTGGCTCTAACTCTAACCCCAAGCATCACCAGCTTCTTCCCACCAGTGCCAGGACAAGAGGCAAATTGAGCCACGGGGTTTGGTGTGAGCGGTGGGAAGCACTCCTTCATCCCATGGTGACAGAGCACTGGGATGGGCTGCCCAGGGGGGTGGTGGACTTTGCTCCTCAGAGGTCTCCAAACGCTTCTGGAGGAGGTGAACCTCTCTGGGGGTCAGTGGTGGGCAGGGGATGGACCAGAGGTGCCCCCAGAGCTGCTCCAACAGAGAGTGGTGAGAAAAACCTAAAATCTCTGGCTTGCCCATGGAGTGGAAGCTGTGTGTACAGACTGTGCTCTTATGCATTCTGTGTGTGTTTTTCCCTTGGATTCACACTCCGGCTTTTTCCCCTCTTTGCCTTTGACAGATACTGAGTGACCCAACTGATGCCCACCCACCACAGATGTCATAAGCCCCTTCCTCCATGGGTTTTTTGGGGGTCCCTCATTCGGGCAAACACTTCTCCCACATAAGGTCCCCACTCCCCCAACCCTGAGAAGGGAGCACAGAGATAGGAAGGACTCAGGGAGGTTCAGGTAATGCTTTATTATCTTATGGGTGACCCAAGTGGGCAGGACTCAGCCAGAACCCCATTCCTACATGCAGACCCCTCCGGATCCTTC
The DNA here is from genome assembly GCF_016699485.2 of Gallus gallus. NCBI lineage: Eukaryota > Metazoa > Chordata > Aves > Galliformes > Phasianidae > Gallus > Gallus gallus. The sequence goes on from NC_052556.1 coordinate 1,712,016, forward strand.
CCTGGGGCCCAGCTCCATGGTGTGGGGTGGCTCAGTTGCTGTCTGGCTTACATCTGTCCTCTTGATGGATGATGCGGTGCGCGTCGTCGGTCACCTTGGCCAGCACGATGGTGAACTCCTTGAACGACACTTCCTTGTCCTTGTTCATATCCGTCTCCTCAAAGAGCATCTTCAGGTAGTCAGGACGGTTCCTGCCCTGCAGGGGGGACAGGGTGTGGGTCAGCGCCCCTCCCCAGGCTGTGTGCCCACTGGTGGGCACCACCCCCACCCTGTTCCTTTCATTGCTGAGAAGCGTTTGGAGGATGTGGGATCGTTGGGATCTTCTCTTTCCAAGAAGGATGGGTCTTGCCTTATGTGGTATTGTGTGTGCCCCTTCCCTGGAGGTGCCCAAAGTCATGGATGGAGCCCTGGGCAGCCTGAGCTGGGGGTGGCACCCAGCTCATAACAAGGGTGGGCCTGGGGAGGCTGTGAGCTCCCTTCCAAACCAACAGTTCCATCGTTCTAGGATCTTTCAGGACCCTTCCAACTGAAGGCATCCTACAGTTCGAGGATCTTTCAGGACCCTTCCAACCGAAGGCATCCTACAGTTCTAGGATCTTTCAGGACCCTACCAACCCAAGGCATCCTACAGTTCGAGGATCTTTCAGCACCCTTCCAACCCAAGGCATCCTACAGTTCTAGGATCTTTCAGCGCCCTTCCAACCCAAGGCATCCTACAGTTCTAGGATCTTTCAGGACCCTTCCAACCCAAGGCATCCTACAGTTCTAGGATCTTTCAGGATCCTTCCAACTGAAGGCATCCTACAGTTCGAGGATCTTTCAGGACCCTTCCAACCCAAGGCATCCTACAGTTCTAGGATCTTTCAGGACCCTACCAACCCAAGGCATCCTACAGTTCTAGGATCTTTCAGCACCCTACCAACCCAAGGCATCCTACAGTTCGAGGATCTTTCAGCACCCTTCCAACCCAAGGCATCCTACAGTTCTAGGATCTTTCAGCACCCTTCCAACCGAAGGCATCCTACAGTTCTAGGATCTTTCAGCGCCCTTCCAACCCAAGGCATCCTACAGTTCTAGGATCTTTCAGCACCCTACCAACCCAAGGCATCCTACAGTTCTAGGATCTTTCAGGATCCTTCCAACTGAAGGCATCCTACAGTTCGAGGACCTTTCAGGATCTTTCCAACCCAAGATATTCTGCAGTGGATCCAACCTAAGCCATTCTATGAGCACGGGAGGTCCCACAGTGCATGGCTGCGCTGGGTCTGATGGACCACAGCCCTTCAGGGATGTTTGCACCCCAATCCCACCAGCACACCCCCAGGACCAGCTCAGCTATCCCTCCCACCCCTGGGATACTCACGCAGACGCTCAGGAAGTTGGGTGCCTGCTCCTTCAGCAGCGTCTGGAACTCATTGAAGTTGAGGAGGTCCAGATGAGCCCTACGGATGCTGTACTGGTGGTAGACATTCACAATGGTTTCCAGGGCCTTTTCCAGACTGCTGTTCCCTGGGAATTGCTTGTCCTTGGGCTGTGGAACGGTGGTGCGTGTGGACATGATGGGATACCTGCAGGCAGAGCTCGGAGCCATCAGGGGACAAAGCCAAACACCCCACAACCATGCTACCAGGCACCCCCAGGTTGTGCTGCTCTCAGCAGGTGCCACCCCAAAGCAAAAACATCTCCATCCCTGCTAACAATGGCACGGAAATGCCACTAAGTGATATTAACCCACCACCCCAAAGGGGGAAACACGGCTCCGGAACAACGCAGCCGTGCTACGAAGCAATACACAAAATCACTTCACCCTCATCCTCCCATCTGCTGCAGGGATCCCTGCAGTGCCACTCACCCTTGTCTGCGAGGAGGTTTGCAGAGGATGGGTCTGTTGTAGTGATTCCAGCACCTGGATGGCCCTTTATATGCACCAGAGGCTCTCTTTCATCAGAGGTGGTGACACACCTGGTGCAAGCAACAGCTTGAATTAGCATTTCCCGCACCTGGAAATTGCGAGGTGGGACCTCTGAGCCTGTCCCCATCTCAGGTTCCTGGTTGCACCCACCGGGCTTCAGAAATGCTGTCCTGCCACCCCCATGTCGGGGCAAAGAATGGGGAAACATGGACAAAAATGCAGAGCCCGCCGCGCCGATGTGCTGAAGCTGCAGGTTTGGCAACGTGCTGAACGTTCTGCCCCCTCCCACCCCAACACAGCAGAAAGATGGGGTGTTCGGAGTGAAGTGGGCATGCTTTTAACACGGTTGCAGGGCCCTGTGCTTTCTACGTTATCAACTGGTTGAACGCAAGCAAAGATGGAAGCGTTGTCTTCGTTCAACTGTTGGGTTTCCAGATGAGTTTCCATTGTTTGCTACTTCCACACTGCTGGCACCAGACCTTCCCTCTTCTCCTTTGGAGGAAACTGAGCTCAAGGAAGGAAAAACAAATCTGGGGTCATGGTCTGTGCTGCCCTGAACTTCAACTGGGGGTTTTGCAACAGCAGTAGGTCTCGAAGAGATGAAGATAATGAGAAGATGTAAAAATTAGATGGGAGGTTCTGGGAAGAGGTGGGGACACAAAAACAAAGGGTGCTTTCGGAGGGCGCTCCTCGCAGCCGGGAGCCGTAACCAGATCTGTTGCATGATTTTTATTCTGGTATCCCTGACTCACTTTATTGTTTCTTTGTCTTCCTTCTGTCATTAGGGCTTCTCAGCAGTCCCAAATTGCATCCTCATTCCCGACCTGTCATCACCAACCATCAGCTGGGTGGTGTTTGCTGCATCCCCTCAGGGCAGGGCTGCTGGTCCTCTGCTCCCACCCACTCCAGCGATGCTCCCCAAACCTGCAGTGATGTCCTGGATGGGGACAGCACCCAAGTGGGGGACAAGAGCTGCTCCCCAGTGGCTGAATTGTCATGGTGGAGAGCGACGACTGGCGTCCCTGAGTGCAAACAACCACCCGGCCCCACGCTTCCTTCCCCAGCTTGGTGCTGCCAAGTCCCCCTCCCTGAGCCTGAAGTTCCCCTCTCCATGCACAGCTGCCCACAAACGCGCGGCTCCATCCTGCTTTTGGATCAGGTCCCCATGAGCAGGCAGTGGCACATGGACCTGCTGGACTCCAAGGAGCTGCCACCCTGCACAGATAAAAGCATGAGGCTGCATCGTGCAGCACTGCATCCCCAGAGCCCCTCTGCATCATTTGTTGCCCCTCTGCCACACTGTGGCTTGCAGGAAAACGCTGGTTGCTTCGTGGGTTGTAAAAGCATCGCCTCCACCTCAGGGTTACCAGCTGAGTCGGGTCTCAGCAACACCCAGAGATCCCAGATCAGGGCAGGAGGGGCTGCCCAGGACACCCAGTGCTGAGGTGTGGGGTGCAGGGGCCACGCACCGTTGTGCAAGGGGCTCGAGGAGCTGGTGGGGACCTGCTGGGGTGTGGGTGCTGCAGGACACGGCAGTGCTGCCACATGAATCAGCCCAGCATGAGCTGTGTGCAGCTCTGCTCCCCCCCAAGGGAACAGCAGGATGGATAGGGATGCCCTGTGCCACCCCCTCTCCCCATGTCCCCATGTCCCCATGTCCCCATGTCCCATTGCTGCCACATGCCATCTGCGTGTGACCCCCATGGATGCAGGCTGGGTTGGCACGTGTCCCATCCCCCCCTCCCCCCCAAGACCCCCCCCCAAGGTTGCAGGACACAACACAGGTGCATTTGGTGCACAGAGAAAGACAATTTATTTCAGTGTCATAGGCAGAAGCAGAGAGCGCAGCCTTGGCTGTGTGCTCATGGGCAGAGAGGGGAGATGCCGCTGCTGGAGGAGCACAGCTCTGCAGGAACAGCCTTAATGGTGGTGACCGTGGCCACCGTCGTGGCCGTGGTCATGGCCATGGTCGTGGCCATGGTCCCCAGGCTGCTTGTGGGACCGGTTGTGGGCATCGATGGCCACGAGGCTGAGCGTGGTGAGGAACTCGGTGAACTTCAGGCGGCCGTCGTGGTTGCTGTCAGATTTGACAAAGAGCTGCCTGATGTACTCATCGACGGACGTGTTGGGCTGCAGGACAAAACGAGTCAGGGCACGGGGTCCCCCACAACCCCACAGCTCCATCCCAGCACTCCCCACTTCCCATCGCCTCCATCACTGACCCCGCTTTGGGGAGAGCCCATGCAAAACTGCCCAGTTCACCCCACCAACCCCCCATCCCCTTCAGAGGGTCTCAGCTCCCCCGTGCCCCAGGAGAGCACCACCCATGGAGCTCCCAAGGACGGATGGGTGCTGAGCAGCTCAGCTCACCGGCAGGGTGTCGGTGAGGAAGGGCTTGGCGTTCTCCTTCAGCAGAGTGGCAAACTCATTCCGGCTCAGGTAATCATCCATTGGGTTCCGGATGGCGTAGTGATGGTAGACGTTGATGGCGCTCTCCAACGCGAGCTCCAGGTCGGTCTTCATTGCACTGGGAAACAAAAAGCAGCCAAACATTACAGAAGAAGCAGAACCCTCCAGGAGCTCCAAGTGGGGGTAACCACTCACCAACGGGTGGTCGCGGGGTTCCTCCGACAGCGATGTGAGCAGGAGAGCAGCGGCAGCGGCGGTGGCTGCGCGGTGCCGTGAGGGCTCTTTTATACCCTCCCTGAGCTATGATTTGTGACACCCTCGAATAACTTTGGGGCGATAACCCCAGGAATTGTGCAAGGCCACCACGCGGCACGCAGCACACCCAGGCGGCGGATCATGCCCAGCTCCAGGAATCGACCTCTGCTGGCGTTAAGGAGGGAGGGACGCACCAAACTGGTTGGGGCAAAACAAGGAAACGCCAGCAGAGACCTTTGCAGGGAGCCAGCAGAGCAGGTCCGTGGTGTTGCAGGGGGTTTCCCCTTTCGGGGTTCCTGGTGGAGATGAAGAAAGAGGGATTTTTCTGGAGCTTGCGGGACGCTGTGGGTGAGGGTCTCCGTGGGGCGATGGTTTTTACCACTGTAGATGTGGTTCATCCCAAGGGGGATGTGGTGTCTGCCCCGATGCTTGGTTCCGGATGGGGACGGTTGCCCCCTGCCCAGGGCTGCTGGGGGACACATCCCACCCGGTCAGCGATCAGCATCCCGTGTCAATCACCAAGCAGCCAGCCCTGCAGCCAGCAAACCGCTGCAGATTGGGACTTGTTGAGTGCGGGAAGCCTCCCAGACAGCACTTCCCAGCAGCGGTGATTGCTGCTGATGACAGCAACTGTTGGCATTGGCATTGGCAATCACTGCCAACCGTTCCTCCCAGGGTCACGGCGGTGTCACCGCTTGTGGACACCCCACAGGGTCCCCGTTTTGGGGCTGGGTGCAGAACGCTGTGTGTGTTGGTGAGGAGAGCCCCCTGGGGCAGTCCTGCCCTGCAGTGCCGGAGCCCTTTGCCCCTTCCGTGCTCCTGGGAGTGCAGAAAACCCATGACGCCCATTAGGGATGTTAGGAGATGGGAAGGATGGAGGTGTTGAAACCTCTCCTCATCGCATCTCCCTTTACAGGAGCACGAGGAACTGGTTCCAGGAGGAGCATGTATTGCAAAAGGGTGCAGTCTGTATGAGGAGCAGAATGCGTGCAGCTCCCTGGGAAGGGGTCCCTGCTGGCGTGGGGACGGAGCAGCAGCTCTTGCAATAACTGGTGATCATTATGTGTCTGTCTGGGCAGGATGCAGGGACACAATTGCACCAGCATGGGGGTGTGACACGGATGCACCACTGGGAAGGTGCAAAGGGACACGGCTGTGCCACGTGGGGGTGGGAGGAGACACGGATGTCCCATGGGGCAGGTGAGAAGGGACACGTGCGTGCACACACTGTGAGCCCTGGGCTGCCCTCTGCTGCCCACCACGCTGCTGCTTTGCTGGGGGCTGCTGTCTCGATGCCATGGGGATGGAATGGGGATGGGGATATAGCAGCGGGGTGGGCGCAGGGCATGAGCCAGCAGGAAGGGATGCTCATCATGCATCGTTCCGGTTCTGAATGCAAAAATAATCCCAAATCGGGTCCCAAAAGGGCTGAGGGCTCATAGGGTGGACAGTGTGGCCCCCCACCCCTGCAATGTGAGCACAGCGCAGCCGCGCTCAGGTGCTCCACTGATCCGTGAGGCTTTGATTCCTCTGAGGTCCGACAACAACCACAAACACAGCTGCAAATCTTTACAAAAGGTTTTATTGGGCCCCTTAGAGGCCATTGGGAGGGGGGCTCAGCCCTACTTGTACTGCAACAGGGCCTCGTTGTAGATCATGGCCAAGGCGCCCAGGAAGGTGACGTACTCCTGGAAGTTCACCTCCTGGTCTTTGTTGCGGTCCAGGTCCTCCATCAGCCCCGCGATCTCCGCATCCTTCAGTTTCTGCAGCCCCAAAGAGCACAGAGCCATCAACCATCGGGGGGTCAGGGGGGGGACGTGGCCCCACACTTACCCAGAAAAGGGGGACCACACAGCTGAGGGGCACCACGGGACCCGACCACGAGCACATCCCCAACCCACGTCCCCCCTCCCCAGCAAAGCACCGGTGTTCACACTGCATCCCATAAAGGCAGGTGTGGGGGCAGGGCTGTGCCACCCCCCCCAGGTGACGTCACACCTCGTGTCACCTCCCTCCCTGCCCATCCCATGCCCATATTCTGGGTGTGTCTCCGCTGTTGGTGCAGCAGTGGTGGCGTTGTTGGGGAGCACTCACCGGCCCGATGGTCAACTCCTTCTGGATCAGCTCCTTCAGCTCGCCCTTGCTCAGGCTGTTCTTGTCGCCCTCCTTGCCCGAATACTTGTGGAAAGTGGCCACCAGGAGCCCAATGGCTTGGTCCAGGGGGGCTGCCATGGCTGCGGGCTGGGCTGTGAACCAGGGCAGAGCTCAGTACCCACCAAACCCCCAATCCAACTCTCCCAAACTCTCAGCCCACCCATAGCCCCCCAACCCCCCCCATCAGCCCGGTGCTGGGGGCACAGCTCCTGAGGTCCCAGTTCAGCACAGCCCCAAAGGTGAGGGGCTGCTCTGTGCCCCCCCCCCCCCCCCCATCCCGGAACGTTGCACAGACCAGGGCTGTGGCTGAGCTGACTCATAGGGCACAGTGCCCGCCGCCTCCACACGCAGCCACGGGGCTGTGGGAGCTGCCGGGGGCTGGGATGGGGGGCAGAGGGGGGCACGAGTGGGGCGGATGGGGAGAAGCCTTCGTGGGGTCTCCAGTCCCCATTGCCTCGCCAGCCCTGAGATGGGAAAGGACGTGGGGGAGCTGTTGGCTTCCATTGGGGGCGGGGTGGTCCCACATCTGGATGGGGCACTCTGCACATCTGGGGGGCAGCACAGAGCCCCGGGGCAGCCTCAGGGGTTTGGTGAAAAGGGAATGGGAAGGAGGAAAGGGAAACTTACCGCTGGAGCAGGGCAGGATCCGGGAACGGGGAAGGGAGGGCTGCGGTGCGCAGCTCCTCCTCGCATTTATAGCCGTGGCTGAGTCCTCCCATCCGGGGGGGGCCGGGGGTGGATGGGTGCAGGGTTGTGGTGAAGCCACTCCTCTGCACGCCATAACCCCACCCCGGGTGGGAACGCAACCAAAACACCGCTCCCAGGGGTTCAGAGGGATAGGGGATGGGTCCTGGGTGCCCCATGGAGCAGTGGGAGGGGGTCAGCCCCCGACCCCCCACACTGGGCACATCCCACCGGGTCCCTTTGGCATCGCCAAAGTGGGGCTGTGGGGTCAGCGATTGCTTCGTCACCAGGGCTGGAAGTTGTTCACCGTCCCCGTTATCGTGGTACCATCGGAACCGTTGATCCCTGAGAGCTCCCAGCAAGGAGAAGCGGGGCAGGGTGCTGCCAGCAGGGCTGACTCATGGGGACGAGTCCGCAAGTGGCTCCTGTGCATGGGAACCGGTGCCCACGCAACCCTAAGTCCAGCCCCAATGTCCAGAGCCCAAAACCCAGACCCCAAATGTCCAGAGCCCAAAAGTCCAACCCCAAATGTCCAGACTCCACATCCACCCTTTTCATTCTGGTTCACCTTTCCAGCACCTGCCAAGCTCACATGGAGGTGAAACGGAGCCCTCCCATGCACGACAGCGCACCGGCCCCATACAAGAACCCCACTTGCAGCACACGCAGAGGTCTGGCTTTGGAGCAACCTTTATTGGAAGAGCACTCAGATCGCAGCGGGGGGTGGCGCAGCCCGGCAGACCCCCGCGCTCACTTCTTGCGTGGCATTTTGTCGGGGTACTCCTGGAAGAAGTCGTTGCACATCACAGCCACGCAGGCCAGGAACGTGGCGTACTCGTGGAAGTCCACCTCGCTGTCCCTGTTGCTGTCCAGGTTGCTCATCAGCTTCTGGAATCCGGCTTCGTCTGTGCGTTTCTGAGCAATGGGGATGGAGAGGTGGCACCGAGGGTCTCCGCGAGACCCCCCCGGCCCCTGGGTCCCCCCACCGCACTCACGCTGATGAAGCTGGGGAGCTCCTTGGTGAGCAGCTCCTTCAGCTCCGCTTTGCTCAGCTTGAATTTGTCCCCCTCCTTCCCCGAGTATTTGTGGAAGGTGGAGACCATCACGGCCAGCGCCTGCTCCAGGGGGCACGCCATGGGGACACCGGGGGTCTGGGGGCACTGATGGCAGCTGAGAGCAGAGCCCGGTGCAGTGTCACATCCATGCATCACCACATCCCCCCATTGCCCCAAGCAGCGGGGCTGGGTGGCACCGGGTGAGAAACCCCAAAAAAGCAGTGCTGGAGGAAGGGGGGTGGGGATGGGCAGCAGCTGGCAGAGGGAAGCAGCGCTTGTAGGGGGGGGAACAGCATCCGGGGGGGGCGGCCAGAGCAGTATGGGCAAAGTGACTCACCAAGAACTGGAGCAGAGCAATCCAGGCCGGGTGGGTGGGGGCAAGGCACTGGGATGTGCTGCTTTATAGCCTCATTACCCCCCCTCGCCCCCCTCCCCCGGATGGATGAGGAGGTACCAACACTGCATTGGCTGATGGAGGTGGAGAGGAACCCCCACGGGCAGCCCCAGCTTCCCCTCCAAAGCCTCCTCCCAGCTCAGCCCAGGGGGTGGGTTGGGTCCAAAAGGGGAGAAAGCGGCCCTGGGGGGGTTGGATGGGGAGCACGGGTTGGTGGGGGACGAAGCATTTGGCAGCGCCTCTCGGGGTGTCGGAGGCGGCACTGAGCCCCAGCGGCGTCGGTCCAAGGTGGGGGTTGGAGTTTTCCTTGATTTTTCTCTGCTTTTAACTCAAACCACCTGCGAGCCATTTCTGTTTCCCAACGCCCCGTTGTGTAACGCGGAGCTATTTTGGCGCCCGCGTGGCCCCGCACGTGGCCGGGAGCGTGAGGACCACAGAGCTGCTGCGGGATGGGGAAAGGGGACGTTGGACCCCACCAGCACCACCCCGAGCATCCCGGGTGGGAATGAACGAAGCGAAATGTCTTTGGGCAAAAGCAACCCCCAGGCTTGGAGCTCGTTAGGGAGCAGGTGCAACCTGGTGCTAATTACTGGGAGGGGACTGAAGCACCTGGGGCTCCTTATAAAGCACATGGGATGGGGCAGGGAAGAGCTTGGAGGTGCTGGTGGGGGTGGGGGTGGGTTTGGAGTGATATGGGGAGGGCTACTGGGGGGGTCTCCAGAAGGGTTTGGAGGTGTGGTGAGATGTGGGGTCTCCATGAGGCTCTGGGGATGTGATGGGATGGGGGGGTCTCCACGGGGGCTTGGGGACATGATGGGATGTGAGGTCTCTATGAGGACTTGGGGACATGATGGGATGAGGGGTCTCCATGAGGCTCTGGGGATGTGATGGGATGGGGGGGGTCTCCATGGGGGCTTGGAGGCATGATGGGATATGGGGTCTCTGTGAAGCTCTGGGGATGTGATGGGATGGGGGGTCTCCGTGAGGCCTTGGGGACGTGATGGTGTTTGGGGTCTCACTGAGGGCTGTGCTGGGGATGCTCTGCCCCATAACAGACCTGAGGTGCATTCTTTGGGTTTGGGGCTGGCTGGGAGTGTTCCCTATGCACCAACCCAGACTCACTGTGCTGGGGGGGGGGATGGCAGCCCAGCCTAGCTCAGCTCAGCTGTGACTGCACTGTGTGTCCTGGGAGCTGCCTGCAGCAAAATGGGGTTGGGGTCATCTCCTGCCCCCCAGGATGGGCCCATCCTCAGCTCCAGGGGCTGAGGGTCCCTCTGGGCACCCAGGCATGTTCCCCCCCCCCCCCATGACAGCACAGCATGTGAGTTTGGCTGTGCTCTTTGCACAGTGCATGTTCCTGCCTGGGTCCCCACTCCCATATTGAGCTTTGGGGGGGGGCTCTGAGTTCTGAGCTCACTGTGACCCCCCCAAACCCCTCCTTAAAGACGGCAGTGACATTTTGGGGTGGGGGGAGAAGGGAGGGGGTATCTCAGTGTTACACCCAAGGACAGCTCTGAGCCTTTTCCAAAAGCACCTCAGGGGCTGCAGGGTGGCAAATCCCAAAGAGAGACAGACGGACGGGCAGACAGACAGACAGACAGCCGTGAGTCACACGTGAGGCGCTGGGAGGACTTTATTGCGCAGCGCTGCGCGGGTTCACTTCTTGCGGGGCCGTTGGGCATCGCGGAAGAACTCGTTGTACCCCATGGCCACGCAGGCCAGGAAGCAGGCGTACTCCTTGAAGTCCACCTCGCTGTCCTTGTCGTGGTCCAGGTCGTTCATCAGGCGCCGGAACTCCCCCTCATCCATCTGCTTCTGTAGGGGGTTGGCAGCGGGGTTGGGGTCTGGGAGGTGTCCCCATGGAGGGACGGATGGAAGCCCCCCCGGCTCCCTCCATCCTTATAGTGAGAAGAGGGCTTTTTCTTTGCCCCCCACCCCTCCAAGGGAGGTGGCATTTAGGAGCTCTGCAGGCACCGGGGCTGCACAGATACTTTGTTCATAAGCTTTGCCCATTCCACCCCCCCTCCTCAACCAAACCACAGCTGGAAGAAGGGGAGAAAGAAGTACTGAAATGGGAGCATCGCTCTGCTGGTGCCACCCCAATACCCCCCAGGTCTGTGTCTGCTCCAACCCCAGGCATGGGGTCCATTCTTTGGGTGGGCTATGGGGCAGCATGCAGCCCCCCCACCCCCCTATGCTCCATGCACAGCCCCAGGGCTGCTTTGCTCGCACCAGGCTGGGCTGTGATGTAACCCTATGTGCACTCACGGTGCCGAAAGCGGGCAGCTCCCTGCTGAGCAGCTCCTTCAGCTCCGCTTTGCTCAGCTTGAATTTGTCCCCCTCCTTCCCCGAGTATTTGTGGAAGGTGGAGACCATCACGGCCAGCGCCTGCTCCAGGGGGCACGCCATCATTGCCTGCATGGGGACACAGCGGGGTGACCGTGGGGGACCCACCCGGATGGATGTGCGCCTTTTGGGGTGCAGAATCTGCCCCCCCCATATTGCAGCTGGGGGGTAAATGGAGCGCTAAAAGGGACTCACCGGGGTTGATGCTGAGCGGGGACAGCGGGAGTCGGGGTGTCGGTGCCACCGTCACTGTGTGCTGGTGTTTATAGTGCAGTTGGGGGGTGCAGCCCCTCGCCCCCGGGTGTTCCCAGCCCCGGGTTTCGCCCGCGCCCCATTTTTGCTCACTGAGCTGCGTGATGCTGTTAATGGGGGGTGGGGGAGAGGGAGGCGGGGGGGGGGGATGGGGCAGAAATCGGGCAGCAGCCCCTGTTCTGGGCTCAGCCACCGGGCTTTGGGTGCTGGCAGTGGTTCCGGTGTCCCCGGTACCAACCAGTGCCAAAGGATGGGTGGCAGTGGCAGCAGTGTGAGCTGAGACAGAGTGAGACGCACAGCGCAGGTGGGCATCGATGGCAACGTGTGCTTCAGGCACACGGGGGGAGCACTCTGTGGGGGGGTCTGAGCCCACTGCCAGCCCCATAGCTGTGCTGGGAGTGGGGAAACATGCTGGTTGGGGGGGCAGCCCTGTTCACCCGTGGGCTGCTGGCACTTGTCGCCCTCCTGCCCGAGTGCTGGTGAGGGTGACAGTGGTGGTGGCCCACAAACAAGGCCTTTCCTGGCTCTGGGTGCAGGGTTGGGGGTGGCCGAGCTCTGGAGGGGTTCCCCCCTCCTGCAGGGTTGGGTGGCTGAGGGGGGGTACACGGGGGGGTGCATCTTTGGGGCTCTTCTTGGAATCTCTGATCTCCGGGGCTGTGTTTATGACAGCAGTGTTTATCCCCGGGATTGGGGGGTCCCACACACCCCAGATATGCCATGGGCAGACATAGGAGGATGGATAACCCCTCCCCCCCCGGGCCCTGATGTCCCCAAGGAGAGGCAGGGTCTGTGCCCCCCCCCCCCCCCAACTCCCACTGCCACCTCACCGTGCAGCAGTGCTGAGCTGGGACTCACAGCGACCGTAGGCTGTGGCCCTGCATGGGGATGGGGGGGGGGGGGGGGGTGCACAACTTTGCCCCCCTCCCAGACCCCTCCTTCCCAAGGACGGGAGCAGAGGGCACGGGACGAGCTGATCCCCGCAGGGACACGGGGACGGGAGGCACTGTCCCCTCACCGGACCCGGGGGGAAGGGGGGGGGGGGGGGGGGGGGGGGCGTTCCGTAGCCCCTCCGCAGTGTGGGGTTCCCCGCACCCGTCGCCGGCGGCTCCCGATCCCGCACAGCGGCTGCGCTGCGCCCGCCCCGGAGCGGTGCGGTGAGTCACGGCCCCGCCGCGCCCCGACGGGATTCCTGCGCGCTGACTCAGCGCAGGCGGCTCCCACGGATCCCCCCCTCACCCCCAATCCCCCTTTCTTCCCCCCCCCCCCCCCAAAAACCCACCGGGATCCCCGCGGAAAAGCGGGGGGCTGCGTGGCGGTGGGGCGGAGCGGGCAGAATTTGGGATGGGTGGGAGCTCCGCCGCCCCGAAATGCTGCCGCCCCACTGTGCTGGGGGGCGTGGGGGGCACGGGGTGTCCCCGTGGGGGCTCAGCGGACCCCTCTGCGCTCTCTGCAGCCCGCGGGTCCCATTGGGGTACGCAGAGGTGGGGCTGCGGGATGGGGTCACTTTAGGACCCGCATGGGAACTCCGTTAGCGGCACACATCGTGGCTGCGCCCCACGGACACGGGCGGTGGTGACACCTCGTGGTGACCCGCTGAGCGTCATCAGGGGACAGGGAGGACCCCTCCCCCCCCTCCCACTCGGTGCCCCCATCCCCACCGCATTCACCATCCTCGCCGTGCCCCCGCTGCTCCTCCAAACTTTATTGCTGCAATAAATAACCCGCGGCCGTAGCCGGGAGCTCCCAGCCCCGGGGGTGGGCAGGGCGGACCTTCACCAGCCCCGGGGGGGAGTGGGAGGGGTTAGGGGGTACCCCATGGAGGCTCCAACACTTTGAGGAGGAGAGGGTGCTCCGAGGGCGCAGGGGGTGCTGGTTGGGGTGGGCTGAGAACGAACAGCATTCGTGTCCTAGGTGAGGGGGAAGCCTTTCCCTGCGCTTCCAGCCCAGCTCTGGAGGGGGGGGGGGATGAGGGCAGTGATGGGGCAGGAGGAGCCCCCCGTGGTGACCTCGCGCCCCTTTGCTCCGGTGTGTGGGGTCTGCATGCCCTGAGCGGGGGGGGGGCACAAAGCAAGGGGGGGTGGGGGGGGGGCATGGAGCAGCAGGGGCTGAGCTCGGGGTCTGGGGTGGGGGTGGGCCCAGCCCGGCTACTTGGTGAGCTTGACGCTCTGCTCCTGCTGGCGGATGATGTGGGCGATGGGGCTGGCGATGCCGCCTATCAAGGTCCAGTACTCCTCGAAGCTGATGCGCCCGTCCTTGTTCTCATCCAGGTCGCAGATCAGCTTGTCGGCCGCACGCCTGTTCCCCGTGTCCTGCGGGGCAGAGCGAGATATTGGCACCGGGAACCCACGGGGGGAGGGGGGGGGACCCCGAAGCCATCCCTGTGTCCCCCCCGGCCTCACCGTCAGCATGTGGTTGAGCTCACGGCTCAGCATCTTGCGGAAGTCCTTCTTGCTGATGCGCCGCGGCTTCCGGCAGCAGCAGCGGCTCGAATATTTGTCAAAGTTGTTCACCAGCACCTGGACGGCCCATTCCAGCTCCGTGCCCTCCGCCATCGCCCCCACGTTCACCTGCAGGATATGGGGGGGGCGGTGGGGGGTCAGGGCTGGGGCACTTGCAGGGCTTCTGCTTGGGGAAACCCACGGCGAAGCACGGAGGTGAGCGCCCGGCTCCGTGCGTGACCCCAAAAAGGCATTTTTGAGCCTAAAAAGGCATTTTCTACCCCAAAGTCGGGTGCCCGGTGCCCCGTATCACCCCATATGGCACTGCTCACCCCACCTGCCCCCCAGGGCGGCCGCCCCCGCGCGTGGGACGGCGGTAATTATGGCACCGCAGTGCCCGGACCGCGGCGCCCGGTTCCCAGGGCTCATTAGGTTGGAATGGGGCAGGGAGTGGCAGGAATTACCTGCCGGCCCTCCTCTTGCTTCACGGCTCGGGAACACCCCGGCGGGGCTCTCGGTTGAGGCGTCACCCAAAATAGGTCTGGGCCACACGAGCCACGGGTTCCCCAACCCTACAGTCCTACCCCGTCCGTCCGCTGTGCCCGGCGGCCACCCCACGCCGGGATCCCTTTCCTACGGAGCCCTTTCCTATGGATGTGCCCAATGGATTGCTGCTGTCACGGGGTCCGGCGGCCGCAGCCCAGCAGGATGCACGCAGGCAGGGACGGAAACGACGCCGTCCGGTCCCGGCTCCTTCCTGAGCAGGGATGGGGCTGAGAGGGGCACAGCACTGTGCTGATTCTTGCAGTGCGGATTTGTGGCCCCGCTGACCGGTGTGGGTCGTGGTTGGAGCCACCCCATGGCGGATCGGTGCCATTCCAGTGCCATCACGGTCCAATTTCACCCCACGTTTGCACCCATTTTCCCCACTGCAGCTCCATGCGGGGTTTGGAGGCACGTCGGGGTGGTGCACGGGGCACGAGGTGCTCCCCATTGTGTCTCAGTGTGCTCGTGAGCTGTCCCCACCCCTCTGTGGGGCCATGGAAGGGCCCGGTGCTGGCAGCAGGTCCTGCTGTGATCTGCAGCCCCCATCGCATCCCCATAGACCTCCATCTCTGTTCTCTTCTCATCCCAGGCCGTTAAACACCACCACGACTGCAGCAGTCCCAACCAAAGACCCCGCTGGGCCCCACTGCTCTGCTCCAACGCTGCCTCGCAGCACCGGTCCCACCACGCACCCCCGGGGGCCACAGACCACCATCCCATTGTGGGCCACGGGGATCTCATTCCACAGTGGGACGGGGGACATCATCCCACGTCGGGACGTGGGGACATTCCTGCACTGGGACATGGGTGGGTGGGAGGGGGGCCAATCTCCTGCCCGCTCCTGCCGCCATGATGATTCCCTCCTCTCCTCTCTCCTCTCTCCTCTCCTCCTCCCACAGCCCCATCCCACAGCCCCACAGACCCCCTGTGCTGAGCTCCCCATCCACCACCCGACCCCGCACGCACGGAGCTGCCAAAGGGCTTGGAGAGGGGCGGGGGGGATGAGGGGGGGGGGGATTTCCACCCCACCTGCAGCCACACGTCCCATTGAGCGTTCCCCCCCCTCAGCACCCATCGCCGGGTGCAGCTCCTCACCCGTCAGCCCGTCCCGCTGTGTCCGTCTGTCCTCCTGTTGGCTGCAGAGCCGTGGGAGCCGTTCCGCCCGCTCGCCCTCACCTCGCGCCCATCCCGTGGGCCCGAGGGCTTTAAGGAGGCTCCCGCCCCTCCCTGACGTCCCAGGGCGTTCCCAGCTTACCTGGAAGCAGCCCCGATTGCAACACGCAGCAGTGGGGCCGCTGAGCCCACCCTACAGGGCCAACCCGGGGTCCCCATCCCATCCCTTCCCCGTACCGACGCGGGGAGAGCCGCTGGCCCGACGCTCGTGCAGAAAATCTCCCCGAGTGTTTCAGGGTCTCCACCATTGGGGCATTGCTTGGCAGCAAAGGAGGAACGGAAACCACGTGCGGAGCTCGCAGCTGGAATTAGGGAACCAAAAGTGCTCGCCAAGAGGGTGCAGGATGCACGGGGGGGTGGACAGCACTGTCGCCATGCGGAGTTCCCCTCTGCTGCGAGAGGCTCTGACGCAAAGGGCCAACGTGGCAGCGAAGGGAGTACGGCCCGACCCAATGGAGGAAGGATCCGTGCTGCCCTTCCCCTTCCATGCGTGCACAACTGCTGAATCCCACCCGCTCCCACCCCATGCGTGGGTACGGAATACCCCCTTTGCGCCACAAATAGAATGGACTCAATGGTTGAGTGTGCGCCCCTTGGCCGGGTGTCACCAACCCAAAGCCTACAGCAGCACTGAGGGGCACAGGTTCCGACTTTCCTCCCCCCTCCCCCTCTCCTTTCTTCCCCTCTTTTTCTCCCTCTTCCAGTCACACCAGCACGTAACCCACTGCCCATCACCGTCGTGTATCACCGACGGGGTGCAGATGGGTGAACGCACGGCGTCGTGCACCGAGTGTGGCAGTGGGGCAGTGGGACACAACCCATCCATTGGGGTCATTCCGCCTCCATTCAGCCCGAGGGGCTTTGGAAACGTCGGTGACCCCAATCTGGTTGGGTTGGGACTCTCTGGACCCAAAGCGCTCGTGGTGAAGGGTGCTCAGCCCTCCGCAGACACACGGGGACCGACGATGCGCTGCAGGGCTGTGCCAGGAGCTCACAGCCATAATTAAGCAGGCCAGCAAATTGCACCCTGCGTCGGCGCGGCGATGGCGCGGAGATCCAATGCGCCCATCAGATACGGAGACACCGGAGCTGCATATTTTGGGATGCAAAGAGGAGGTCACGGCGCCGGGCAGCGACCGCCCACGTTTTTTCCTCTGCTCCATGGGGACCTCTGCTTATGGGGCAGCGGCCCCGGGAAAGCTCTGTGTGTCATCCCTGCTCCCCTCTGCCTGATCTCGGGGTGAGGAGGAGCGCAGTGCCGGTGCTGCAATCCCGTCGGGTGGGAGCCCTCCCCGGCCCTGCAGGCAGACAGCTCACTCTGAATCACAGCCCTCATTACCCCGTGCCTGGCCGATGTCACAACGCAGCCCGTATTTTTACGAGGTATCCAGGGTGTGTGCGCGGAGCCGCCGTGTAGGATCGGGGTCCATCACACGGCAGTTCCCAGGCATTGCTGTCATCCCTGTGAGTTCCTCTTCCCCCGGACCCCCGCCTCAGTGTGCCCCTGAGCTGCTCCTTGGGCTCACCCATTGCCCGGCCATGGGGCTGAGCTCCTCCTGTCCCACAGATCCTTATCAAGATGGTTCAAACCATGGGATCACCAACAGCGCATGACAGCACTGGGGTCACCAAACCCAACTCCAGGGTCCCCCTCCCACCACAGAGCACCCCACAGCCCCTTATCCCCATTCCCCCTCCCATCGCCCCAACCATTTGACACATTTCCTGTCTCTAATTAAATGCACACCACACCTCTCGGCTTAATTTCCATGTATTTATTTCCAAGGCAGGAACAATAAATAGTCATTCGTGTTGTGAAATCCACCCCAAGGTGAGAGGAGACAGAGGGCGGCCGCGGCTGAGTCGCGGTGGCGGTGTCGGGAGGAGCCCCGGCCTGGCCCCGCTTTCATCACCTTTCTCCAGGTTTGGGGGTTTTTCATCCCCAAAATAATTTATTCTCCCCAGAGCACCAATGCAGGTGTGGAGATGGCACCCATCGGGTCCCCATCCCATCCCGTCCTCAACCCAACACCATCCCGCCTCATCCTCATCCCCTTCCCAACCCCATCCCAACTCCATCCCATTCCCCATCCCAACTCCATTCCATCCTAACCCCATCCCAACCCCATCCCGCCTCATCCTCATCCCCTTCCCAACCCCATCCCAACTCCATCCCATTCCCCATCCCAACTCCATTCCATCCTAACCCCATCCCAACCCCATCCCAACTCCATTCCATCCCAACTCCATCCCAACCCCATCCCAACTCCATTCCATCCTAACCCCATCCCAACCCCATCCCGCCTCATCCTCATCCCCTTCCCAACCCCATCCCAACCCATCCCCGTTCCATCCTGATCCCATCCTCATCCCATCTCAACCCGTCCCCATCCCCTCCCCACTGCATTCCCCATCCCAATCCCCAACCCATCCCCATCCCACCCTCAACCCACCCCCATCCCACCCCCCTCCATGGCCTCCTCCAGCGCACAGAGCTCAGTGGGAACCGCAGCCCCATCCCACACGGCATCTCACACAGAAATCCCAGCTCCTGTCCACTGACCCCACACCTTCCCAACCCCAGAAATATCAGGGCTCCCCCAGCCCAGCACGTGAGCACCGTAGAGCCACACATCCACAGCTCAGGTGCTGCTTTGCCCGTGGGGTCCCCATTGTGGGAACCACAGACGTGGGCACCGCACACCACAGCACCACGCAGCATCCCGTGCACGCTCACCCCATGCAGCCCTATGCACACCTACAGAGCTGTGCACACCAGCAGCGCTGCATGCACACCAGCAGCATTGCATGCACACCGGCAGCACCCCATGCACGTTCACAGCCCCCATCGCACTGCGCACCGTTGTGCTCTGCAGTGGGGACGTGCAGCCCAGCAGCGAGCCATGCGCAGCCCCATCCCTCCCTTTCCCTTTATCCCACGACAGAACAAGGCCGTCCCATTCCAGCTGTTGTTTTGTTCCATTTTTCCTTTATTAATTTATACAAAAAACGGTTGCACGTGCCGCAAGCAGCTGACATCCCGCCACCGGCCCACCCCGAGCGCAGCCATCAGAGGGGGCACGGGGACCCCAACCCTGTGCAGGGACCGTGGCCACCAGGATGGAGGACGGGGAGGGGTGGGGGGGGGGGGGGGGGCAGAAAACACCCCCAAACCACCGACAGTGCCATCGGGGCTGATCCGGAGCCCCACATCGGAGGGGTTTGGGGGGAAAGGAGCAAAGTCCCTCTCGCTGCAGCACTGCGGGGCCGAGGAGCTCCTTGCGGCGCGGGGTCGAAGTGGTGCCTTCCCACCCCCCCGGCCCTACTTCCTCCGACAGCCCTTGGCCGCATCCCCCATCATGTCCCAGTACTCCCCAAACTCCAGTTTGGCCTCATCGGGGTCTCCCATGCACTCGATCTTCTCATCCAGGGGTCCAACACACTGCGGAGGGGCAGAAAAACCATCAGAGCGATGACAAGAGGTGGGGTCCCCAGTCACCCCCCCCCCCCGTCCCCGAGCTGTGTCCCCACCTTCCCCAAATGGGGCAGCTTCTGCACCACCAGCTCCCGCATCTCGTTGGGGGTCAGGTATTCCTTCTGCCCTTTCACGGCGTAGCAGTGGAACTGGTTGATGACGGTCTCGATGGCGCGCTCCACGTCGGTGAGCTCCTGGTTGTCCTGTGGGGTGATGGGGGGGGGGGGGGAGGGGGTGTGAGGGAGTGAGGGGACCCCAGGAGGGAGGGGACACCCCGGGAAGGATGTGGCAGACGTGTTAATGCTCTGTGCCACCACCCTACACCGATGCAATGGGCCTCCCTTACGGATACGACGGCCCTCTGCACAGATGCGAGCCCCCCATGCAGATGCGAGCCCCCATACAGATGTGGGTTCCCCCCATACAGATGTGGGGCCCCATATACCGGTGCTGACCTCTTTACAGAGACCTGAGACCCGCATACAGATGTGACTCCCCTCCACACCACTGTAGGACCACCTGTACGCATGCAGGACCCCCCCACCCCACTGCATCACCCTTCCATCCCGATGTGGGACCCCCCCTACAGACGTGTGGTCCCCCCTTTAGCTCCAGATCCACCAGGCTCTGCACGCCCCAATACCCACACGCTGCTCCCGTACCCCTCCACCTGCTCCCAAGACCCCAACACGACCCCCGGTGGCCCCGTCCCCCCCACCGCTCCCCGCCCCATCCCCAGGCACACACCCCCGCGCGGGGCAGGATGGGTTCTTCCTCTCTTTGCACAAGTGGCAATGGAGCTGTGAGTCAGTGCCCATCACGGGGCCACCCATCCCCACCCTACGGGGCTGCAGACCCCAACCTCACCGAGCGGAGGGGGGGGGGGGGGAGGGGGCACATCCTGACCCAGCGCAGCTCCCCGACCCCACTGCTAATTAGCAGGAGCTGCATTGGAAGGGAAACGAGGGTGATTCACGGGGCGCTGCGGTTTCCCTTCGAAACACCCCGAAACCACATCAGGCAATGGGGCCATTAGGGAGAAAACAGTCATCTCGGGAGCCCCCACCCCCCGCCGAGGCCTTCGCAGGTGCAGAGCACCCAGTGCCCCCCCCAGGGATGCAGGTGGGCACGTGCTCACAGCTGAGGGGCGCGGAGGCCACTCTGCCATCCTCGGAGAGGCTGCACGGAGCTCCAAACCCCCAAACTTTCCCAGCACCGCCTGCCCAAATCGGGGGAATATCTCCAAATCCAAACTCATCCCGGGGGAGGGGACCCCAAATCCAAATGCATCCCGTGGGGTGGGGGGTAGGGGGGTCACAGAGCCCAGAGCACCCCAAGCTCCGAGCAATGGGGACAAGAGTGTCCCCCCCACTACGCCCCACAGCTCCCAGCCCTCCCAGCGCCGGCGCCGCCCGCAGACCTTGCGCTTCTTGCGGCAGTTGCACTGGCCCATGCTGCTCCTGCGGGGTCTGCAGTCCCTCTGCTCGGGGGGATCTTGGGGTGCTGCCGGAAGGGGGTGAGGGGGGGAAGAGAGCCGCGATCAGCGTTGGCTTCGGGGGAGCGTTCCCCTCCTTCGGCGTCGGGGCGAGGAAGACGCCCTGGGATGCGCCGAGCTGCCGGGACACGTCCCGGGGGTGGGAGCGTCCCTGCAAGTCGTGGCAGAGCCGAGCGTGGGAGGGGGGGGGGGGGGGTGGCGGACCCCTGGGCACGGGGAACCCCCCCCCCCACCTCCCCTCCCCTGCTTGGGCCGGGCCACTTACCTGCTGCGAGGGCTGTCCCGGCTGTGCGCGCGTTGCGCTGCTGCGGGGTTTTATACCGGGGAGGTGTGAGTGGGAGCTCCCTGCACGGTGTGGTGCAAGGAGCCTCATTTGGGAGCCTGGCCCCCGGCCAGCGTGGGGCTGGGAAACGCCTCCTGCGCGGCCACACCGAGCGCTTCCCATCCGGCATGGCCACGCAGTGCTGCGTGGGAATGGGCACCGGGTACCAGGCACCATGCACTGAACAGGAGGCACCATGCACTGAACAGGAGGCACCATGCACCAGGTACCATGCACTGAGTGCCAGGTACCATGCACCATGCAATGGAAACCATGCTTTGGGCACCGGGTACCATGCACCATGCACGAGATACCATGCACTGGGCACCGTGCACTGAGCACCAGGTACCATGCACCATGCAGTGGAAACCATGCTTTGGGCACCAGGTACCATGCACCATGCACCAGGTTCCATGCCATGAGCACCAGGTGCCATGCACCATGCACCATGCGCTGGATACCATGCACTGAGCACCAGGTACCATGCACCATGCACTGGGTACCATGCACTGAGCACCAGGTACCATGCACCATGCACTGGGTACCATGCACTGAGCACCCAGTACCATGCACCATGCAATGGATACCATGCACTGAGCACCCGGTACCATGCACCATGCAGTGGGTTGCATCCCCAGGTGACCCTGCAGAGGTGGCCTGAAGGTGGCTGCTGCCCACAGCCGCCACCACATCACTGCTGAGCCCCGCAGTGCCGTGGGTGCGTTCTGCTGCTCTGTGGGACCCCCTCGTTGTGTCCGTGGGGTGCAGGTGGGACCCCGCAATCCAGATCAGCACGGAGACAGTTTGGAGATGGCACCATCTGCTCAAGAGACGTGCGGATGTGGCACTGAGGGACACGGCTGGTGGGCATGGCAGTGATAGGTTGGTGGTTGGATAGGATGATCTTAGAGGTCTTTTCCAACCTTAATGGTTCTGTGATTCCATGGTGTGGGGCACAGCTGGACCACAGTGCTGCTTGCATGGGGGGGCTCCACAAAGAACAGCAGTGACGTCCAGGCCCATGAAAACTTGTTTATTTTGCTTCATGAGCGTCCTCCCCATCCCCATCACTTCTTCCTCCCCTCTTTCTCCCTCCACAGGGCCCGGACCAACTCGCCCATCAGCTTCCAGAACTCTTCAAAAGTCAGCTCCTGCTCAGTGCTCACATCCAGCGCCCGCATCTGCTCCTCCAGGGAGGGGACGTCCTGTGGGGATGGCGTGGGGACAGATGGCCGCCACCTCCAAGGGGACACCTCTGTCCCCACATGGGGATCACATGAGGGGCAGCCCCGCAGCAGCGAGCGCCAGCCCAGAGCAAGGAAACAGGAGGGGCCGATGGACAGACGGACGCTGTCAGTCCCCCCCAGCACAGAAGCCCCCCCCCCCCCCCCCCCCCCCAGCCCTGCAGCACCTCAGCCCTTCCCTGGCGTTTTCACTTTTGCTTTTCCACTCTCACAATGGGAGCAGCCCCACAGCTCAGAGTGCCCCACGGAGACCAGGACCCCCACCGTCACCCCCAGCCCTCCACAGCCCCCCCTCACCTTCATCAGGTTGGGCAGCTGCAGCCGGAGCAGCTCCTGGAACGCGGTGGCTGTCAATGTCCCCATCCGACCCTCCTTCCCCGCGTGGGAGACGAACACGGAGACGATGGTCTCGATGGCCATCTCCACTGGGGTCAGCTCAGCTGCAGCCATGGGGGCTGCAGGGAGAAGAGTGTCCTGGGGGGAGGGGGAGGGGGGGGTGATGCCCAATGGGACATGGGGACCCCCACCATTCCCAGAATAGGGTGCAGCGAGTTTGAGTGGCCTCAGCCCTGCAGAAGTAGGGGCTGCCCTTCCGCACTGCGGGGGTGAAGACCCCCCCCACAGCCACCATGTGCCACAGAGGGAGGGCAGAGGACACCCGGAAGGGGAGGGTGGCATCGTGGGGCCCTACGGCCTCTGCTGGAGGGTGGGAATGGGGTGGTGATCCCACTTACCCCACTCAGCTGCAGCCCCCCACGGGGTCTTACAGCGGTGGATAGCAGCGCGTGGTCCCTCACCCCCGTGCAGGGCTTCCCGTTGGGTTTCCCGTTGCAGACACCGCCCGGCAGCAGCTTCCCGTCCCCTCCCCACACAGCAGCAGCCTGAGTGCTCCATGCACAGACAGCACCGCGCAGTGGGAACATGGGATGGCCTATGGGATGAACCGTGGGGTCCCGGGGCACGCTCACTGCATTGAGCCACCCGGATCACTGTTGGGTGCAAGGTGTGTGCCCTCCCCCGTGCTTCTGCGGTTCTGCTTTGCTCCTATGGGAACGGGGACACATATGGGATGGGAACGCTGTCCCCTTTGTCCCCTTCATCCCACGACACCGCAGTTCATCCCAGCTGCAGACCTGGGGCCAGGATCGCCCTTCTCCGAGTGAGAGTTGTGACTCACCACCGGCTGACATCACCCCTATTTATAGTGGGCTTTGTGAAAATTAATTAATCCAAATTAATTAGGAGGTTGGAACTGCCCGAGAGCCGCTCTGTAATCGCGGTGTATGGCAGCCCCGGCACAGCTACGCTGCGGCACAGCCATTCCCACGGCGCCCTGAGCCGTCCCCATGGCATGGGATGGAGGGGACACGGGGACCCTCCCCAGCAGGAGCACAGCAGAGTCCCCCCAACTGCTGGCCAGCCTTGGTCCCTACCAGGGCAGAGGTTTTTGGGGTGTCCCCAAGGCCAGGTGAAGGACGGGGTGAGCAGCCCCACCACCGCTGTGCGTGGATGCAGGGACGGCCCTTGGGGACCCCACAGTCACCCATTTTGGGGACGTGGAGCAGGGCGCAGGGCAGCGTCACCATCCCTGACGCACCCTTTCCACCCATCCATGGGGACAGGGTGACTCCAGCAGCGGGCAGCCCGTCCCCACCCGCACACCCGTCACACCAGCTCACGGGGCAGGAATTGCCTTCCTGAGCTCCATCCGGTCCGTCCCCATCCCGGGGTGACGGGGGGACGGGGACAGCCCTTCCGCTGAGCCCAACGTCAGGGGACGGAGATGGGAAACCGCTGGGGTGAGTCAGGCTCGGAAGGGACGGGGACAGGTTGGGGCTGAGTCAGAGCCCCAAAGCCAGGCGGGCCGTGACTCGTCGCCCCTGGAATTCGGGGTGCCAGGATGGGGTGAGGAGGGAGCGGACGCTGCATGGCCCCGGGAGGGGACACGTGGGGAGTGGTGGCCTCGGGGTGCCCAACGCTATCAGGACGAGTGAGCATGGCAGGGGCTGCAGGTCCTGGGGTGAAAGCTTGGGGTCAGATGTGGAGTCAGTGCCCACCGCCACATCCTGATGCTGTCCCAACCCGTCCTGCTCCACCAGGGAGGGTCACCGGGGGCTGTGGCCACCACGGGCACCGTCCCACACCGGCGCACGCTGTGCGTGAGGACTCATGGCCCACCCCATCCGTTGAAGTCATGGGATGAGGCCACCACACCACGTGCCACCACCACGGCCCCAACCGCGGCACAGCGCACAGCCAGCAGCTGCCCCTCTCCCATACTCCAGGGATGGAAATGCCTCTTCCAAGCACCGGCGATGGATCGGACAGACAAGATAGAGCCCAGCCCCGGCACCAGCAACTGGAGCAACTGGTTTAGCTGGGTCAAAGTGGAGCACGGGAGTCGCAGAGGCTGAAACCTGTTCCAGGCTGTGTGTAAACCTCCTGGCACGTCCCTCGCTGCTCCCAGTTTGGTAAGAGCCGTCTTGGGGAGCTGCCAGTGCAGCCACGCCGGGTGGCACCGCTGCGGTCCCGTTCCTTGGACGGACCCCCCCACCCGGCCCGATGTGATTTTGGGTTGGTGGTTCCGGCCCGTCCCACCTCTAAGGGAACACCCGAGCATTCCCTGCTCTCAGGAAGGTTTGGGGTTTGATAGAAGTGGGGCAGAGCCCAGCTGAGAGCGCCCAGAGCTCGGCGCAGCAAACGGGAGCTGCACAGCCACCAGTTGGCTCCCATCACCCACCCGCCCCAAAGGCTGCAGGGATCGGGGTTATTTTTACACCCTGGGCAGTCCTGCAGCTGCTGTGCAGGCGATGCAGTGCCAGGGCCAGGCAGACCCGGAAGGGGCGGCCGTATTCTGCCCATCGCTGAGACGGGGACGGGGGTAACACCGCTGCCGACCCCCCCAACACCAACACTGCCACGTGAGTGACACCGGGGTCTGCTCCCCACGTTGGGCTGCGCACAGCCTCCCCCCAATGGCGTGGGCTCTGTCCCTGCCCCATGCTGGCTGCTGGGTCCTAATGCAAAAAGGGAGCGTGCCCTGGAGTGACGCAGTGCCTCTGCTTCCCCCCCGGGACCACCCTCTCCATCCAGACCTCTGCACCCACCCAGTTCCATCTGGGTTCCTCACCTCCATCCAGACCCCCTCTGTAGCTGTTCCAGGTGCAGGACAGCAGCAGAGCCCCCAGAATGCTGCAATTCACCCCAAATCCTCCCCCTCCTCCCCCCCCCCCCCTTCAGCTCTGCAGCCCAGGTCAGGCTCAGGACCCCCACGGGGTCAGGGTGGTACAGATGGGGGGATGTTGGCTCGGGGGGTCCCCACACTTCAGCATTTCTCAACCACAGAGACAGGAAGCGCGGAAAGTGGAAACGGAGGGAGCAGGATAATAATTAGCCCCAAATTAGGGTTGGAATCTGGGATAAAGAGTCCGGCACCACCCAGCACTTGTGAAAACACCACAGCCCAGCACCCAGCAGCCCCCCCCCGCATCAGGGACAGCCCTGACTGCCCCGGTTTGGGGGCTCAGCATCGCTATGGGGGGGAAAGGGGGACACCCAGGGATGGGGAGGAGCAGCAGGCAGGGCAGGGCGGCGCGGATGCTGGGCCGTAATGAGAGCCAGGATTATCAGCACGGCTGGGAATCTGGTTTCTTTGGCCATACCGTTGCTGAGGCAACCTTCGGGCAAGGATTGTGGGGCTTTTTTAATGGGACAAGGGCCTTTCTGTGCGCAGGGAGAGGGGGGCCCACGCTGCGTTACCCGATAGCCCCCGCCAGTTCCCCCCCCCCCAGGCTCTGAGGACACCGGATACCCGCACACATCGGCCGCTGAGGAGGGACGGGGTCGGATCCATCCCGCAGCGCAGTGCTGACAGATGGGGGATGCCCAATGGGGTCACACTCGGGGTCACGGTCTGACCCAGAGTCGGCCCCACCGCCCACCCCATCCCCAGCATCCCACTGCTGCTCGGCCCACAGGGCCACAGCAGTGGCAAAAAGGGATGCGCGAGGTTACGGGGGAGACACAGAGCACCCCAAAGTACCCCATAAGCAGCGGCAGGGCTGGAAGTGCTCCTCCAAGTGTGGGGTGAGCAGTGGAGCCAGAGGGGCAACCCCATATCCCAACCCCGGCGAAGGCAGCGTGGGGCGTCCCAGCGGTGCCAGCCCGGCTGTCCAGCCCCGGTATCGGATCCTCCCGGAGGGAGGGGGCCTGGAGCTTATTTAACATCCCTGGGCAGCCCAGCCCAGCACTTGGCGCAGCGGGGAGCTCAGGTGAGCGCGGGGCTGCGGACGGCCCACGGGTACCCACCATGGTTTGGTACCACCAAGGGGGTTCGCAGCAGGGGTACCCCATGGAAAAGGGGGGAGTGGGGCACCCCACAGCCTCGCTGGTGGTGTTTGGTGGGGCATCTGGTTGGGGGGCAGGGGGGGCAGGGTGGGCAGTGCTCGCTGGATGGGGCTTGGGGAGAGCTGCGATCCAAGGCTGGCCCCATAACACAGTGGGTTGGCCCCGTAACACAGCGGGTTGGCCCCATAACACAGCGGGTTGACCCCGTAACACAGAGGGTGCCTCCCGCAGCCGCAGCCATGGCGTCGCAGCTGGAAGGGGCCATGGAGACGCTCATCAACGTCTTCCACCACTACTCGGGCAAAGAGGGGGACAAATACAAGCTGAGCAAGAAGGAGCTGAAGGAGCTGCTGCAGAGCGAGCTGGGCTGCTTCCTGGAGGTAGGGGCTGCGCTGGGGGACACGCGGGGCGTCCCAGTGGGCTGCCAGCCCCGGGGCTCAACCTCTGTCGTCCCCCCCCCCCCAGACCCAGAAGGACACGGGGGCCGTGGAGAAGATCATGCAGGACCTGGATGAGAATGGAGACGGGGAGGTGGACTTCCAGGAGTACGTGGTTCTGGTGGCTGCCCTCACCGTGGCCTGCAACACCTTCTTCTGGGAGAACGCCTGAGCCGGGCTCCAGCCCCACAGCACCCAACCGTGGCACCCCCAAAAGCAGAGCCCCCCCACACCCCCTGCTCACCCCCCGCTCCCCGTGCACCCGGCGGTCCCGCACGGACCCAGCTCCACAATAAAGGCATCGACCCCACCAGCAGCGTTGTGTCAGCTCCTTCATCCCCGGGGGAAAGGGGGGGGAGGGGGATGTCTGCTCACGCCACACCGGGGTCACCCATCGGCCCCACATCCCCGGGGCTGAGCAGCGCTGGGAGGGCGACCCCGGCCTGCGTGGGGGGTGTGCTGTGGGGCGCAGGTGGGGGGGGAGGCGTCGTCCCCATGGAGACACGAGGCACGGCGCCAGGCGGGGCAGGACGAACCGGTTCTGATCTCGTCCCCTCCCCGCACCGGGCTGCGCAGGGCCGCCAGCGCCATCGTCTGCCGGGCCGCGGCCTGCCCCAGCGCCTCGCAACGCGGCGAGCCCACAGGCCCAACCGGGCCACGGAGGTGAATGGAGGCCCCGTGAGGCCTTCCGGACGTCTCGGCACAACCGGACCGGGTGGCCCCCACGGGCCCGGGCCCCGCCGCGGGGATGGGCATCTCACACGCCGCCACGCACGGCAGCACAGGGCCGGGCCCGCAGGGAGCGCAGGTAGGCCGCAGCCATAGCCCCGCCCACCCTCTCCGAAGTCCCGCCCACCCTCTCCGAAGTCCCGCCCACCGTGCCCGGAGTGACCAATGGCAGGGGGCGTGGCTATTGCGTCAGAGCCGCTCCGCCCAATAGCAGACAGCGTGGTGCTCGCGCCGCACTGCGCCTGTGCGCCGCCATTTTGGCCGGCTGTGCTCTGGGCGGCGGGAGGAAGGCGGGCGCTGTGACCGCCGCCGCCATTTTGTCGCGGGTGCTCGAGTGCGGCGGGAGCGGGCGGCGGAGCTCAGCCCCGGCCCCACAGCCGCTAGCAGCCAGCAGGCAGCCCCACCGGAGACCTGGCGACCGTCTGCTTCGGTGAGAGACCGGGCTGGAGGCCGAGGGGAGCTCTGAGGGGCGGCTGGGGGTGCCTTTGTGGCGGGGGGGGCTGTGAGGAGGCCGCGCTGTGAGAAGGCCGCGGGGTCGCTTCAGGCCTGGGGATGTTGAGGGGGGTCGTTTGGATGCTGCTCCACGGCCTTCAGCTCCTTGGGATCGGTTGGACCAGGCTTCGACTCGGTGCGCAGCTGATTTGTGGTATTTAATAAAGAAATAGGGACGTGGGTGCGTTTTAGTTCGGTTTCCTGCTGGTGGTTTGAGAGGCGCGATGAGCAGAACGCTTTGTTTCCCATATCGTGGGGGTGAGCCGTTCTGGGCTGTTAGTTAAGTGTTAGGCGTGATGCTAATAGTAGGAAAGGAGAAATCAGTCTGTATGGGCTGTGGATGCGAGCTTTGCAATGTCCATCACCACAGAGCAGTCCAGGCCCGAGTGGATGAGAGTCCCATGCTGGGCAGCCACGCTGTGCCCACAGCTCTGCTGCTATCAGAGCTGCAGGGAGAGAGCATCCAAACTGCACACCCACTGCTTGGCCACGTCCAGCCCCGCTGTGCTGCAGCACAGAACGATGGGATCTGAACGTCTTTGTACGTGACTTTTTGTCCAGTGATCTTCGAGTGTGATTGCAGAGCACAGGACCTGCGTCTGTTTAAAGGCAGTTTGGATTTCCTTCTTACTCACACAGACAGCTTTGGAGCTGTGGCGGTGTCGTGAGGCGCAGCGCTGAATGCTCGGGTGCCATTTTGATGCCCATGTTCTTGCATTACTCCTGCCTAAGGCAGAACTTCAGCTTTCTAAAGAGAAGGCAGCTTAATGAGTTGTCATAACTTGCTAATGAAGCCTGTTGTATCGTTGGACTTGATGATCTTGAAGGTCTTTTCCAACCTTCGCAGTTCTTGATTCTGTGATTCTATGGCAACAGGCTAGAAAAAGCAATAAAAATGTGCTCGTGTGTTAGCAATTACCTGCTTGGCTATTGATTTCCTCACCAGAGGAGCCGGGATTGAGGTCTCTGAGCGTTCAGTTGAGTAAATGCAGTACCTCTGTGCTGTTTGCTAACCCTGGCTCTTGTGTTTTGCAGATTCTGTTGATCTGAAGATGGCTGCACAGTCAGCACCGAAGGTTGTGCTAAAGAGCACCACCAAGATGTCTCTGAACGAGCGGTGAGGAAGCCAACAGCAGCTTCAGCTCATAAGAAAATTTGTATTTAATTATCACTGTCCGG
Source organism: Gallus gallus (assembly GCF_016699485.2). Lineage (NCBI taxonomy): Eukaryota > Metazoa > Chordata > Aves > Galliformes > Phasianidae > Gallus > Gallus gallus. Next base: position 1,741,354 of record NC_052556.1, read on the forward strand.
TGTCCAAAAAGCCAACGTGGTTTCTGCCCTCTTTTAACCTCACTAAAACGAGCAGATGGCATTGCACCTCTGTCTTAACCTGCAACAGATGTGGTACAGAAGGTTAAAAGGGCAATTGTTTCGGAGCAATTTGTCCATAGCAGTTAAAATTAAGCCATTCGACACGTAAATGTGGCGGGATGTGTTGTACCAAAAGAGAGAAACCCCACGCCCTCCCTTTTTCTTCCACATGTTTTTACATTTATCTAGTTGATGCTGCAGTATGGTAACATGTTACCAAAGCTGCAGCAGGCTTGCTGCTTTGTCCGAGGCTGACACACGTGCATGTGGTCTGGCCTGTAAGAGGCATGCAGCAGGCTGCTACACCAGCCCAAAGGCCCTCTAACAACGTTTTGGGCCTTGTAAGAGGCAAACGCTTTGCTTCATCTCCATCTCTCTTTTCTCAGTGCTGATTTCTTTCCCTTTCTGTTGAGTATTCTCCTGTTGTTTTTTTTTTTTCCATGCCATCAAGCTTTTGCAGTTCTGCAGTGCCAACTAACAGCGATGCTGCGGTTACATTTTGCTTCCTTGCTAATTGCTCTTGGTTTAACGATGTTGGTATCGCTGAGGAAGGATAGAGCTGTTGGTGTGCAGTTCCTGCTCTGGCACGAGCTGACCTGAGCCCATGGTTGGAGCTTCTTCCAGAGAGGGCAGGTGCTGAGGTGCAGTGCTGGGAAGGCTGTTGGCCTGGTTGCTTGTGGTCAGTCCAAATTCCTTAACCTGTAGGTGTTTTCCTGGGATGCAATAGGCAGCTGACGGGTTGCTGTTAACGATGCTTACCATCTTGCTGTGTGTTCTGCTCCAACGTGGCTCTTAAAGACAGGCCAGTCTTCATGCACCACAGATAGAACCAAGTGAGCACGCTCAGGTGGTGGCAGCAGTGCTGTGGTGAGGTAGAGGTCTATCAGTCTCTTCCCAGGGTGAAGTTTTCTCTGAGCCGGTCTGATGACGTGGAATTTTAGGCAGATTTCTCAGCTCTTGGAGGGCTGACGGAGCTTTTGCAGTCCAACTTCGCCCCGCTTCTCTGCGACGTCCTCTTCCATCTGTCATCAACATCTCTGCTTCTCGCTTGTTTCCATCCCTTCTTCCATTTCTAAAAATCAGTAACCTAAAGCTTTGATCACTCCTGAATTAATATACAGCATCATTCCTGAGTTTCCAGTTCTTGCACACTTGCGGCAAGCAAGGAATATGTAATCACACATGCCGTGACCTAAGTACCACTCTTTACATAAAGGTTCACGGGATCTGGAGATCCAATCTTGAGAACCATGAAATGCCAATAAATGTATGTAATAAAGCTTAATTTAAACACCCGTTTTATTCGACCTTGAAGCTTCACTAACATGCTGAAGAACAAACAGCCGATGCCAGTGAATATTCGGGCTACCATGCAGCAGCAGCAGCAGCTGGCCAGTGCCAGAAACAGAAGACTGGCCCAGCAGATGGAGAACAGACCTTCTGTGCAGGCTGCTCTGAAGCTGAAGCAGGTGAGGGGCAGACACGCGTGGCTGATGGCTTCTGGGGGTGTGGTGGATGTGCAGAAACGTTCCCAACAATTAAAAATGAGCACTGATGAAGGGATTTGCAGGAAGTGCCATTAACTGCTTCGGATAAGTAATGCTGTGTAACTTAACCGGTTAATATTACTGAGTTAATTTTTTTTTTTTCTTGCTGGTTGTTCATATCTCCTCTCTATTTTTTCAGAGAAGTGTTCTCATTCTGGGTTTCTGGATCTGCCGAGTGCTTCATCTCTCAATGTAGCTGCAGTAACACTTGCTGCAGATTGTATCCAGCCCTTAGAGCCCACTGAGGCTGGCTGCTCCCATCCCCACCTCCACCCCCTCGTGGCGCACTCGGTAGCAGCTGGCTGCGAGGACCAGATGAACCAAACTGATACTTGGAGGCTTGCAAATGCCAGGCTGCAGGCCTGGATTTAAGGAATAGCATTATGTTTTCCTTGTGCAAGTGTCTTTAGCCCTCATCTCAGTGGGGAATGCTGCAGGTCGTGGTGTGTTTGTTGAAGTAACCCCCCTCTGCAGAGCAGATCTAAACAAATCCTCTAGCTTTTAACTCTCTGCTCCCCCACAGCTATAGGGAAGGGGCAGCAGGCCGGTGTTGGCGTGGCCTGCTCATTGTCAGGCCGTTTCAAGCTTTAAAGTTTGTATTTAAGTGAGAAAGTGGGAAAGATTGGCTTTAAATGTTTGTGTGGAGCATGAATTGGAGCCGCAGGGTAGCGCAGTGCAGCCATGCAGTGTGTTTCCATAGCAGCACTGCACAACTGGGCTGCAGCAGAAGTTCAGAATGCTTCTGGATGTTATCCTACGCACAGGGAGAGCCCTGGGAAGTTCTCAGCTGAGCTGCTTCACCATACAGCTGGAATACTTAAACCTGGCTGTGCTCAGGGCTCAATCTCTGATAAGGAGGAGTGCAGCTGTGCGTTTGCCTCCTATTTCAAGCTTGATAACACGTCGCAGAGAGCTGGTGACCCTCTGCTTTCAGAGTAAAACCCCAACCATCTCTTGCTAAGTGCCAATAAGCAGTTGCTTTGCTTTCTGTGCTGCCGTCCTCAGATTGCTGCATGACTTCCCTGTTGTTTAACAATCTATTCCAGAAGAGCTTGAAGCAACGCCTCGGGAAAAGCAACATCCAGGCACGGCTGGGCCGCCCCGCCGGACCCATCGCCCGCGGAGCCATGGGGGGAAGAGGACTTGCTATGGGGCAGAGAGGTTTGCCACGAGGAGCCATGCGTGGGGGCCGGGGAGGCAGAGCTCTGCTGAGAGGAGGGCTCCCACTGCGAGGTCAGTGCTGGGGGGCAGTGCTGCTGCCGTGGCAGTTGGTAACCCGGTCTTTGAGGCTGTTGGATTGGGTCTGAGGAGTGATGGGTTCTGTGATGCTCTGTTGCAGGTCAGGGCCTGCTGCGGGGAGGCCGAGGAATGGCCCCCAGGATGGGGCTGAGAAGAGGAGGGCTGCGGGGCCGCGGGGGGCCGGGCAGAGGCGCTATGGGGCGTGGAGCCATGGGGCGTGGAGGACTCGGCGGCAGAGGTCAGTGGGCAGCAATGAGCAGCTCTGAACAAGCATCAGCTCTTCCTATTTCACACTGCGTAGCTGTGCAGCCCCAAACCCCTTTCATTTGTATTGATGCACAGCACAGGGCTCACTTACAGCTCCCTGCCCCAAAATGCTTTGCCAGGCCTTGTGCCTAACCCGGATCCCCGTTGTGCTGCTGTCTGTGGGGTTCTGGGCTCTGTCACATCCCCTCCTGCAGGTATTGCTTTGAATGGGAGTGCAGTGGGGGAGCTCAGCCTGTTGAGGAAGACTGTGCTGTCTTCTCACACTTAAGTAATGCGTGGTCTGTGTAAAGCAGGGCTGGGATTCTGCTCACTGTGGTCTCCTGGGGTAGCTGCTAAATAGGAGGTGCTTCCCCATAGGAGTTTGCATGTAATGCCTCCTAAAAGCACGAGCTGCTCCTGGCAATGTGCAGATGGCATCCCAAAGCCCGAGATCCCACCCACAGCAGAGGGCTGAAACCAAATGATCCCTTACGGCCCATTTCTACGGTGCACTGAGCGTGGCTGGAACTCAAAGCAGCAGAGCTGGGAGCACAGCGGGTCCCGCACCCCACGGGGCTGAAACCAAAGCAGGGTGGGGGAGCGGGGCCGGCACAGCGCAGCCCCCAGCTGGGGGTGGGCTGCGGGGCAGTAGGAGCTGCTGCAGCCCCCATCTGCAGCCCGTAACCATCGTGTTGTCTCTGCAAGGCCGTGGCATGGCGGGCCGGGGAAGAGGCGGCTTCGGCGGCCGTGGCAGAGGCAGAGGACGGGGCAGAGGATCAGCACGGCCCGCGCTGACCAAGGAGCAGCTGGACAACCAGTTGGATGCTTACATGTCGAAAACAAAAGGACACCTGGACGCCGAGCTGGACGCCTACATGGCTCAGACAGACCCCGAAACGAACGACTGAAGGGTGTTTGCAGAGACTGCTGTGGAAGTCGGTGTGGATTCCATACCCATAAGCTTAACAAACAAAAAAGGAAACCCCGATTGACGCCGGAAGGACCCGGGGGAACGGGGAGCAGCCCTGTTCTACCGCAGATCAGACTTCAGTATGTTTTCCTTTCCTGTTTTGATACTCTCTGTTGTGTGAAACCTTTTGGGATTATTTTTATCTATTATTCCCTCCCCCCCCCCCCCCCCCCCCCAACTGTTCGGATCTGACGGCTCTGCTGCCGTTCGTGCTATGGGGCTGGCTGGCCGCGTGCCTGCAGGGCTCCACAGCAGCGTTTTGGGATGGGAAACGTTCCCCCCCCCAACCCCCCCGCACACCCCCGGTGCTGTCGAACCCACCGAGCAGCGCTTGGCGGAGCACAGAGCCCAAAGCTCCGCCTCCGTGCCGTTCCTTACGGCGTAAGCAGCACCGGGTCGGCCCTCCCATCCCACCGCCGCCGGGAGGTGAGGAGGGGGCTCCGCTCCCCCCATCCCCACCTCCGCGGTTCTGTTGTGACCTCCTGGTTTCCATGGAATCCCCTCTTTCTGGTTCGTTGTAACAAAGGAGGAATTACAAAAGCAGTGCGGGCTCCGGGTGCTTTTTTTTACCTGCGGTGGTCCTTTTCTCGTCCCGTCGGGTTTGTAGGGGGGTGGGGAGGGGGGGGGTGTGAAATACAGCCCGTCTGCTCAGTGTAGCAGCGGAGGAGCCGCTGCGGGAGGAGCTGAACGGCGGGGCGGGGGGCTCCGGACCGGGGATGGGGATGGGGGGGTGGGGGGGGGGGCGGATGGGGGACGGTGCTCGGCTCGGAGTGCTGCCCCGCCCTCTATGTAAGCGCGGCCGCTATTGGCCGGCGGGGCGGCGGCCGGCCGTGACGGCGCCTCTCATTCGTTGCGTCCCCGCAGCGCTTCACGCGCCCGGCTCCCCCTTTTGTTATGGGGCGGGCGGCGATGCGGGGTCCGGGCTGAGCGCGGCGTGCGGCGGAGGTGAGTGCACCGCCCGGCGTCCCCAACGCCCCCCCAGCAGAGCCCCGCAGCGGCCCCGCGGGCCTCGCCCTGCCCGTCTGTCGCCCTGCCACGGTGTGTCAGCACCGCCACAGCGCGGAGCCGCCGGGTCCCAAAGCAATGGGACACCCCATGGCTGTGGGGGCAGAGCTGTGTCCCACTTTGGGATACCCCATTGCTGTGGGGACAGTGCTGTGTCCCACTTTGGGATACCCCATTGCTGTGGGGGTAGTGCTGTGTCCCACTTTGGGATGCCCCATTGCTATGGGGACAGTGCTGTGTCCCACTTTGGGATACCCCATTGCTGTGGGGACAGTGCTGTGTCCCACTCCAGGGCATCCCATTGCTATGGGGATACCCCATTGCTTTTGGGATATTGCTGTGCCCTATTCTAGGACCCCCCTCCCCCCATTGCTTTGGAGACAGTGCTGTGCCCCACTCTGGAGCACTGCTATGGGGACAATGCTATGGGGACAGTGCTGTGTCCCATTCCGGGACCCCCCCATTGCTGTGGGGTCAGTGCTGTTGGGACAGTGCTATGGGTATGGTTCTGTGCCCCAGTCTGGGACATCCATTGCTTTGGGGACAGTGCTGTACCCTTCTCTGGCAGACCCCATTGCTATGGGATTCCCCATTGCTTTGGGGACAGTGCTGTGCCCCACTCTGGGACACCCTATTGCTATGGGGACTTTGCTGTGCCCTTCTCTGGCAGACCCTATTGCTATGGGATTCCCCATTGCTTTGGGGACAGTGCTGTGCCCCACACTCTGGGACACCCCATTGCTATGGGGATACCCCATTGCTTTCGGGGACAGTGCTGTGCCCTTCTCCAGGACACCCCATTGCTGTGGGGTCAGTGCTGGGAGGACGGTGCTATGGGGACGGTGCTGTGCCCCATTCCAGGACACCCCATTGCTATGGGGACAGTGCTGTGCCCCATTCTGGGACACCTATTGCTTTGGGGACAGTGCTGTGCCCCACTCTGGGACACCCCATTGCTATGGGGACAGTGCTGTGTCCCATTCCAGGACACCCTGTTGATATGGGGATGTTGCTGTGCCCTATTCTGGGACACCCCATTGCTATGGGGACAGCGCTGTGCCCCATTCTGAGACATCTATTGCTATGGGGACAGCGCTGTGCCCCTCTTTGGGACACCCCATGGCTGTGGGCCATCGCAGCTCCCACCCCTCCTCTGCCCCCAGCACCCCTCCTGGCTCGTGGGGCGCAGCAAGCGCCGAGCCCCACAGGGAGAGGACTTGGAGAGGGCTCAGAGCTGCACCCCAACCTCAGGGACCCCTCCAGCATCCCCCCCCCCCCCTTTCAGACCCCCCCACTCCACATCTCCCTGGGAGCGAGGAGCCCGGCCAGCAGCGTCACTCCAACACGGGGGGGTGGGGAAGGCTGGGGGGGGGGGATGGGGGGGGTCGTGGCATTGCGCCCACACCGGGGGCTGAGCCAACAACGCAGCGCTGGCAGGACGGACGGACGGACGGACAGACGGACAGACGGCCGCAGGTCAGTGCACGGAGCGGGGCGAAGGTTTTGTTGTGTCTGCGGTCCGCCCAAGGATTTTCCCAAACCCCGAAGCGCTCACAGCCACCCCGGGCAGGGGGAGGAAGGGCGCCGGGGGGGCTCCGTACGCACGCGTGTGCGATCGGCTCTCGGCGTGAGCGTGCCGACACAGCAGGCAGTCAGGGGTTAAGGAACGGCGCCAGCAGCCCGGGCTCTGTTTAGTCTGGGCCCTGCGCTGGAGACGGGGCCGAGCGGCGACCGGCACGGCCGGCACCCCGGGGTGAGCGCTCAGACGGCCGCGCTCCCATCGCCGGCACCGCGCGGCCCCCGGCCGTGCCCACCCGCGGGCTGCTCCGCGCTCGGCCTGGGGGGCACCCGCAGCGTCCCACGCGTCGCCGCCGTCGCCCCCCGCGCCTCTTCTCTTCTCTTCTCTTCCCACCCTGAGCCGGGGGAGCCACGCGGCCGGGCCGCCTCGAGGTGACGCATGGCTCTGTGCCACGTCCTCGCCGTGCGCCGTCCCAGGGGGCCGCCGCGTCGCCGGTGCCAAACGGGGTCCGCGTCCCCCCCCGGCCGCCTCCGGCCCCGCTCGGGCGGCGGCTCCGTGCACGATGCTGAGCTCGGCCCCGCGCGGCGCCGGCCGTGCGGGCGTGGGGAGGGGGGCCGGAGGGTCCCCTGCAGCGGGGTGACGGGCAGGGCCGTGCCGTGCCGTGCCTTGCAGGGGAGCAGCGCCATGTCCCTGGGCGCGCCCAGCAGCAGCGACGCCTGCCTGAGCATCGTGCACAGCCTGATGTGCCACCGGCAGGGCGGGGAGAACGAGAGCTTCGCCAAGAGGGCCATCGAGAGCCTGGTCAAGAAGCTGAAGGAGAAGAAGGACGAGCTCGATTCGCTCATCGCCGCCATCACCACCAACGGCGCCCACCCCAGCAAGTGCGTCACCATCCAGCGCACCTTGGACGGGCGGCTCCAGGTAAACCCCCACCCCCAGCAGCCCTCCTACCCCTCTCCCCGTCCCTGCGCGCCCCGTCAGGCTGAGCAGACCCGGGTGACCCCCCGGACCCCCACTCGCCTCGCAGGGCTGGGCTGGGGGGGGTTGGGTGTCCCTGTGCCCTTTGAACCATCCCCAAAGTGGGGGAACCCGAGCACTGCGGGACCCCGTAGCCCCCCCCGGGCACCGCAGCCCTCGCAGAGCTTTGGCGATCTGCGTGTCTTGCTGTCCCATCACCCCCCCCCCCCCCCGCCCCCATAAGCCAGCCCCCAGTCTGGGGGGACCTCACAGTATCCCATAACCCAGCAGAAGTCCCCAACTTCTGGGGACCTCGGTATCCCCAGGCAAGCCATCCCCAAAATGAGGAGACCTGCAGCCCCCCGACGCCCCCCAGAGCCCTCCCCAAGCTGGGCGATCCCACCTAATGGGGGGCAGGGGGAGACCCAGCAGACGCCCCCCCCCCCCCCCCCACATCAATGGGGACCCCACTGCCTCCTATCTGTGGCTCCGGGCACAGCGCTGCGCTGACTTCAGCACTCACAGCCCCCAACCACGACTTGAGTTGGGGGGGGGGGAGGAGGGGAAGGCAGCGCAGCCCCCTCAGCATCGCAGCACGGGGGTCTGCATTGCCCTCTGCCTGCAGCCCCGCGCCGGCATCCCCCGGCAGCGCAGCCCCCCTTTGCCGGATGAGTCACTGTCTGGCAGCCTGCAGCCGAGGGGGGGGGGGCTGTGAGGGGGGTGTGTGTGTGTGCGGGGGGGGGGGGGGTGGTTGTTATGTCTGCAACGAGCGCGGCTCCGGGGAGGCGCAGGGGGAGCCCCCGGGGTCCCAGCCTGGCGCCAGCCCCGAACTGCATGGACGCTGGGGGGGGTCCAGGGGGGGGGGGGGTCCAGCGTGGGGACGCATGCGTTGGCAGCACCATCCTTGGGGTGGTGCTGCATCCCCCCACACCGTCACCCCACTTTGTGCGTGTGGCCCCCCCCCCCCCCCCCCCCCCCCCCCCCCCCCCAAGGTGGCCGGCAGGAAGGGGTTCCCCCACGTCATCTACGCCCGGCTCTGGCGCTGGCCCGACCTGCACAAAAACGAACTGAAGCACTCCAAGTTCTGCCAGTTCGCCTTCGACCTCAAATACGACAGCGTCTGCGTCAACCCCTACCACTACGAGCGCGTGGTGGCCCCGGCCATCGGTGAGCCCCCCCCTCCCACCCCCCCACACACACAGCCCCCCCCCCATAACCCCCCCCCCGTAACCCCCCCATCTCACCCCACCAGGTCTGAGCATCCCCACCACAGGTGAGACCCGGGCGCCGGAACGTATCGGAGCCGACGGCCCCCCCCGCTGTGCCCCCCCCGAGCCCCGCAGCGGGTCCCCGTGCCCCCCAATGGTCTCCGGTGTCCCCCCCGCCCAGTGCCCCCCACCCGCCTGGTGAAGGAGGAGTTTGTCCATGACTGTGTGCAGATGGAGGTGCCACACGGGGCCAAGCGGGCGCCGTGCCCCCCCACCGAACCCTACCGCCCGCCGCTGCCCCCCCCGCAGCTCCCTGAGTCCCCCCACGTCCCCGGGAGCCTTTACCCCACGCTGCCCACTTCACCCCCAGGTGAGAACCGCACGACCCCCCCCCCCCAATGCTCCCATCCCTGAGGAGGGGTCTGTGACGCCTTGCTGAGCGCCCCCCCCCCCACCCCCCACCCCATCCTCAACCCGCAGCGGCCCCCGGCGGCTCCCTGCTCCCACTGCCCCACAGCGAGGGGCTGCTGCACATCTCCTGCCCCACACCTCCAGCGGCCGCACCGGCACAGCCCCCCCCACAGAACGGCTTCCCGGCGCCCCCCAAGCCGCCCTACCACAGTGAGTATGGGGCTGCCCCCCCCACCTCACACCCCCCAGCCTTTGGGGGGGGGTCTCACGCTCAAACACCCCCCCCCGGCCGCCGTCTCTCCCCCGCAGGTTCACCAAACTGGAGTGGCGGCGGCGCGGCCATCTACGCAGCCAACCTGGGGGGGTCGCAGCCCCCCCCCCAGCCCAGCGGCCGGAGCCACTCACAGCCCCCCCTGCACCACCCCAACCATTACTGTAAGTCTGCAGGAAGGGGCGGTGGGAATTGGGGTGAGGAGGGCGGGGGGGGGGGGGGCACAGCTTCACACCACTCACCTCATATTAACCCCCCCCCCCCCAAATTCCCAGGGCCTCCACACCACAGCTCCACACCATACCAGCAACCCATATCCACCCACCCCGGTAAGCACCCCAACGTGCATCCCAATGCCCACCCCAATGCCATACACACCCTGACCCCCCCCCCTCCCCTTCCCCAAATCTCCCCTCCCACCCCCCAAAATCCCCCCCCCCCCATCCAGGGCCGGAATTCTGGTGCTCCATCGCCTACTTCGAGATGGACGTGCAGGTGGGGGAGATCTTCAAGGTGCCCTCCAGCTGCCCGCTGGTGGTCGTGGATGGTTATGTGGACCCCTCGGGGGGGGACCGCTTCTGCCTGGGGCAGCTCTCCAACGTACACCGCACCGACGCCAGCGAGAGGGCCCGGTGGGGTGGGGGGCGATGGGGGGAGGGGGGATGGGGGGGATGCATGGGGTGGGGGTGATTTGGGGGGGGAGTTGAGGGGGTGTGTGATGGGGGGTGGGGGTGATTTGGGGGGGGAGTTGATGGGGTGTGTGATGGGGGGTGGGGGTAAATGGAGGTGTGGGGTGGGGGTGATTTGGGGGGGGAATTGAGAGGGTGTGTGATGGGGGGTGGGGGTGATTTGGGGGGGGAATTGAGGGGGTGTGTGATGGGGGGTGGGGGTAAATGGAGGCGTGGGGTGGGTGGGGTTGTAGGGGGTGGGTGGGGTGGATAAGGGTGATGTGTGGGGCAGAATAGGGATAATAGGGGGGTGAATGGGGTGGGAGAGGGGTATAGGGGCAAATACAGGGTGGGTGGGGTATGCAGGGTGATATGTGGGGCAGAAGGGGGATAAAGGAGGGAAGAGGGGTAGAGAGGGATGCATGGGGTGGGGGTGATTTGGGGGGGGAGTTGAGGGGGTGTGTGATGGAGGGTGGGGGTAAATGGAGGTGTGGGGTGGGGGTGATTTGGGGGGGGAATTGAGGGGGTGTGTGATGGGGGGTGGGGGTAAATGGAGGTGTGGGGTGGGGGTGATTTGGGGGGGGAATTGAGGGGGTGTGTGATGGGGGGTGGGGGTAAATGGAGGTGTGGGGTGGGGGTGATTTGGGGGGGAGTTGAGGGGGTGTGTGATGGAGGGTGGGGGTAAATGGAGGTGTGGGGTGGGGGTGATTTGGGGGGGGAATTGAGAGGGTGTGTGATGGGGGGTGGGGGTAAATGGAGGTGTGGGGTGGGGGGGATTTGGGGGGGGAGTTGAGGGGGTGTGTGATGGGGGGTGGGGGTAAATGGAGGTGTGGGGTGGGGGTGATTTGGGGGGGGAGTCGAGGGGGTGTGTGATGGAGGGTGGGGGTAAATGGAGGTGTGGGGTGGGGGTGATTTGGGGGGGGAATTGAGAGGGTGTGTGATGGGGGGTGGGGGTAAATGGAGGTGTGGGGTGGGGGGGATTTGGGGGGGGAGTTGAGGGGGTGTGTGATGGGGGGTGGGGGGTAAATGGAGGCGTGGGGTGGGTGGGGTTGTAGGGGGTGGGTGGGGTGGATAAGGGTGATGTGTGGGGCAGAATAGGGATAATAGGGGGGTGAATGGGGTGGGAGAGGGGTGTAGGGGCAAATAAAGGGGGTAAGTGGGGGGTAAATGGGATGGATGGGGTATGCAGGGTGATGTGTGGGGCAGAAGGGGGATAAAGGGGGGAAGGGGGGGTAAATGGGGTGGAAGAGGGGTAGAGGGGCAAATAAAGGGGGGAAAGGGGGGTAAATGGTGTGGAAGAGGGGTAGAGGGGCAACTGAAGGGGGTAAGTGGGGGGAAAATGGGGTAGAAGAGGGGTATAGGGGCAAATAAAGGGGGGAAGAGGGGGGTAAATGGGGTGGAAGAGGGGTATAGGGGGCAAATATGGGGTGGGTGGGGTATACAGGGTGATGTGTGGGGCAGAAGGGGGATAAAGGGGGGAAGAGGGGGGTAAATGGGGTGGAAGAGGGGTAGAGGGGCAAATATGGGATGGATGGGGTAGGGAGGATTGGAGTACAGAGGGTTAGGAGGGGGATGTGTGGGGTTGGTGGGGCAGGAGGGGGATACGGGGGGCGAATGGGAGACCCGTGGGGCAGAGCTGGGGGGGGGGGGGGGGAGGAATGGGGTCGGAATGGGGGGGGGGGGGGGGGGGGTGTTTGGGGGCTGACGTTCTCCCTGGGTTAGGCTGCACATCGGGAAGGGCGTGCAGTTGGAGTGCCGGGGGGAGGGCGATGTGTGGATGCGGTGTCTGAGCGACCACGCAGTGTTCGTGCAGAGTTATTACCTGGACCGTGAGGCCGGCAGAGCCCCCGGCGACGCCGTGCACAAAATCTACCCCGGAGCTCACATTAAGGTGGGGAACGGAGGGAGGGGGGGGGGGACCCCCCCACATAGAACCCAAATAGGAGGGGAGGGGGGTGGTCCCGGGGTGGGGGGATGCAGTGGTTGCGTTGCAAGCAGTGGGGATGGGGGGCGATGGGATGAGGGGAGGGGGTCGCATGCAAAGGGTGCACTCCTCCAAGGGACGATGGGAGGTGGGGGGCAGCTGTTGGGAAGGGGGGATAACAGCGGGATGAGGGGGAACGGTCCGTCCGTCCCTGGGGGTGTTGGAGTTGGGGTTGGGCAGCCCGGGTTGGTGGTAAATGGGGAGGTGGGCGGCTCTCCATGCAGTGGGGGGGGGGGGGGGGGGTTTGGAGCCCCACCGTCCCGGGGGTCCCCTCCGACCCAACCCGTTCTGTGAGCCCAGGGATGGAGGGGGGCCGAGCGCCCCCCCATCCCCCCGACCCACACCGAGGGGTGGGGGGGACCCCGAACCTGCGCTGAAGGGGATCGCAGGCGGAGCGTCCAAAGGGGCTGCGGGGGGGGAGGAGGCTGAAGGTGTCCCCCCGCGTTGCCCCACCCCCCCCTACCCCCCCCCAGGTGTTTGACCTGCGGCAGTGCCACCGGCAGATGCAGCAGCAAGCAGCCACAGCCCACGCTGCTGCTGCCGCCCAGGCGGCCGCCGTGGCCGGAAACATCCCGGGACCCGGCGCGGTGGGCGGCATCGCTCCGGCCGTGGGTGAGCGCGGGGGGGTTGGAGGGCTGGGAAGGTGTTGGGGGGGGCGGGGGGAGGGCACCGTGCGGACCCCAATTGACGGCCGCGTCCGTCGGTCAGGGCTGTCGGCGGCGGCCGGGATCGGCGTGGATGATCTGCGGCGGCTGTGCATCCTCCGGCTGAGCTTCGTGAAGGGGTGGGGGCCGGACTACCCGCGGCAGAGCATCAAACACACGCCGTGTTGGATCGAGGTGCATCTGCACCGCGCGCTGCAGCTGCTGGATGAGGTCCTGCACGCCATGCCGGCCGCTGAGCCCGGAGCGCTGCGCTGAATGCGCTGCGGATGGGGGAGCAAAAGGGAAAAGGGGTGGAAGAAAAGGGGGTGGGGTGGGGAAAGAAGTGGGGGGGAATGTGAAAAAAAAAGTGGGGGGGAACGAAGAAAAAGTGGGGGGGGTGGAAAAAAAATAAAGGAGAAAAATGGGGAAAAAAAGGAGAAAGTGGAAAGAAAAAAATGAAGGGAAATGAAAGCGAGGAAAATAAAAGAAAGGAGAAAGTAAAAAACGAGGAAGAAAATAAAGGGGAGAAATAAAGGGAAAAAGGGGAAAAAGGGAAAATAAAGGAAAAAAGTGGGAAAAATAAGGAGAAAATAAAGGGAAAATTTAAAAAGGGGGGGGGGAGGAAAAAATTGGTTGATGTAATAAAATAATAACGTTTAAAAAAAAGTAAAGATAAAGTACAAAAATGAAAAGTACAGAAAGGAAGTGAAAAAAATGAGGTTAAAAAGTTTAAAAAATAAAAGGAAAAAAAAACTTTAAAAACGAAGTCAAAAAATTAAAAAAGTGAAGTAGAAAAAGTGAAGTAAAAAAAAAAAAAGTTTATTAAAAAAATTACCAAAAAAGCGAAGTTGCGGCTGATTTTAGGCGGACTTCATCTCCCAGCGGCCCCCGCGCGCGGACCGGAAGTGCCCCCGACTCTTTTGCCTGGTGGGCTGTCACTTCCGGTGGTCACGCGCTGCGGCGGCGCCAAGATGGCGGCGGGGAGCGGCGGGCCGGCGGCGCGGGAGCTGTTCGCTGAGGGGCTGCTGCAGTTCCTGCGGCCCGCCGTGCGGCAGCTGGACGGACACGTGCATGCGGTCAGGTGCGGGGCCTGCGGGGCCTGCGGGGCCTGCGGGGCCTGCGGGGCCTGCGGGGCCTGCGGGGCCTGCGGGGCCTGCGGGGCCTGCGGGGCCTGCGGGGCCTGCGGGGCCTGCGGGGCCTGCGGGGCCGGGAGCGCTGCGGTTTGGCCGGCAGGGCTGTGCGGGAGAGCTGAGGGGGGGAGGGGCGGCTGTACCCGCTTGGAGGGGACGGCGGTTGGGGTCGCTTAGTGGGGAGGGGCTCTCACGGGAGGCAACGGGGATCGCATGGGGGGTGCGCGGAGGCTGCGGGTCTTTGTCACCGACTCGGCGCTGTCTGCAGGGAGAGCCAAGTGGAGCTGCGGGAGCACATCGACAGCCTGGCTACAGGTGAGGGGTGGGGGTCGGCTCTGTGCTGGGGGGGATCGCCCCCTCCCTCCCCTGGGGGCTGCAGTGCGCCGTGCCCACTCCCCGCTGTCCCCCAGAGCTGTGCCGCATCAATGAGGACCAGAAAGTGGCGCTCGACCTCGACCCCTACGTGAAGAAGCTGCTGAACGCCCGGCGCAGGGTGGTGCTGGTCAATAACATCCTGCAGAACGCCCAGGTCAGAGTTTGGGGTTCCACTGTGTGTTGAGGGGGGGGGAATTCCCATCCCTGTGTGCTCACAGCTGTTGTTCTCCCCCTGCAGGAGCGGCTGCGGCGGCTGAACCACAGCGTGGCCAAGGAGACGATGCGTAGGAGGGCTATGCTGGAGGCAGCAGGCGGATACCCCCAGGGTCTGCCCAGCAAGTGAGCCCCACTGCAGCACCCAACCGGACCCACAACCGCCCCCGGGAGCTGGGATGGAGCAGGAGAAGCTCTGAGTTGGGGAGGTGCAACCCTGGGAGCCCCGTGTTGGCAGCACAGGAGGGTTGAGGAGCCCTGCACTGCAGCGTGCGGCGCATCAGCTGCAGCATAAGGAACTGGGGGGCTCTGTTGTGTTTTGAGGTTTGTAGGCACTGTAATAAAAGGGACTGTGTGTTGCTTCTGGACTGGTGAGGCAGTGTGTGTCAGACACAGCCTTACAGGGTGTGCCTCAGTGGAAGCAGAGCCAGGCAGTGGCTGCCAGTGCAAACGTGGGGGGTATTAATCACCCCCAGGTGGAGCTTTTCAAGGTTAAGACCCCCCTCCGGGTACCACAGCTTTAACCCCTTTCTGTAGCGTGCACCTCCCCCCCCTCCCAAAACACATAGAACTCACTCAAAAGGGAGAATACTTTAATGTGAACCTATAAAAACAAATACAAGGGACGAATTGCATCGGTTGGGTGTCTTTGGGGATGCGTTCATTCCTCTGCTCAGTTCTTCGTGTGCTTCTTCCAACAGCAGCTGGTGGTGCTGAGCTGTGCTGCAGGGGCAGAGCAGGGGCTGTGGGAGGCAGAGCTCTGCCCAGCCCCTCCCCGTTCCCTTCTCTCAGGTGCTGCTGGTCACCCCACACAGGCTTTACCTGGGCAAATCACTCCTGGGTCTCCATGCTTTCCTCCTCCTCGCCTGCAGCGGGTTCTTCCTGGTTCTCCTCCTCCTCTTCTCCTTCTTTCTTCTCTGGAGGTTTCTCGTAAGCTTTCTCTGAAGGCGTCACTATCACACCATCCCACGTGGACATCTCAGAAGCCAGATCTGCAGGAAGGGGCGCTGAGCACGGCGGCTCCCAGCCCCACAGCCAAACCCCATTCCCGGGATGTGCCAGCAGGGGGAAGCACGACGCGAGGCACAGCCACCAACGCCTGCCTGCAGCTGATCAGCTGCCACCAGCTGGAGGCCACCCCTGCGAGCAACCATCTGCTTC
Organism: Gallus gallus; assembly: GCF_016699485.2. Taxonomy (NCBI): domain Eukaryota; kingdom Metazoa; phylum Chordata; class Aves; order Galliformes; family Phasianidae; genus Gallus; species Gallus gallus. The sequence goes on from NC_052556.1 coordinate 1,756,962, forward strand.
CCAGCAGAGCCCACGGGCTTCCCCCCACCCCGTGCTGCTGCACAGCTGCTGCTCTGCCTCCTAACGAGCTGCTTGGAGGAACCGTTCCCACCCCGAGGCCTGCTTACAGCTGGCATCGCCCTCCTGGCCCAGGATCTTCCTGTAGCCTCCGTGAGAGAGGATCCGGACGAGCGTCTGCGCTGTGTAGCAAACCATGTCCTACAGCACGAGGATGGAGTCACCGCAGGGATGGCTCTGAGTCCCTTCCCCCTCTGCAGAGGAGGTGGCTCACCTGCTGCTCCAAAGTCATGACCGTGTGGACCCTGAAGTTCCCACTCTCGCAGGGATCGGTGATACCAACGGATCCGGGCAGGAAGAGCCCCGCAGCCAGGATCTGAAGGCAGCGCCTGCAGGATGACACCTTTCACGTTAGGAACAAAACCATTCCCAGCGCAGCAATGCCGCCAGCAAGTCTGCACAACAGGAGGCACCGAGGCACAAGTCGGCTTCTGATGCTCTGGGGAAGCAGTCAGGCACTGTGAGTACAGCCTAGGAGCTGCTTGGCCTCAGGTCTGCAAAGCTCTGAGATAGCGCTGTTTTTATTTGGTGTGTTCAAAACTGAGGGGGGAATGGGAATTGATACACGAGAAGCAAATGGACACAGACCTGTAGGCGATGTTGAGAGCCAGGGGCTGCCTGGTGGGGTTGTTCATCACAGCGTAGTGCCCCTGAGGAGATGGGAAGAGGACACGGAGAGAAGAGTGAAGCACAGGCATCCCAAATCCCGCTGCGGGGGCTACAGGGAGCTGTGTTGGCATTCGGGTGTGGGAAACAACCCGAACTGCAGCACATCTGACACAACGTCAGCATTCATCCTCACGCACTCACCAGCAAATCCAGAATCCAGGGGGTGAGGGGCTCGAAGCCGGGGAACCGAATCCTCAGGTCCTTCAGCAGCCGGATTAAAACCTTCACCCTGGAGGAGATGGTGGGGGGAGAGTCCATAACACATCCTGCATGTTCCTGCGGGGGGAATGGGAGCTCGCTCTCCCCCCACCCTCCATAAAGATGATTTTGGGGTCAATGAACCACAGCTCGTGCACGAGGCCAAACTCACGTGGACTGAGAAGCGTTCTCTTCAAACCAACGAGCGTGTCTGATGGCAGCCAGGGCGCTCTGCAGCACTTTGATGTCCACTGAAAGAAGCAGCAGAAAGGCCCGTTTTATAAGCAGAGCAGATGCAGGCCGGGCAGGCAGACGTGGGGCAGAGCCGGCAGAGCCCTCACAGTGCAGCTCAGGGTCCAACTTGCGCAGGTTGGGCGGCACTGTGGTGATGAGGATCTTCACCGTCGCGTCAGCTGAGCTGATCTCAAAGCCGGTCTCATTGGTCAGCATGGTGAGGACTGGAGAGAGAACAAAGGTCCTTAAAGAGGCTGGAAAACCTTCCCAGCGCACAGCAACGTCCTCAGCTCTGTGCCTGGGCTCTGTGCCACGCCAGGAGCTGCGTACCTTCGCTGGGGTCCTGCGCTCTCAGGCTTTCCACTACTTTGTTTCCCAGGGCTGCCACAGCTTCCACTGGGGAGCAGTAGAAGTCAGGAGAGGGCCGGGTGCTGCGCTCCCAACAGCAGCCCAGGAGCTGACAGTACTCACAGGTGGGTAAGATTTTCAGGATGACGACCAGATCGGCCACGTTGTGCCCCGTCGTCATGGTGCCCTTCTTGTAGGAGCCGACCTGGCGAACCTCCTCGATTTGCTGATGGAAAAAGGAAAGGAAGGATGAGCAAAACGAAGCTGTGAGTGGTTGAAAGCAGGGCGGGGTGCTGCGGGAGAGGGTTGGCAGCGAGGAGCAGCATCCCCTCAAACATCTCCTCGCAGAGCACAGAATCATAGCTAATGGCCTGGGTTGAAAAGGAGCACAATGACCATCAGTTCCAACCCCCTGCTGTGTGCAGGGTCGCCAACCAGCAGCCCAGGCTGCCCAGAGAACCCATAGGGCACCATAAGGACCCGCAGGGCGCCATTAGGACCCGTACAATCACTGACTTATAGCATGGCCTGGGTTACAAAGGACCACAATGACCATCAGCTCCAACCCCATGCTGTGTGCAGGGTCGCCAACCAGCAGCCCAGGCTGCCCAGAGAACCCATAGGGCGCCATTAGGACCCATAGGGCGCCATTAGGACCCATAGGGCGCCATTAGGACCCATAGGGCGCCATTAGGACCCATAGGGCGCCATTAGGACCCATAGGGCGCCATTAGGACCCATAGAATCATTGACTCATAGCATGGCCTGGGTTGCAAAGGACCACAATGCCCATCAGCTCCAACCCCCTGCTGTGTGCAGGGTCGCCAACCAGCAGCCCAGGCTGCCCAGAGCCACATCCAGCCTGGCCTGGAATGCCTGCAGGGATGGGGCATCCACCCCTCCTTGGGCAACCTGTTCAGTGCGTCACCACCTCTGGGGGACAAAATTCCTCCTCGTATCCAACCTGAACCTCCCCTGTCTCAGTTTAAAACCATCCCCCCTTGTCCTAGGAGGGGGGCATGCTGTCAGATGAACTGGTGCGACTCACCACTTCAAAAGTCCCCGGTGCTACGATGAGGTTATCGATCACGTTGTTTATTTTGGTCACCAGAGAAAGAATGGAAGCCTGGAAAGGAATCACAGGCGGGGGAGCGGCATCGGTCAGTCTTCCCACAGCCTCTCGTGCAGCAGCAGCAGCATTCAGCTCAGAGAGCTGAGCAGAACCCCCTGCACGCCACCTGTTCTGCAGCGGTGGGTGCCAAATCCTGGTTCCTTTTCAGCAGGGCCTCACTGAAGGCGCTCTCATCAGCTGCGGGCTTCACCCGAGGGAAGGCCATCTCGCACTGCAACGGGATCAGATGGCAGAACTGACACAACGCACACTTTTGGCTCCGTTTCTTTTTCCGCCCAGCATTGGTTCCTTTTGCAGCTCCCCATCGTGCTGCTCAGTTTGTTGCTTTTGACGTTTTGCTTTCCTGTTAGGCCAAAGGAGCACGGAGAGCTGCCTGCCCTGCAGTGCGCTCAGTGCAGGAGCAGCACAGCAGCCGCCGACCACCACCTCAATTCCCCTGGGCTCATTCAGTGCCGAAGGATCGAACAGCACCAAACAGCACCACGCGGAGCGGATCTGCCCCCATCAATGGCTGTTCGTTAACTGCCAAACAGAATAACGAGCTCTGCTCGCTTTGTTTGCAGACGCCGGAGCGTTTCGGTCGCTATGACAGTAATTCACAGCCCCGGCGCTGACAACGGGCAGTGGGGAAAACTCGTTCTGCACGAAAGGCGAAGGGGGGACGGAGCGGGAATCGCCCCCGGCCCAATGGCGGTGCTGAGCGCATCGCCCGGCTGCACCCCGCGCCCAAACGCACCGCGTCCGGTTCGGTACTGAGCCCCGCTCAGGGCTGTCCCGCCGCTCTACCGGAGCTCAGAGCGGCCCAGAGAACGAGAGAACCCCGCCTGCGAACGGCTCGGTGGGACGCGGTTTACTCACGACATAGAAATCAAAGGGGATGTGCGGCACAAAGGGCCGGAACCTAAAGGGGAGAGAAAAGAGCGCTTCATTCCCCGCCGCGCCGCGCTCGGCCCCGCCGCCCCCGAGCAGGAAAGGCCCTACGGGAACGGGAGCGGCCTCCGCGGCCCCCCGCGGCCCTGCGCTACTCCGCAGCCCGGCCCTGCAGCCCCCCACCCCCACCCCTAGGCCTGCGCTGGGACCCCCCGGAGCAGAAGCGGGACTCGCCCACTGCCAGGGCCTCCCCTGGAACCAAAGCGTCCGCCACGGCCTCTGCCTCGGTCGCCCCTGCGGAAGAGAGAGGAGAAGGTTAATGAGCGGCGGCGGCGCGCCCGGCCCGGCCCGGCATCCCGAAGCGCCGCACCTCATGGCTCCGCCGCGCCAAACAATGACCGCCGCCGCCGCTCGGACCCCTCCGGGCTGCGCTCCGGCACCTTGCAGCAAGCCGCGCGCCCATTGGCTGCGGCTCCCCGCCAGGCTGGCCAATGGTGAGAGCCCGCTGCGGGCCGTTGGTTTGGCCAGCCTTCAATCTGCGGCGGCGGATTTTAAGCGGCCAATCGCTAATAGTTGTGGGGAGGGAGGGAGGGACGAACGGGTGCGCCGCTATGCGCATGCGCCGGGGTAGCGGCGACCGCTGGAGGGAGTCCAGAGCTTGTGAATGGAGCCGCGGGGAGCGCCGTGCGCATGCGCAACTGAGAGGCGGCCGTGAGAGCGGCTTCATATACAGTGGGGCTGAAAGGTAAAGCAGCAGCAGAGTGGCGCAGCGGAAGCGTGCTGGGCCCATAACCCAGAGGTCGATGGATCGAAACCATCCTCTGCTAGGGGGAAACTTTTCGCTCCTGAGCTCCGCGTCTTTTTTTCATTAGCTCTTAATTAAGACACTTAATTACTGCCGTCGCCTCCAGCGCCGCACAGCGCCGCTCCGACTCCGCCGCTCTCAGCGCCGCGGGGCGGACCGGCGGCGGGCGCCGCTCCGATGGGACGGGAGGGGGCGGCGCGGGGTCCGTCGGCGCTCAGCCCCACGCGGGTCCGATCCGCGCCGCCTCCGCGGGGTCCACGGGGGGGAAGGGGGGGCGCGCACGCGGCCACGCGTGGGGCGGGGTTGGCGGCGGGCGGGCGGGCACGAAGGGGTTAAGGCGGCGATGGGCGCAGCCCTCCGTCGCGGCCGGGGAAGGACGGGCCGGGCGCGCGGGGCCGGGGCCACTCGCGGCGATGCTGGCGGCGCTGCGCGGGGCGCTGCTGCTGTGCGGGGCGCTGTGCGGGGCCCGCGGGGCCGCGCTGACGCTGGCGGTGGTGCTGCCCGAGCGGAACCTCTCGTACCCGTGGGCTTGGCCGCGCGTGGGGCCGGCCGTGCGCCTGGCGGCCGCCGCCGTGAACGCGCGGGGGGATCTCCTGGCCGGCCACGCGCTGCGGTGGGTGTTCGGCAGCAGCGAGGACCGGCACGGTTTGTGCTCCGAGATGGCCGCGCCGCTCGCCGCCGTGGATCTGCGGTTCGCCCACCACCCCGCAGCCTTCGTGGGGCCGGGCTGCGTGTACGCGGCCGCGCCGGTCGCGCGTTTCACGAGCCATTGGGGGCTGCCGCTGCTGACGGCGGGGGCCGAGGCGCACGGCTTCGACGACAAACGCGAGCAGTTCGCGCTGACGACGCGCGTGGGGCCGAGCCACCGCAAGCTGGGCGAGCTGGGAGCGCGGCTGCACCGGCACTACGGGTGGGCGCGGCGAGCGCTGCTCGTCTATTGGGACGAGAGGATGGACGACCGGCCGTGCTTCTTCGCGGCCGAAGGGCTGTACATGCAGCTGCCGGCGGTGCACAACATGACGGTCCTCGACGTGGTGTTCCGCCACCGCGGGAATTACTCGTTCATCATCCAGGAGATCCGGCAGAAGGGACGCGGTGAGTGCGGGGGGTGCGTGCGGGGCGCGGAGCCCCGCGGCGGTGCGCCGCTCCCCGCTTGGAGTGCGCGGTGCGGGGCGGCGCGGGGCGGAGCGGCCGCCCGAAGGGGAGAAGCCGGAGCGCGCGGCTGCGTGCGGGTGAGAGCGGTGTGCGGGGCTCGGCGCGGTTCAGACGGCTGTGCCGAGCCGCTAACAGGTGCGCACCGATCCGCTCCGCACGGCGCCGGGGACGGTCCGGCACGCGTGGAACGCCGCGCAACCCCCGCGCGGCCGCGCAGCCCGGAGCCGTCCGAGCGCCTCCGTCCCCCCGCCCTTCTCACCCCTCGGAACTGCGGCCCCGGGGCTGCGGCGCTGCCCGTCCGCTCCCGGTGCCGCGGGGGGATCCGGGGGGGACACCGTCGGGATCGCGGGCGGAGGAAACGGAGTCGGGAAAACAAGAAACGTCGGGCCGGGCCGGGCCGGGGGGGGGCAGCGGGCAGCGACCCCTCTGAGTCCGCCTCCGGTACCCCCCGGGGGGTGTAGCGCGCACCGGGGGGCACCGCGCGTTTGTAACGGGGGTTATGAGGTTCCCCCGTTATCGGTAACCTGGGCGGGTTGGGGGGGCCGTCGTCGCCCCCATTGGGCTCACGCCCCGGGGGGGGGGGGGGGCCGTGTCGTGACCCCCCGCCCCGCAGTGGTGTACGTGTGCTGCGCTCCGGACACGCTGCGGGAGCTGATGCTGCAGGCGTGGCGCGAGGGGTTGACGCGAGGAGACTTCGCCTTCTTCTACATCGACATCTTCGGGGCCAGCCTGCAGGGGGGGGGGCGCTTCCCCGACCCCCAGCGGCCCTGGAAGCGCGGGGACCGCCACGACGACAGCGCTCGGGAGGCCTTCCAGGTGGGCGGCGGACGTCCCCCCCCCCCCCGACCCCCACAACCCTCCCCACCATCACGGTGCACCCCCACGGGTAAAGCAGCCTCGAGCGCACAGCCACGTGCGCACCCCCTCCCCCTGGCGCTGCCCCCCCCCACCCCCCCCTCCCTTCGCCCACCCCCCCTCCCTTCGCCCACCCCCTGCTCGCTGCTGGCAGCTCTGTTGGAGGAAGGAAGCGACATTCATTTCCCCGGGTCTCGGCTCCAGCGCTGCCTGCGGCTATTAATAGGGGCGGCACAAAGCCAGCCCTGCCCGGGGCTCGGGGACCCTCGGCGGGCACAGCCCCGTCCCCGTTGCCAACCCCCCCCCCCCCCCCGACCCCCCCCCACCCCAGGCTGTCACCATCATCACCTACAAAGAGCCTGAGAACCCCGAGTACCGACCCTTCGTGGAGCGGCTGAAGGAGGAGGCGCTGACCCACTTCAACTTCACCATGAGGGACGGATTGGTGCGGAGTGGGGACAGCGGGACGGGGCGGGGACACGGGGTGGGGCCGGGGGCATCAGTGGGGTGAGGGGACATGGGGTGGAGATGGGGACACTGAGGGCTTGGGATGGAGATGGGCGCATTGGGATGGGGGGACATGGGATGGAGCTGGGACATTGGGATGGGGGGACGGGGTGGAGCTGGGGATGTTGAGGACATGGGATGGAGATGGGGGCATTGGGGTGAGGGACATGGGATGGAGCTGGGGACGTAGAGAACATGGGATGGAGATGGGGACACTGAGGGCTTGGGATGGAGATGGGGACATTGGGATGGGGGGACGTGGGATGGACCTTGGGACATTGAGGACATGGGATGGAGATGGCAACATTGGGGTGAGGGGCATGGGATGGAGATGGGGACACTGAGGGCTTGGGATGGAGATGGGCGCATTGGGATGGGGGGACATGGGATGGAGCTGGGACATTGGGGTGAGGGACAAGGGGTGGAACTGGGGATGCTGAGGACATAGGATGGAGATGGGAACGTTGGGATGAGGGGACATGGGATGGAACTGGGACATTGGGGTGAGGGACACGAGGTGGAGCTGGGGATGCTGAGGATGTGGGGTAGAGATGGGAAGATTGGGATGAGGGGATATGGGATGAAGCTGGGGACATTGGGGTGAGGGACACTGATGGCTTGGAATGGAGCTGGGGACACTGAGGGCTTGGGATGGAGATGGGGGGACATGGGATGGAGATGGGGACATTGGGGTGAGGGACATGAGATGGAGCTGGGGATGTTGGGATGGGGGGACATAGGATGGACCTTGGGACGTTGAGGACATGGGATGGAGATGGGGACACTGAGGGCTTGGGATGGAGCTGGGGACATTGGGATGAGGGACATGGGGTGGAGCTGGGGATGTTGAGAACATGGGATGGAGATGGGGACATTGGGGTGAGGGGACATGGGATAGTGCTGGGGACACTGAGGGCTTGGGATGGAGATGGGGACATTGGGGTGAGGGACATGGGATGGACCTTGGGACGTTGAGGACATGGGATGGAGATGGCGACATTGGGGTGAGGGCCATGGGATGGAGCTGGGGATGCTGAGGACGTGGGATAGAGATGGGAAGATTGGGATGTGGGGACATGGGATGGACCTTGGGACGTTGAGGACATGGGATGGAGCTGGGGACGTTGGGGTGAGGGATGTGGGATGGAGCTGGGGACACTGATGACATGGAATAGGGATGGGAATATTGAGATGTGAGGACATGGGATGGAGCTGAGGACATTGAGGACATGGGATAGAGATGGGAACAGTGGGATGACAGGACATGGCATGGTGCTGGGGACACTGGGATGTGGAGACGTGGGATGGAGCTGGGGACACCATTGGGGTGAGGGACATTGGGGTGAGGGACATTGGGGACGTGGGCTGGAGCCGGGGCTGCTGGGGATGTTGGGACGGGACGCGGCACGGAGCTGCTGGGGGTGGTGGCACACAGTGATGCGGGGCTGTGGGGGCCGCCGTTCCCACCGCGCTGTGCCCTCAGATGAATTTCATCGCGGCCGCCTTCCACGACGGAGTGCTGCTCTACGCTCACGCTGTCAATGAGACGCTGCAGCGCGGCGGCTCCGTCACCAACGCCTCCGCCATCATCCAGCAGATGTGGAACCGCACCTTCTATGGTGGGCGTCCACCTCCACCCCCATCCCACCCCCACCCCATCCCATCCCCATTCCACCCCCATCCCTGTCCCACCTCTTCCCCATCCCACCCCTATCCCACCCCATCCGATTCCATCCCCACCCCCATCCCATCCCACCCCCATTCCACCCCCATCCCCATCCTACCCCCACCCCCATCCCATCCCTATCCCACCCCTATCCCACCCCCACCCCATCCCATCCCCATTCCACCCCCATCCCTGTCCCACCCCTTCCCCATCCCACCCCCACCCCCATCCCACCCCATCCAATTCCATCCCCACCCCCATCCCATCCCCATCCCCACTTCATCCCCATCCCTATCCCACCCCCACCCCATCCCATCCCCATTCCACCCCCATCCCTGTCCCACCCCTTCCCCATCCCACCCCCACCCCCATCCCACCCCCATCCCACCCCATCCAATTCCATCCCCACCCCCATCCCATCCCCATCCCCACTTCATCCCCATCCCTGTCCCATCCCACCCCATCCCATCCCCATCCCCATCCCTGTCCCATCCCATCCCCATCCCCTCCCCATCCCACAGGGCTGACTGCCACCCCACGGCCCCACTCCCACCCGGGTGGGTGTTTTGGGGTCGGACTCAGCAGGACGAGGCTGTGCAGCCCCCACGGGGCGCACAGAGCCGCTGCCCCCACCAGCACTGTCCCCATTCTGGGGTCCCGGCCCCCCCCCGAGCCCCTCATTCATCCCCAGGCGTCACCGGGTTCCTGAGGATCGATGAGAACGGGGACCGGGAGAACGACTACACCCTATGGGACATGGACCCCACGAGCGGGGACTTCCAGGTGGGAGCTGCCCCGGGATGGGGAAACCCCACAGCCCCACAGGGACGTCCTGACCCCCCCTTTCCCCCCCCTCCATCCCACCCAGATGGTGGCCAACTACAACGGCACCACCAAGGAGCTCCATATGGTGCCGGGACGGGACATCCATTGGCCAGGGAACGTCGTCCCCTCCGACGTCCCCCCCTGTGGCTTCGACCACAGTGACCCCCAGTGCCGGAAGGGTGAGCGGTGGATGGGTGGGGGTACGACCCGGGGGGGCCCACAGCCCCTCACCACCCCCCCTCTCACCCTACAGCCAACCTGAGCACGCTGGAGGTGCTGTCCCTGGCGCTCAGCCTCGTCCTGCTGGCCATCACCGTCATCTCCTTCTTCATCTACAGGTGGGAGGTGGGGAGGGGGCGGCCGGGGGGGTTGCAGGGGGGGGACCCGTGGGGGTCTCAGCCCGTGGTTGGGTGCAGGAAGCTGCAGCTGGAGAAGGAGCTGGCGGCCGAGCTGTGGCGCGTGCGCTGGGAGGACCTGCAGATGAGCAGCATGGAGAAACACCTGCGCAGCGCCGGCAGCAAACTCACCCTGTCACTGGTGGGGTGGGGTGGGGTGGGGATGGGGTGGGGATGGGGTTGGGGATGGAGTGGGGTGGGGATGGTGTGGGGTGGGATCAGGATGGGATGGGGGTGGGGTGGGGTGGGGATGGGGGTGGGGTAATATAGCATGGGATGGGGATGGGGTGGGATCAGGATAGGGTGGGGATGGGGTGGGATCAGGATAGGGTGGGGGTGGGGTGGGGTGGGGATGGGGATGGGGATGGGGATGGGGTGGGGTGGGATCAGGATGGGATGGGGATGGGGTGGGGTGGGGATGGGAATGGGGTAATATAGCATGGGATGGGGATGGGGATGGGGTGGGGTCAGGATAGGGTGGGGATGGGGTGGAGATGGGCTCATCCCACATCCTTCCCCCCCAGAGGGGCTCCAACTACGGCTCGCTGATGACAGCAGAGGGGCAGTTCCAGGTCTACGCCAAGACGGCGTATTATAAGGTATGGGGACACGGGAGTGGGGCCGGGGACCCCCACCCCAGCGGGCACCCACCGCCCCACCCGTCCTCAGGGCAACCTGGTGGCCATCAAGCACCTCAACCGCAAGCGGATCGAGCTGACGCGCAAGGTCCTGTTCGAGCTGAAGCACGTAGGTGGGGCTGGGGAGGGCCGGGGGTCCCCGCAGTGGGGCAGAGCCCCACACACGCCTCACTGCCCCCCAGATGCGAGACGTCCAAAACGAACACCTGACGCGCTTCGTTGGCGCCTGCACCGATCCCCCAAACATCTGCATCCTGACCGAGTACTGCCCGCGTGGGAGCCTGCAGGTGCCGGGGGGGTCCCCGAGCCCTTGGGGGGGGTCCCCGAGCCCTGGGGGGGGTCCCCGAGCCCTGGGGGGGGTCCCTGAGCCCTGGGGGGGACCCATGGCACAGCCCACCGCCCCATGTTGGGTACGTGTGCCCATCGCCCCGTGGTGCTGCCTGGGATGGGGGGCAACGCTGCGCCCTCCCTGCATCCCCAGGACATCCTGGAGAACGAGAGCATCACCCTGGACTGGATGTTCCGCTACTCCCTCACTCTGGACATCGTTAAGGTAACGAGGCAATCCCCACGGGGAACCCCATTCCCACTTGGGGGGGGGGGGACGGGGGACGGGACGGACCACATCCGACCCCCCCCCCCCACGCCGCCCTGCCAGGGGATGCAGTTCCTGCACAACGGCGTCATCGTGTCCCACGGCAACCTCAAGTCCTCCAACTGCGTGGTGGACAGCCGCTTCGTGCTGAAGATCACCGACTACGGGCTGGAGAGCTTCCGCGTGGCCCCCGACGGCGACGACTCCCACGCGCTGTTTGCCAGTGAGCCCCGTCCCGCTCAGCCCCTCCGCCCCCGACGTCCCCGCCCGGCTGACCCCGTCCTGGTGCCGCAGAGAAGCTGTGGACTGCGCCGGAGCTGCTGCGCATGGAGGCACCGCCGGCCCGCGGCACGCAGAAGGGAGACGTGTACAGCTTCGGCATCATCCTGCAAGAGATCGCGCTGCGCAACGGCGTCTTCTACGTGGAGGGAATGGATCTGAGCCCCAAAGGTGAGAGGGAGGGGGGGGGACGTGGCCGGGGGGGCATGATGGGCTGGGGGCTTTGACCCAGTGGTGGGTTCTTGGATGGGCTGTTGGGTTCTTGGAAGGGCTGTTGGGTTCTTGGAAGGGCCGTTGGGTTCTTAAACCTATTGTTGGGTTCTTGGAAGAGCTGTTGGGTTCTTGGAAGGGCTGTTGGGTTCTTAAATCTATTGTTGGGTTCTTGGATGGGCTGCTGGGTTCTTGGAAGGGCTGTTGGGTTCTTAAGCCTATTGTTGGGTTCTTGGATGAGTTGTTGGGTTCTTGGAAGGGCCGTTGGGTTCTTGGAAGGGCTGTTGGGTTCTTAAACCTATTGTTGGGTTCTTGGATGGGCTGTTGGGTTCTTGGAAGGGCTGTTGGGTTCTTGGATGAGCTGTTGGGTTCTTGGAAGGGCCGTTGGGTTCTTAAACCTATTGTTGAGTTTTTGGATGGGCTGTTGGGTTCTTAAACCTATTGTTGGGTTCTTGGAAGGGCTTTTGGGTTCTTGGAAGGCCTGTTGGGTTCTTAAACCTATAGTTGGTTCTTGGATGAGCTGTTGGGTTCATGGATCTGCTGTTTGGGTTTATTGTTGGAAGCGCTGTTGGGCTCTTGGACTTGCTGGTTTACGGGACCTACTGATGGGTGCTCCTCCCTGCAGAGATCATCGAGCGGGTGAAGAGTGGGGAGTGCCCCAGCTTCCGCCCCTCGGCCAATGTGGGGTGCCACATGGAGGAGCTGGGCCAGCTCATGCAGCACTGCTGGGCCGAGGACGTCCTGGAGCGCCCCGACTTCAACCAGATCAAGGTCCAGCTCCGCAAGTTCAACAGGTGCCTCCACCTCCCACCACCCCACAGGAGGAGCCCCCAAACATCCCCACACAGGCACTGACCCCTCTGCTGCAGGGAGAGCAGCAGCAACATCCTGGACAACCTGCTGACACGCATGGAGCAGTACGCCAACAACCTGGAGGAGCTGGTGGAGGAGCGCACCCAGGCCTACCTGGAGGAGAAGCGCAAGGCTGAGGCTCTGCTCTACCAAATCCTGCCCCAGTGAGCGCCATGGGCCCAGACCTCCATAACCACCCCCAGAGCCAGCAGCCCCTGCCTTCCTCCCACCCAGTCCCCCGTAGGATGCTCTGCATGGCTGGGGTTGCTCGGAGGGGCTGGGAGACCCAGGGAACCCCCGGAGGGGGTGGGGTTCTTGGATGGGCTGTTGGGTTCTTGGATGGGTTGTTGGGTTCTTGGAAGGGCTGTTGGGTTCTTGGATGGGTTTTTGGGTTCTTGGATGGGCTGTTGGGTTTTTAAAGCTATTGTTGGGTTCTTAAACCTATTGTTGGGTCCTTGGATGGGCTGTTGGGGGGATGTGGGACTGGGAATCCCAAGGATCCCCCTACAGGTTGGGGCACCCAAAGGATGTCCAACCCAACGAGGGGTCTTCCAGCGATGGAGACCCCCATAGGAGTGGAGCACGGCATGATGTGGGGCTGGGGACACCCGAGAGGGGCCGCGTCCACCCTCACCCACCCCCCCGTGTCCTCAGCTCGGTGGCGGAGCAGCTGAAGCGGGGGGAGACGGTGCAGGCGGAGGCATTCGACAGCGTCACCATCTACTTCAGCGACATCGTGGGCTTCACGGCGCTGTCGGCCGAGAGCACCCCGATGCAGGTGGTGACGCTGCTCAACGACCTCTACACCTGCTTCGACGCCATCATCGACAACTTCGACGTCTACAAGGTGGGGACGCGGGGTCCCCGTGCGTGTCCGACGTCCCCCCTACCCTGTCTCCGGGATGGTGATGACCTCACACCGCGTCCCCCCGGCGATGTCCCCCCAGGTGGAGACCATCGGGGATGCCTACATGGTGGTGTCGGGGCTGCCGGTGCGCAATGGGAAGCTGCACGCACGCGAGGTGGCTCGCATGGCGCTGGCGCTGCTGGATGCCGTCCGATCCTTCCGCATCCGCCACCGCCCGCAGCAGCAGCTCCGGCTGCGCATCGGCATCCACACCGGTCAGCGGGGGGGGCACAGTGCCCCTGGGGGGCGTTGGGGTGAGGGGGGATGTGGTATCCGTAGGGGACATTGGGATGGGGATGGTGGGGTGGGGATGGGGATGTTGAGGTGGGGATGGGGATGGTGGGGTGGGGATGGGGCATCCATAGGGGACATTGGGATGGGGACGTTGGGGTGGGGATGGGGATGTTGAGGTGGGGATGGGGACGGTGGGGTGGGGATGGGGACGTTGGGGTGGGGATGGGGCATCCATAGGGGACATTGGGATGGGGACGTTGGGGTGGGGATGGGGATGTTGAGGTGGGGATGGGGATGGTGGGGTGGGGATGGGGATGTTGGGGTGGGGATGGGGCATCCATAGGGGACATTGGGATGGGGATGTTGGGGTGGGGATGGGGACATGGCATCCATAGGGGATGTTTGGATAGGGATGGGGACATTGGAGTGGGGATGGAGACGTGGCGTCTGTAGGGGATGTTGGGATGGGGATGGGGACGTTGGTGTGGGAATGGGGACGTTGGTGTGGGGATGGGGATGTTGGGGTGGGGATGGGGCATCCATAGGGGATACTGGATGGGGATGTTAGAGTGGGGATGGGGACGTTGGGATGGAGATGGGGACGTTGGAGTGGGAATGGGGACATTGGGATGGGGACATGCCATCCATAGGGGATGCTGGGGTGGGGATGGGGACATGGTGCCCATCAGGGACGTTGGGATGGGGATGGAGATGTTGTAGTGGGGATGGGGACATTGGCACGGGGCTGGGGATGTGGCATCCATAAGGTTGTTGGGGTGTGGATGGGGATGTGGTTCCCATAGGGGATGTTGGGATGGGGATGAAGACGTTGAAGTGGGGATGGGGCCATGACATCCATAGGGTCATTGGGGTGGGGATGGGGATGTGGGGGTGGGAATGGGGACATGGCACCTATGTGATTCAGAGGGGATAGGGACAAGGACTTGGCACCCATGTCGGTGTCTGTGGTTGGGATGGAGACATGGCATCCACATTGGTCGGAGAGGACGGGGACGTGGCATCCATATGGGGTCAGAGGGGATAAGGACAGAGATATGGCAAACATGAGGGTCAGTGGGGATGGGGAGGGGGCTGGGGGCTCACTGGGGGCCATGTGGGGATGGGGAGGGGGCTGGGGGCTCACTGGGGGCCATGCAGGGCCCGTCTGTGCCGGCGTGGTGGGCCTGAAGATGCCCCGGTACTGCCTCTTCGGGGACACTGTGAACACGGCCTCACGCATGGAGTCCAATGGCGAAGGTGAGGGTGTGGGGCCGGGCGGGGGGCCGGGGGGCACCTGTGGGTGCTGATGTGGGGCCGTCCCCATCCAGCCCTGAAGATCCACATCTCGGCGGTGACCAAAGCGGTGTTGGAGGAGTTCGGCTGCTTCGAGTTGGAGCTGCGGGGCGACGTGGAGATGAAGGTGAGCGCCCACCGCCCCAACCCGCCCCAGTTGGGTACCACCCAATTGGCAATGGGATACCCTCTGTACCCCAACCCCAGTGGGGCCACGGGCTCACTCCCTACACCTCAGTCCCACTGGGGCATTGGGAACCCCTGGGCTCTGATCCCAGTGGGGCAATGGGAACCCTTTGGGCCCCGATCCCAGCGGGGCAATGGGAACCCTTTGGACCCTAACCCTAACCCTGATCCCAATGAAGCATTGGGAACCCCTGCGCCCCAAACCCAATTGGGCAATGGGAACCCTTTGGGCCCCGATCCCAGCGGGGCAATGGGAACCCTTTGGACCCTAACCCCAATCCCAATGGGACAATGGGAACCCTTTGGGCCCTAACCCCAATCCCAATGGGACAATGGGAACCCTTTGGGCCCTAACCCTAACCCCAATCCCACTGGGGCAGTGGGAACTCTTTGGGCCCCAATCCCAAAAGAGCAGTGGCCACCCTCAGTACCCCAATCCCAATGGGCCATGGCTGCTCCTGGACCCCAACGGGAACCCACTGTGCTCTCATCCCAATGGGGTGCCCCCCCTAGCCCCCCTCCCTTGCACCCTGATCCCAATGGGGCACAGGCACCCCCAACATTCTGTCCAGAGCCCTCGAAGTCCCCCATCCCCCCCGGGCCCCATTGGGGTAACGGAGCTCCCCGCCCCCCCACCCCACAGGGTAAGGGCAAGGTGCGGACCTATTGGCTGCTGGGGGAGCGCGGGAGCGGCACGCGGGGCTGAGCCCCCCCCCAACACCCGGAGCCCCCCGAGTGGGGCCATATGGAGGACGAACCCCACCGCTCGGGGGGGGGCAGAGGGGGGGTCTGAGCCCAGCACCGACCGCGGCGGTGCGTGGAGGAGCGGGACGGGGCGGCCGCGTGTCCGGTGTGGGTCAGCCCCCCCCCGGAGCGGTGGGTTTTTGTAATAAAGCTGTGTGTGCGCAGACGTCGGGCGGTCATTGCGTGTCCGTATCGCCCCCCCAATCCCTCCCCCCCCCCCCAAATGTCATGGTCCCATCGAGCCATGGGGTGCGCTCCCCCCCCAGTCCCGGTGCCCCTCCCCCACCCCTCTGCGGGGCACACGGATGGAGGGGGGCTCAGAGGGACGGGGAACGAACTGGGGGGGGGGTTGACATGGGGAGGGGTCCCGAGGGCGGAGGGCGTTCCAAAGGGGGGGTCACTGGGGGTCCTGGGGGGGGGTGGGGAGGTGACTGGGGATCCTGGCAGCGCGTGAGGTCGGAGATGGGTCGGGGGGGGCTCGGCTGTGCCGCCCAGGAGGTATTGGGGTCCCGGTCCCGTCCGTGCAGGCGCGGGGGGCTTCGCGGTGCTGCCGCCCCGTCCCGTCCCGTCCCGTCCCGTCTCGGGAGCCACGCGTGTCGGCCCCGCGGGAGTGGGGGCGTGGTCTCCCCGCGCTCAGACCCCGCCCCCACCTCCTCATTGGTCGACCCGAGCAGCTCGGCCCCGCCCCTCCTCCTCTCTCCCGCGCCCTGTCACTCAAGGCCACCTTTCCGCTTCCATTGGTCAACGAGAGGGAGGGGCGGCAGCTTCCGGCGGCGGGCGCTTCCTCTTCCGTCCAGGCCCTCCCGTCCCTTTCCCAGTGACTTCCGGCCGGCGGCGCTGGGCGGGGGGCGCGCAGCCGCCGCTCCCCTCCCCCGGCACCGAAACCCCCCTCGCTGCCGCCACTCCAGGCCCGGCTCGGCCCGGCGGCAGCCGCAGCGTTCGCCCCGTCCTCCGGGGCAGCTGTCAGCCCCGGTGCCTCCCCGTACCGCCGGGGCTCTCTGCCCTCCCCCCGCTCAGTACCGCCCGCAGCCCCCGTCGCACCCCACAGGGCCCCCTACAGCCCAGCACGGCGGCAGGGGGGGCCCGCGAGTGGTCGAAGAGCAGCCCCCCACCCCCTTCCCCCTCGTTCCCCCAGCCGTCGCTGTGCCCGCACGGCCCCACTGCCGGAGCGCGGAGTGCTGCGGGGGTACCGGGGGGTGCCCGTAGAGCCCCCCCATCCTCCGGCCGGGAAGGACTGGGGGGGGCAGCCGGGCCTACCCTGGGGACGCAGAGGGGGGGCTCCTCTCAGGCCAAGCCCCCCCCCCCGCCCGCCTCGGGTAGGGGCTCCCCCCGGCAGCAATGGAGATGCAGAAGGGGAAGGGGGGAGCGGCAGGAGGAGGAGGAGGCAAGTTGCTGCTCTCCACCCTTCTGGATGCCAAGGATGAGTTGGAGGAGGTAGGTGTGAATGGGGGGGGGGGGAGCAGGGGGGGGCTGCGGGCAGGGGGTGTGTGCTGCACCCCTCACCCATCCCTGCAGGGAGTGGCGTTAACGGGGAGCTCAACCAGGGCCGGGCCACACGTTGGGCTTTTCTTTCCACAGCATCACCAGGGAGGTTCCCACAGGTAGGGAGGGTTTGGGGCTCCCCGGGACCACCGGGGGCTGCCAGAGGCAGTTGGGGAAGGGAGCTGTGCTCAGGGCTGAGGCTGTGGGTGCGTCTCCTCGGCCCCTCTGCGCACGTCTGGCTCGCAGGGTGAGCAGCTGTGGGCCTCCGAGCTGTGCTGGGGCTCTGCTGTGCCCCCCCCGGGATGGCTGTGCTTGTGGGAGAGAAGGATTATTTACCGTGGGATGGAAACGTGTCCTTACGGCTCGTGAAGGGGAGCAGGTTGAGAAAACATCACGCTGGATTTCAGCTATAGGAGAAAAACAGGGAGGTAACTGGAACGGCCCGGTCTCGAGGTCTGGAGTCGGAGTGTATTTATGTTCCTTCCAAGCACCCAGCGGCCCCTGTGTGTGCTTTGGGTCCCATCCAGCTCTGCTTGGGCTGTTCCCAGGTCGGCCCCGTGCAGCTCTGCCTGCCTGGCATGGATGTGCTGGGAGTTGGGGCACCGCCAGCATCGGCTCCACCACGCAGACAGAGCCCAGAGGATGGAGAGGTGGCAATGAGAGGCCTCCCAGCGGCCGCTCCTCCATCCTTCCTTCCCTGCTGGAAGCAAGCCTGGTTTGATAACACGAGCTCAGGTATCAGCAGTACTCCCAAGCGGGAGTGGCGGCCCTGATGGATTTAGCACCACGAAGTTTGTTTCTCCTGGTAAGAGCTCAACGAATGGAGAATGTGCAGGAAAAGCCACGCGTGCTCATCGTGTTTTCGAAGTCGTCAGGCTGCAGAGTTCAGATGGAAGCTGCTGCCTTCCCCTCCGGCAGCAGTTGGAGCCGATGGCTGTCGGGCACGTCGGTTTGATGGTGGTGATTGGAGGGCTGGAGCTCATTGGAACTTCTCATTCCGGGTGCTGACACGAAGACATCCCTCTTGCTCTGCTGTGGGTTTTGGCAGAGCTCGTTGCTGCAGTGTCAGCTGTGATGGTCGCTCAGAGGTGGAAGTTCAGTTTTCCTATGGCTTGCACGCCCGGCTGCAGGCTGATACGTCTTATCCATGAGCTGTGCCTCATCAGCCCTGGGGTCAGTGATGGTAATCGATGCTGAACCTCCTGCAGAGCTCTTCTGGTGGCCCTTGGCTGCGTTCTCTGCCAACAAGTTGTCTTTCTTGGTGCTGGGGTTTTCCTGCCTTTGTCTCCCAGCCGTTGGATCTTGTCCTCCCTTTCAGATTCATTGGTCTGCTTTCGAGTGGGGATTTTCATGGCTGCTCTTTTATAATGCCACCGCTGGGCCTCCAACAAAGCCTGTGTGACAGAGGCGTTATGTCTGCATTACTGACCGGCGCATCTTCTTTCGTATCGCCTCCGAGTGGAGAACTGCTGACCCTTTTCTCACTGAATCCTTCACCGCAGCCCCTTTGATGTGCAGAGGAGTCCTCGAGCAGCTCCATAATCTGAGTGATGCGATTGCAAAGCAATGAGGAGCAGATGAGGACTGCAGGGATGTCTGTTCTGCTCAGGCTTTCCCTGCCCCGGAGATGGGCACAGAGCTGTCGCTGGGGGAGCGATCCCCTCCATCCCAGGGGACCTCAGAGGGCTCCGTGCTGAAGGAGGTGTCACACATCAGCACCTTTGGACCCTGCAAAGGTTATATCTTCACCACTGAAACAGCCAGAGGCAGCAGTTGTTGCTACAGGAGAGCTGATGTGCAAAAAATAAGCTGCTCTGATCGCTCTCAGGCTGAGTGGGAGCGCGTGTTGGAGAGCCCTTCCCATCGTCTCGTAGGGATGCTCATGTGGAGGCATCGTCTGTTCCTGCTGCTCTGGGCCGGGCGTTGCTCACACATTGAGCAGCTGCAGCAGAAGATCCCCGGGGTGCTGAATGGGCTCGAGGGGCCTCGGGGTGCTCCGGCTCAACCTCGCCATGGCTGGAGCAGCTCTGCAGCTCCTGCGGGTGGGGAGCCCACCTCCATCCCAGTTCTGCACGCTGCCTCTTTGACCCCCTATCCAAACAGTACCGGTATTGGTGTCACTGAATAACGGCACCTTTCCTTTTGGGCTCTTGGAGTGCTGTCAGCAGAGTATTTCCAACCCCGACCCGTGCATGGAGGAACGTCTGTGAAGCCCCTCATCCCCGCCGGCTGGAAGCTGAGGGTGCTGTTGGTGCCACGGGTTGAGGTGTGGGCTCATCCCATGCGCTGCTGATGGTGCTTTGCTCTGTTTCAGAGGCTGGAGAGGTGTGTGGGCATCGTGACTTCGCTGACCAACGGGCTGTCCGAGCGAGAGGCCAACGATGCCCTCAATGCACACGTAAGTGTTCCCCCCCCCCACCAAGAGGGGAGAAATTCAGCCTGGAAGGAACAGTTCAGGGTGTGCTGTGGGCGTCCCAGCTGTGTTCTCCCTGTTCCTAAACCTGTCACGGAGCTGTGAGCGGCTAAAAGACAAAACATGGCAGCTTTGGTCCTCATTTAGGGCTGTGTTTGGGAGCCAATTCCTTGCTGAGAGCTGAGTGTGCAGCAGCATGTGGGCACCGTGCGCTGCAGGTCTGGCGCTGCTCACGTGCTGCCGCTGTTTGCATTTCTGATGTATTTTTGTCCTCCTGCACTGCTCAGATCAGCTTTTTCTTGGCCTCCGAGCAGGCAGAGCGCAGACCACTGGGAAGGGCAGGTTCAGCCCTCCTGCTGAAGGATGGAGCATTTATTTCTATCTCTGCGTGGTCTTAAAATACTCGGCAGCACGCTGCAGACGTGACCGTATAAGGAGAGCTGTTGCGTTACATCCCGGCAGCTCTCAGATATGTGAGATGTGGGGTTTTTTTCCTCCCTGGAACACCTTGGGCTCACGGAACGAGTGGCACAAAGTTGCCTTTCCTTAATGGGAAGAGGGTTGGCAAGCCAGGCTGGGCGCGCAGAGCGCTGCGTGGCCGGGCAGGTTGTGGAGGTCTCCTCCAAGAGGAGGCTCAGAGCTGCAGTGCTGAGCGTTGGTGGGCACCGTTCCATTTGCAGAGCATCCCGAAACGGCCCCAAATGTCCCCGCGCTGCGAGGTCTGCGCCGGTGCCACCGTCACAAAGGTGTGCAGACCTCAGGGAGGTGCCACGTGTTTGCTGTCCCCCTCTGTGGTTCCCTTTCGTTGCTTCGAGAAGGGCTTCCCTCTCCGTCTGCCTTCCTGACCGTCCCCTCACACCATCTGCTCAGCGACAGCGCTCTTCTCTTACAGATCTGTAAAGGAACCCCCCAACACGAGGAGATCTGCCTGGGCCTTTTCACGCTGGTGCTGACCGAACCCACTCAGGCGCAGAAGGTAAAGGTTTTGCACCCATGGGTGTGCACGGCGTTGGTGCGTGAGGAATCCTGCCTTCCAAGCAGCAGCAGGTGTCTGTGCACGGCCCCCCACACCGAGCCACGTTGATAACAGCACAACAACTTTGGGCTGTTCTGCTTTGATTTCATCCCCGTGGCACAGGCAGTGCAGCAGCTGCTGTGGGGGAAGGCGGGCTGCCACCATGGAGGGTGGTTGGGTCCTTTCACAGCCCCGGGGTGAAGTCAGTTTTGCAGTGGGAGGAGGGCACGGAGGCTTCGAGAAGCTGCAGAGCCCTTTCCCAGCGTCTGCCTTCCCCTTGGAGGCCCTGCAGGGATCTGTGCGTTACGGGTTGGCTGTAGATGCCTCCAGAAATAATGGGGCTCTGGAGGAGAGAGGCATTCAATTCCTGGAGAAAATTGCATCTTAGCTGTTGGCCTCTATTAATTTCCTAGAGCAGATTTAATTTCTAAGCAACCCTCTTTTATAACACCGCTGCAAAGCGTGGTTTTTAAAACTGCTTTTAAGCGTCCCCATTAAGATGAGCGCTGTGTGTTCTGAGCGGGTTTGGTGCTGCAAACAGAGGGAGCTGGAAGTGATGCTGTGCTGCAGGAAGGAGAGCTGTGTGCAGCTGGGGGGGGTCCCGGAGCCCTCCTGGAAGGGCTGTGTGTGGTGGGGGTACCCGGGGGTCCTGGTTTGGGTGCGTTGCAGAGAGCAGGGATGGTGCAGGATGGAACGGGTTGAAGGCACTGTGTGCTGCGTTGTTAGGGATGTGCAGCCCTGGGGCTGTGCTGGACTCAGGGTGGTGACTCATGCCCTGTTCTCCTTTGATTTAATCACTGCTGTGAGGGCAGAGCTCTCCCCACCGAAGCAGCAGCTCCAGATGAGCTCTGGCTGTCGTGGTGTTGCAGTCGTCGTCGTCCCAGAAATCACATCTGACGAGGAAATCACACCTCTCCTGGGAGCCTCGAGGCTCAGCTGCTGGCATCGCTGCTGCAGGCTGGGTTGCTCTTTGCAGGTTGGCTGTTCTGCTCCATCTCCTCCGAGCCTTCCCAAATGTGGTGGCGGAGTCCCCGCTGCCCTCCAGCCCCGTTCTGCCTCATGCCGTGACTGTGAGGCGTCTGTTGGCCACGGGAACCCCGAGGGGCTGAATGGGGACCCATCCTTCCTCCCAAGAAGCGTGGGAGCCAAAGAGCAGCTCTTATTGCTGACCCGTGGGACGGTTCCCCTCCTCCACGGGGAAGAAAATGTTCTCCTCTCCTCCAGGACGCGGTGGACCTCAGCTGGAAGGGAATACAGAGCCCAGGGGCTGAGCGTGGGAGTGCAGGACTTGCAGGGCAGGTGCTTTGCTGTGCTGGCAGCGAGTCTGGCAGAGCTGTGGCATTTAATCTGCCTGGCAATCACATTGCGAGGGGCCGAGTGGAGCCTCTGCGGTGCCTTCCCCTCTCTAATTTCCTCTGGCAAAGGGACAGGCAGCCCAGCTGTGTGTGAGCAAGCTGGCAGGGGGACATACCTGCTGCCTGCAGCCGTGGCAATGCAGCGTGGCTGCTCCCGCTGCCCTCGTCAGGTCGGATCCTGGGAGCACAGTGCTTTCCTTGGGGGATAATTGGGTCTGCCAGTCCGCTGTCAGCTCTCATTGCCACCTGCGTGGTGTCCAGACAACGTGGCCGGGGGCCAGCGGTGCTTTTCTGCTCGATTTTTGGGGGGTGAATTTCTCCTTGCTTTGCTCCCCTGCCTGCGAAGAGGGGGCGAACGCTCAGCTGACTGATAGAGCGTCTTATAGGGTGTGTGAGAGAGCTCTGAAGTCAGTGCTGGATGGGCAGAGCAGAGGTTCAGCACAGCCCTGTGTGTCTGCAGGAGCGTTCCCACCTCTGTCCGGGAGCATCAGAGCCACGCAGGTGCTGTGGAAGCAGCATTGCTGCAGACAAACATAGCCTCACCGGCAGGAACAGCAAAAAAAGGGGTGTCTGAGATGGCTGTGTTGAACGTGGGGGCGCTTCTGTGCTTGCTGGGCTGCACGGTGCTGGGGGGGCACCTCTCTCCTTCTGCCCCACGGCGGCCCTTAAACCCTCTGCTGTATGAGTGGGGCCGGAGCTGCCCCAGCAGAGCGCCGTGGGGCGAAGCTGCAGCTCTCCCCCTCCCGTCTCTCTGCCTCGACGCTCCAGCAGGGAGAGCTTAGCTGTGCTAAACACATCCAGCTGTGAGCAGGGACACTTGACCGCCTTCAAATATCAAAGTGACAGCAGCTGATGTGTCAGGGCTGCCTCCTCCGCCTGGCACTTCTCCCTTTAATTAACGCTCGGCGCGGAGCCGCACTGCAGCCCGGCTCTGGCGTCTCCTCCTGCCCTGGGCTGGGGTCCTTTCCCTGCTCTGCATCTGTTTTATTTCCCACCCCCTTCATTTAAAGCTCACCTTCATCCCTTCTTCCTTCCCGTTAATTAAACAGCCCTGTGTGAGCAGCAGCTCCGATCTGCCCGCAGTGGGGAGGAGGCGATGGGTTGCTCCCAGCTTTGGCAATGCGATGTGGTTTCAGGTTCTCTTCCCCCCCATCCCTCAGTGCTGAGCCCTGAAGGTTTCCTCCAAGCCTTTCTATGGGTCATCACAGCCATCCTTGTGCTGGGGGCTGCAGGATGGGGGGGGTCCAATCTGGTTTGGTCGGTTTGAAATTGGTTTAAATGGTGCCGCGTGAAACGGGGAGGGAGAAAACCGGAGTGCAGCAAAGCTCATCAAAGGGATCTTCTGAGGCCTCATTAACTCCTCCAAAGGAAGATGCTGAGACCAGACCTCTGCTCTCTGGAATACCATGACATTTACCAGCACAAATTAACGTTCGTGCAGAGCTACTTAGCAAATTACTTCCTAATCACCCTCCGCCCCCCGCTGTCCTGAGCAGAGGAGGAAGGGAGAGCCAGCACCTTTGCACCCTGGCCTGGCTGCCGCTCATCGTGGATGAACTGTTTGTTAATTGATCCTTCCTGGCGGAGCCCTGGCTGCCTTTCTCCTCTGCTCTCGGCCCCTCCAGAGCTGCAGCTGGGATGGGGAGGTGGTCGTGAGCCGCCCGGCGGTGTCTGCTTTGCAACGGGCAGCCTTTGGCTCCTGGGCTGACTGCAGCCTCCCCGCAGCACTGACAGCTCTGCTGGCCCGGCCCCAGGATGTGGGTTCAGGTCATCGCCTGGAGCCTGCCTGCCTCGGTGTCCCTTCCTTCCCCGACATGGTTTCTTTGCTGTTATCTAATCAGGTTTTGATAAAAAAAAAAAAGCGTTGCGTGTTTTTCATTACGGCCTTTCCCCTGCTGCAGTGCTACCGGGACCTGGCCCTGGTGAGCCGAGATGGAATGAACATCGTCCTCAACAAGATCAACCAGATCCTCATGGAGAAGTACCTGAAGCTGCAGGACACGTGTCGCACCCAGGTGAGGGGGGCTGCCGACCTGGCAGAGACAAGGAGGGGGCACTGGAGCTGGAGGGGGGGGGGTCGTGGGCTCACCTGGAGGGGATGTGCTAAGGGGGCTTTGGGGGGGGGGGGGGGTATTGCATCCACGGTGCTGTCGTGGGAGGGTCCCCCCAACCCACCTTCCCTTCTGCTTCTGCCCAGCTGATGTGGCTGCTGCGGGAGTTGGTGAAGAGCGGCGTGCTCGGCGCCGACGGCGTCTGCATGACCTTCATGAAGCAGATTGCAGGTGAGCTCAGCCGCCCCGGGCGGCGGCGTTACGCACGCACGCCCTGCTCCCAGCAGCCAGGAGCAGAGATGGAGCCCTGAGAGCCGCTTCGTCCCGACATCCTCCACGAGGAGTGAGTCAGACGGAGAGCCGGGAGCCTTCTGGCAAGAGCTGCAGCCGCCAGGAAGCGCATTGGTTCCTGTTGCTGCCAGCTTTCGCCTCGCCACGCTGCACGAGGGCACCCGCATCATCCTCAGTCCCTGCCCTCAGCCACGCGGGGTGGCAGCAGCGCTATCAGCAGTCGGAGGTGCAGGAGAGGTGCTGAGAGGGTGACAGCCCCCCCCCCCCCAGAGGGCTGGGTTTGCCCGTGGGGTCCTGGTGTAAGCAGTGTGCACACACGCACGCCTTTCCGGCTTTGCAGGAACGGTGCCTCTTCCTTGTTCCCCGCTCAGCCCCACTGCTGACGTCCGGGCTGCAGGAATTCGTGTCCCACCATAAAACCTGGCGCTGTGCTTTCATTGCGGGGCTGGAAATTGTCCTGTCCGCTCTTTAGGGGAGGAAGGAGGGGAGGGAGGGGACGGAGCCCCGAGCGCGAGCCAAGCTGTGCCGGTTGTCGCGGTGCAAACAGAGCGTTCCACAAACCGCTGCTGAAGGCATCCCTTGTTTCCTGGCTCACACCTCCCCGTGCGGGGCCCCTTCTGTGCTGGCAGGGTGCCACTGTCCCCTCGTCAGCGTTTTATGATGCTTTCATTGTTACGATCCCATTGTTTTGGCCGGGCTGCGCAGTTGGAGTTCCTCCGCTCCCGGTGTCACCGCAGCTCCGGGCATTGCCCCACTCGTGGCCTTTGCTGGGGACGTCAGGCGTTCCCTGCAGCTGCTGTGTCCCTTTGTGAGCTGAGCAGCTGGGAATCCCACTGAACCTCACCCCCTTTTCGGCTTCTCCGCCGTCCAGAAAAGCGTTACCCATTCCTCCCTGCAGAGGTGCAGCTGTAGCAAAGGCCCCTTTGATCCCCCACCAGCAGCTGTGCTTACGCCTATGGGCGTGCGGGGACAGCCGAGCATGCAGAGCCCCCCCTTAGCTTTGACTGCAGGGCAGTTTGACCTAACAGGCTTTGCTCTCCTGTAATCCTTTTCCCTCGCAGGGGGAGATGTGACGGCGAAGAACATCTGGCTGGCAGAGAACGTCCTGGAGATCCTGACAGAGCAGAGGTACCCACGTGGGATGGGGCAGGTGGGGCTTTTCCTGCAGCGCTGAGTGCGGGAGGGCAGCGCTGGGCCAATGTCTGCACTGATGGTGCAAATGGGAGCGGTGCCAATGGGGTTTCCTATACAGACGCCCTCCGCGTCCCCTCCCTGCGTCCCCAGCCACGTTTCCAGGCTGTGGTGTGCGTTCCCAGCTCTCCAATCCCTCCTGCTGCGGGGTTGTCCTCAAGTCCTTCCATTAAGCAGCCAGCCTCAGGGGCTGCGCTGCACGTGGGCTGAAGCTGCCCTGCACTGACGGTGCGCGCGTGGCTCAGAGCTGATCCCGGCCATATTTTCCTCCTGAGCTTCCCCAGCCTGCGGGGGAGGTGTTCCTTTTGGGGGAGTGGGACGGAGTTAATTGCCCAAAAAGCTTCCTGTGTATAAACAGCTTCTGCCTCTCTGGGGCTGCAACTGGAGTTTGTTGGGGGCGGGCCAGCTGGGAAGCATTGTCCCACGGGCTCAGCGTCCGTTGGCAAAGCGGCCGCTAATTGGCGATAAGCACAATTCCTCCCCGCGGCCCCGGCTGGGCAGCCCTTACTTGTAAATAGCTTACAGCTTTTCCGTAATAGCAGAGGTTCTCTTATTGCTGTGGTCAACTATCAGGTGGTTGAAGCGTTTATTTGGCCCCGGGAACAGCCGTGAGGGCCAACTACAGCCCCTGTGTGCTGGAGGCGACGCCACGGAGAGACCCTCCAAGGGGGGGAGACCCTCCAAGGGGGGGAGACCCTCCAAGGGGGAGAGACCCTCCAAGGGGGAGAGACCCCCACTCTCTCCTGGGCTTGTCCCATTTCTGCTCCTCTTTAGCAGTTCCAAACCCCACTCCTTTTCTGAGCTCAGCTCCTGTGTCCCATCTGAGCCCCTCAGCTTGCACTGCTGCCCATCTGCACTGCATCCCCTCTGCGTGGAGCATCTCCGCCCTGAGCACGGTGCAGCTCTTCCCTTGCAAACCAACAGATGCAGCTCAGGAGGAGCCGCTCCTGCCACATCTGCCTCCGGGTCTGCAGGAGAGCTGAGGGAAACCCGAGCTGGAGGAGTTTGTCAGAGGAGCAGATGGGAGAGGAGAAGCTTTGGCTGCCGATGAAGGCGCTGCTGAGTGTCTGTGCGTGCGGTGCAGTGGCTCAGAAGCAGCACAAGGAGGGAGCTGAGGGTTGGGAAGGAGCCCGAGGTGCAACCTGCAGCTCTTTGCTGGGATGCGTGCGCTTTGATTAGCAGGAGAACCAGGGCTTTAATTAAAGCCACGCTGGTGAAGGTCTGATTCCGCGTTCGGAGCGCTGAGTGCTTGCTTTAATTAAAACCAGGAGCAACAAAGCTGCCTCCCCGCAGCCCCACGGCGCTCAGCTGCTGATGGCAGCGCTTCCCCAGGGCTGCCTTTTTCTGCCTCCCAATCAATGGGTCCTGGGGGGTGTTGGCAGCCCCCCTCCCCCCCCCCCCTTTTGGACAAGGTTTCTATTTATGTTCTGCACAGCTCGCAGTGGGAGAAGAGCAGTGCTGACCCCCAGCTCACCGGGACCCCTTAATTACTGCCGCATCCTCCCTGGCCGTAACCTTTGCGCAGCGCCCAGCTCGCTAATTACCAGCTGCCAGCACCCAGCTAAGGGCTTTCCCAGGCTCCCCCCAAAGTGATTTAGGGCCGCTGACCCGTTTGTCCCCAGGCTGTGGCTCTTCAGGTGGCAGCAGCACTCGGGCAGGCTGTGATTTAGGGAGATGCTGAGGGCCATCAATCAGCGCCAGCCTGGCCCGTTCCTGGCACCCGGCGCCAACAGCCAGGCTGACTCTGGTCGGTTTTATGGACGGAGAGGATTTATTGTTGCAGTCAGATAAGGGAGAGCAGAGAAGGCGGCACACCCAGCAGGGTGGCTGAGAAACAAATCCGGCCCCGGCACCGCTCGGTGCCCTCCTGGGTGGAAAAGCAGAGCGTGCTGTGTGTGCTGTGTGCTGCTGGGCACATCCCTGTGCAGGTGGATCCCCCACTGTATGCCCCCCAGGATGGCCGTTTGTCCCCATTCTACCCTCCTGCCTTTTCCATCCGGCTCTGCTTTGCCTCCTGCCCCTCTGGCTGCCTTCAGGTTGCAGTGTGGGGCAGCAGCACCTCGGTGGGAGCATATGGGGTCCGGCCATGGGGGAAGACCCAGTGTGCCTCACTGTGCTGATGGGCAAAGCTGCTTTCAAAGGTGCATTGAGACCACGTCTGTTTGCAGAGCTGCTCCCCATGTTTGCTCCTGAGCAGATCACTGCGCGCTGTTACGAGTGCTCTGATTGCAGTGGCAGTGGGGATGCAAAGGGGGACAGTCAGTGCTGGAGGCTCTCCGATCAGAGCGTGGCCCCGCACCGCTCCTCTCCTTCAGGCTCTCTTTCTTCTGACCCTTCTTCTTGTGGCGCTCTCTAAGTCGTGCCTGAAAATGGGCTGGCTTTGCACTTCCTTTGCAGGGAATGGGTACTGAAGAGCAGCCTCCTGATAGCCATGGCTGTGTACACCTACCTGCGGCTCATCGTGGACCACCACGGCACCGCTCCGCTCCAGGCGCTGCGCCAGAAGGAGGTGGATTTCTGCATCTCCCTCCTCCGGGAACGGGTGAGCAGAGCAGAGCCCTCCGTGCACACAGCACACAGTGCTGCTGGAGGCCGCGCTGCCTCCTTTGGTCCCCCCCCCAGCACGCAGGCAGTTCGTGGCTCATCCCCACCGAGGCCGTGCGCTCTGCGTGTCCTCACCCCATCCTTTGCCACGGCGCTGCCCACCCTTCCCTTCCTCCCTCCGGGCCGAGAGGGGCCGATGTCACAACCCCCGGTTTCAGAGGCTGGCTGAGGTCCTGGAGAGAAAATGTCAGATTTATGAGCTGATTGTTTGCTTTACAAGAGAGGGAACATTTTAAAATAGCCGCTGACCTTCCCTCCTGTCAGCCCGCCTCTCCCAACCTGCGGGCTTCAAAGAGGGGGCGCCGTGCCAGGGGGAGGGGTGGGCACGTTGTGCACAGGGTGAATCATCCGCTGCCGGCCTCAGCCTGAAGGACTGCGTGTTCTCACCCCCCCCCCCACCAGCAGGTGAGCACTCAACGTGATGTTTTTCCTCCCCCCCCCTCCCCAGTTCATGGACTGCTTCATGATCGGCCGCGACCTCGTGCGGCTCCTGCAGAACGTGGCGAGGATCCCTGAGTTTGAGCAGCTCTGGAAGGACATCATCCACAACCCGCAGGTGCTCAGCACGCAGTTCACAGGTGGGTATGGCTGCGGCCGGGGGGGGGGGGCTGAGCCCACCCTGCCCCACTCATCCTGGCCCCAAAGCCGGGGCTGCAGCCAAGCGCTGCGCGCCGTGTGTGTGCGGAGAGCTGCAATGACACCGTGTGGTTCCACCTCTGTCAGTGCTGAGGCCCACATGGCTGCTTGCAGAGCCCATCTCGTTGCTAAAGGGAACGGGGTTCCCCCACGGCTGTGCTCTGCTGGGGCTGAGCAGCAGCTGCTCTGCTCTCCCACCACCACCTCTGACCCCGGATGGCTTCTGCCGCTGTCTTCAATGCTGCTGCAGCCTCCTCAGAGCTTTGTTTGGGTTTCAAACCGTGCTGAAAAGCAGACAGGCCATGAGAATACGGCCGGGCTGTGACAGCAGCCGTGGGATTGCACGGCTGGGTCTGCACCGAGCCCTTCACTGTGCGTCCCTATGAGCTGCTCTGTAAGCTGAGGTGAGCAGGAGCACAAAGATGGGGGATATCCGAGTTTCCAACAGGAGGCCAAGGGGTCCCCGTAGCACTGAAGCACAGACGCAGGGCTTGCAGCAGTTGACTCTTTCTGAACGGGATCCCATTCATGCCAGCAGCTTTCCACCAATCCCTCAGCTGCGGCGCTCTCTGCGCGGCTCTGGGTTAGGATGGATGTGGCAGAGAGAGTGTTTTATTGACGGCTTTTATTGCTATGAATTATTAACTTCTCTCGGGGCTGTCACATCATTATCTGTCTGCAGAGAGCCCTCGGATGTGGGGCTTTAAAGTGTCGTCCCCCCCCCCCCCAACCCAGCGCCTGCTCTGCTCTCTGGGGCCTCATTAATGCCACGTTAAAGACCACAGATGGTGCCCAGGGGAAGGGGCTGTGTGTCTGCTGATTAAATGCCCCTCAGTGCAGCTCCTCGGCTGCTCCTCCATCTCCAGAAGCTCTCCTGTCGGCGCTCATTGACTGCCGTGCTGGCTGGAGGCTGCAGGAACAGCACTGCCCTCTTAGGGTGTGTGTGGGGGGGGGGGGGGGGGGGGGGGGGGGGGGGGGTTGCAGGGGCTCAGCCCCACTGATGGCATTTCTCACCTCTGGGTCTTCCCAGCAGCTCGTGTGTGTTGTGGGGCACCCTGCTGGCATCCCTGCTGCTTTGTGTCCCTTCCCACCTCAGCGGGGGCAGCCGATGCTTCCCTGCTTTGCTGCAGTTGGAGCCCGTTGGCCCCACAGCGCTGTACTGAGTGGGGGGCCGACATCAACACCCCCGGCTCCTTCCTTCCCTGCTGACAAACTGGCTGTGGCTTTTGCCCTCATTCCAGCAATCCCATAGTTCATATTCGCCACCAATTTGCCTGGCAGCACACAGAGCTGACCCGAGGAGCTGTTATGCAGCGAGGTGGTCTGCAGCTCTTCCCCCTTCCCCCCCCCCCCCTCCCCCCCAGGCTATGCTGCACTCTGCAGTTGCACTCTGCAGTTGCACTCTGCAGTTGCACTCTGCAGTTGCACTCTGCAGTTGCACTCTGCAGTTGCACTCTGCAGTTGCACTCTGCAGTTGCACTCTGCAGTTGCACTCTGCAGTTGCACTCTGCAGTTGCACTCTGCAGTTGCACTCTGCAGTTGCACTCTGCAGTTGCACTCTGCAGTTGCACTCTGCAGTTGCACTCTGCAGTTGCACTCTGCAGTTGCACTCTGCAGTTCCCCCCTGCAGCCCTGCAATGGGAGCTCTGAGCAGGCTGAGCGCTGCACAGCCCCGGCGCCCGCCTGTCTGCATGGAGCAGCGTGCTGTAAATCCTTCAGGTCCCGTCCAGCAGCAGCAGCACAGCCATAAATAAATCCCTCCTCTTGCAGCTGTTTGGGAACGAAAGCAGCTTTTGCAATCTCCCCTCCTGCTTCCCCTGCCCGTTCCATGCACACGAGGCTTTTTGTACACCTGGGCGTTGCAGCAGGGTGCCTTCACACCGAGGGTTGGTGCTGCGTGGGATCCTATGGGATCATGCTCCCTATGGGATGAGCAGCTGGGGGGGGCATCGCTGTGCTGCCTCCCTATGGGTCAGATGGGGAACGCTCTGTATTGAGGCTCCCTATGGGTCAGATGGGGAACGCTCTGTACTGGGGCTCCCTATGGGGTCAGATGGGGAACACTCTGCATTGAGGTTCCCTATAGGTCAGATGGGGAACGCTCCATGTTGAGGCTCCCTATGGGTCAGATGGGGAATGCTCTGTATTGAGGTTCCCTATAGGTCAGATGGGGAACGCTCTGTATTGAGGCTCCCTATGGGTCAGATGGGGAACGCTCTGTATTGAGGCTCCCTATGGGTCAGATGGGGAACGCTCTGTATTGAGGCTCCCTGTGGGGTCAGATGGGGAACACTCTGTATTGAGGCTCAGTGTCTGCATTCCTTCATCCCTCTTCCAGATCCCGTTCTGCTGTGCTGCACATTCCCCCCCCCCCCCCCCCCCACCTCCTTCCACACTGCTGCTCTCTGACAAAGCTTTCCCTGCACAGGGGCTGTTCCAGCCGGCCTTTCCCAGCCAAGATCATCATCATCACCCCTCTCCAGTCTCAGTGCCTTTGGCCTCGAGGAAGGCAGCACTCTGAGCTGCCCCCCCCCCCCCCTGCAGGGTGCATCCCTGCTGGCTCTGTGCAGCCCCCGACCCCCTCCATTTCCCTGCAGGTGTTCTGCAGCTCCTCCAATCCAGGACCTCGCGCAAGTTCCTGGCGTGCCGCCTCACCCCCGACATGGAGACCAAACTGCTCTTCATGACCTCCCGGGTGAGCAGCAGAGCCCTCACCCGACCCACGCGGGGATGGGGGGTGCCCCGAGCAGCGCTGGGTGCTGCTGTAAGGAGGGGGGGGGGTGTGGGGAGCTGCTGCTCCAGGCCGGCTGCTTCCCGAGCCAAAGGGCTGCGCTGCGGTGGGTTATCAGAGCTCTGACAGCAGCAGCGCTGTGCGGGAGGCCCAGGAGCTGCTCGGTGACAGCACGGAGGAGCTCTTATCTGTGCTTACAGCTGTGCAGATCCACCCCCACCTCCTTCCCCCCCCCCCCGCCCCGTGGCCGGGCTGTGTGCTGCTGCAGGGCGGGTGGTCCTGAGAGGGGCTTTGGACGCCCCCTGAGCAAAGCCTGCCCTTCGCCCTCCCCCTTCAGGTGCGGTTCGGGCAGCAGAAGCGGTACCAGGACTGGTTCCAGAGGCTGTACCTGTCCACCCCCGACAGCCAATCCCTGCGCTGCGACCTCATCCGTTACATCTGCGGCGTGGTGCACCCGTCCAACGAGGTGCTCAGCTCCGACATCCTGCCCCGCTGGGCCATCATCGGGTGGCTGCTCACCACCTGCACGGTGAGTTCTGACAGCCCTCCCCGCTCCCCCCGCAGCCCCACGCCTGCGATCCCAAAAGCCGTGGCGGGCTGGGAGCTGCGGGGGATCCCGTCCTGCATTGGGGTGACCCCGTGGTGCTGTGAGTTACGGATCGGGAGCTGCAGAGCAGTGGTGACGTGGGGCTGTTGCACGCTCTGGATTCCAGCCCTGGCTCTGCTGTGCTTTAGATCCTTTGGGATCAGCTTTCCCAGCTTCACCTTCCAGCTCATCACGCCCTTTTGCTTTACGTGCCGTGCAGATCTTGGATGCCTCGAAGGTCTGTGCAGGAGCGCGTGCTGCACGAGGCCCCTCCGCTTCTGCTCTGCTCTTTGGCTCCAGGACTTTTCCCCACCTGGTCTGAAAGCTCACCCATGAATCCAATCTGTTTGTTTCTTTCCTTCTGCAGTCCAACGTTGCTGCTTCAAATGCCAAACTGGCTCTGTTCTACGATTGGCTCTTCTTCAACCCCGAGAAGGACAGCATCATGAATATAGGTACTGTGGGGGTGGGAGGAGGGGGTGGTGGCTTTCAGGGCTGGCAGAGACAGTGGGGTCGGGTGGGGAGGGCCCAACGCATCGTCTCCAGAGAGCATCAGCCTCCTGCCGTGGGTTCTCCAGCCCACGGGGGGCTGCTGTGATGGGCTCTGCAGGAGCACCCGAAGCCTGCTTGTTATTTAGGGGCTGGATGAGAGCGGGGCTGCAAGGAGCCAGAAGTAACCTCCGCACCTGTGGGGCGGCAGGAGGGGCTGTGGGCACCTGTGGGGCTCTCAGCACTTTTCTCCCCGCTTTCTTCCACCAGAGCCTGCCATCCTTGTGATGCATCACTCCATGAAGCCTCACCCCGCCATCACCGCCACGCTGCTGGATTTCATGTGCCGGGTGAGCTGCTCCGTCCACGCGGCTGCTTTGGGGGCTGCAGCCACGTCCCCCTCCCCACGCCGTGCCGGGTGCCACCCCCGGAGCTGCACAGCCTCACCCTGCAGCACAAACAAAGCAGCCACCAACCGACACGGCTGCTGGTCCGGGGCTGCTTCTGCAGCACCAAGTTTGGGCCCATGTGTCCTTCGTTAGTGGGAATGCCACTGTGGGAACGCATGCAAAACTTCCCAACCCTGCAAATAAACCCTTCCAGAAGGGTGAGGATTAGGAAAAAGGCTTCTGAATTGTTCCCCTGTAGCAGGACTGAACGCACTGCTTGGCCCAGCGTCGTCCCCAGGGGGTAAACACAATCTGGATGCGATGTTCCCCAGCCCGAGCCGTCCTTTCATCCTCCTTCCGTCCTTGGGCCGGGTGTGGGGCTGTGCCCCCCAGGGCTGGTTCTGGTCCTTGGGTTCCAGGGAGAGCTGATGGAGTTCTTGGAAGCAGAGCTGTACGTGTCCAACAGCAGCAGCAGCCGACTCAGGATCTGGGTGGAAGGTTCCCGGGCTGACCCTCATTTCAGGGAGTTGTCTTCTCTTCCCTCCCGCAGCAGAGAGCTGCGTGTGGACGGAGCTGAGTGTTGTCCGGGCTCCCATCTCTTATCCCCCCCTCTCCTGCAGCTGCTGCTCGGAGCACTTTGCAGCCCCTCCAGGGCCCTTTGCAGCCCCCCAGGCAGCACCGGTGTGGTTTTCTCACCCCTGGTTGATGTGCAGGCTGCTCTGTGGGGCAGGGAACCAAGCATGGGCTGCTCCCGACATGCCGCACTCAGCTCTCCCACCCCTCTCAATCAGGAGCAGCGGGGCTCGTGGCATCACAGAGCAATTGGGGTTGGAAGAGACCTTTAAAAGCCATCTCGTGCAGCCCCCCCGCAGCAAACGGGGGCACCCACAGCTCCTTTGGCTGCTCAGAACCCATCCAGGCCAACTTTGGGCACCTCCGGCCTTTCCGGACAGGCAGAGCTGGAGAGGTGGCTGTGTCCTGGAAGGCACTGATGCCATCGTTCTCTCCCTTTCAGATCATTCCCAACTTCTACCCCCCTCTGGAAGCCCACGTTCGGCAGGGGGTCTTCAACTCCCTCACCCACATCGTGGAGAAGCGCGTCCTCGCGTAAGGCACCGCTGGGTTCTGCTGCACGGGCAGAGCTGCCACGCGCCGCCCTCCCTGGCTCTGCTCTTAGCAAACCTGATGGGACCAGGAGGGCGACCCCCAGGGCTGCCAGGGGTTGTGGTTGGGGTTTGGGGGGGGGGGGGGGCAGCGCTGGAGGGTCTGGTGGGCCTTACTGTGGGGCCTTACCGTGGGGCTTCAGCTCTGCAGGGAAGCAGGGAAGCATCGCAGCTCTTTTTTGCATCCCTTCCCCTTCCTCCCACAGCCACCTGGCCCCTCTCTTTGACAACCCCAAGCTGGACAAGGAGCTCCGAGCCATGCTGAGGGAGAAGTTCCCGGAGTTCTGCAGCTCCCCCTCGCCCCCCATTGAAGGTAATGAGGGGGTGGGGGGGCGCAGCAGTGCTGTCCCAGAGCACCGCTGCCTCTGGGAGGTCAGAGTGGGGCTCCGGGGGGAGCTCTGTGTGCCCACATGCCCGTGGTCCCCCCTCATCTGAGCCCTGCAGCGTGCTAAAGGCACGCACTGCCTTGTCCTCTCTCTGCTCCGTGGGAGGCGCTTACCCTTCTGTCTGTGTATGCTCATTGATCAGCCTTAGGTAGGTTAAACAAAGAGCGACCTGTGTTTAACTGGAGTGAGTGCTGCTGCTTTGCCAGCCCCACCGAAGGACGGTGCCTGTGAGCCCGGCTGCTTTCCCCATAACATCATGTGCTGCAGCTGAACCCCCCCCCCAGCAACCCCACGGGGTGCTGAGCCGCTCCATGCAGCCCTCCTGCACCGCACGGGGACGGCTGCATGGAGCTGCATGAGGTCCCAGGATGAGCCGTGCAGGCTGCATTACTCGCCCTGAAGCTCTCTGCCCTTTGCAGAGCTGCTCTGCACCCCAACCCTATGCAGCGCCCGTTGGCAGAGCCTGGCCTGCCCTGCGGCTGTGCCGGGAGCCGTCCGTCCCATCCTGTGTCTGCTCTCACGCCTTTGCATTCGTTACCCACAGTCAAAATCGAGGAGCCCGTTTCCATGGAGATGGACAATCACATGTCAGACAAAGATGACAGTTGCTATGACAACGCCGAGGCCGCGTTCAGTGATGATGAAGAGGACCTGAACAGCAAAGGTGAGGGCCGCAGGGTGTGAGCAGCAGTGCTGCAACAGCCCCAGGCAGCATCCATGAGCACCGCCTCCTGCACAGCCCCTTTCCCGTCAGCACTGGGGATTCCTGAGCTCCGAGCAGACGTGCATCTCAACAACCAGACTTCCTTTTGCAGGAGGTGCTCAGCCCCGTGCTCTGCTGCACGCTGGGCTCTGCTGCACGCTGGGCTCTGCTGCACGCTGGGCTCTGCTGCACGCTGGGCTCTGCTGCACGCTGGGCTCTGCTGCACGCTGGGCTCTGCTGCACGCTGGGCTCTGCTGCACGCTGGGCTCTGCTGCACGCTGGGCTCTGCTGCACGCTGGGCTCTGCTGCACGCTGGGCTCTGCAGGGCTGGCACAGCTCTGCACCCAGAGGAGAGTTGTTGGCCTCATCTCCTCGCGTGCTGCTTTGCCCCACGGCTCAGCAGCATCCATCGTAGCTCTCTCCACCCCACAGCCCTCTCTGGATGCCTCCCTGCTCCGACAGCCCGCTCTGTGTGACGGGCAGTCCCTGCTGCAGCTGTGCTGGGGGTTCTTTGGGAACGGGCTGTCCCTGTTCTCAGGCAGCTGCTGCTGCTGAGGCTCAGGCTTCTCACTGCTCAGCCACACGGTTTTCATTACGCTCATTGGAGGCCTCTGTGAGCCCCTCTCGGAGCCGTGGGGCTGAGGAGGGTGCGCAGGGCTGGAATCCTGCTGGCTCCCTGGGGCTGGAGGAGGCATCTCCAGCGGGTCCTGGTGCTGGTGGTCGGGCTCTGGGGGCTTCTGCTGCTCCTGTAGGCAGTGGGGAGGGACCACAGCCCCAGGATGGGATGTGGGATGTGGCACTGCCCTCGGTTGTCCCAGGAGTTGGATGGGGCTCAGGGGCAGAGGCTGCGTGCAGAGACTTTTGCAGAGGGGATCCCATCCTTTGCCCCCACCTCATCGTCACAGCTCCCTTTATGAGGGCTTCTGTGTTGTCCCTGGCACCCCTGGGCTGTGCTGCAGTTGGTTTCTATGGCCCAGAATGAGATGGATGGGTGAGGGCGTGGGGAACCCACAGGGGGTGTCAGTCCTGAATGGGGGTAGTGAGCAACCCGTATGTGTGTGCGTGCACATGGAGATGGGCACAGCACCGCCTGTGGGAGCTGGGCTGAATGCAAGCACAGCTCTGTGCACCCCTCTGCCTGCATCCCCTGCTGCCTTCCTGCCCCCCGAGCACAGCCACGTCGCAGGGGTGAGGCAGGGAGCTGCACCCTGCACTGGGACACCCCTCACGTCCCACCCCGCAGCCCTGCACGGCCCCACACCGCGATGGGGACGGCCCCAGGGCTGCAGGCGATCGCAGGGATGCATCCTTCGTTGCAGGGAAGAAGAGGGAGTTCAGGTTTCATCCCATCAAAGAGACCATCGTGGAGGAACCCGTGGACATCACGCCGTTCCTGGACCAGTTGGA
Organism: Gallus gallus; assembly: GCF_016699485.2. Lineage (NCBI taxonomy): Eukaryota > Metazoa > Chordata > Aves > Galliformes > Phasianidae > Gallus > Gallus gallus. The sequence goes on from NC_052556.1 coordinate 1,793,508, forward strand.
TGAGTCTCTGAAGGATAAAGTTCTGCAGCTGCAGAAGGGGAGGTTGGTTTGCGATGTTCCGCTTTGGGGCGGCGGCATTCCGGACCTCACAGTGCTGTAATGCAGCCCTGATTGCTCCTCTCGGAGCTATCGCAGCCCTGCGGGTTCAGCCTGGGCACAGCAGCACTTGGCTGCTTCTCTGCGTCGGTGCTGGGGGGGCAGAAGGCTTTGGGCTCCATCCTCTGCTGGAGGACCAATGGGGCAGCGGGGGGCTGTGGGTGCATCCCTGCGTGGGCTGTCCCCATTCCCCATATCTGCACATTCCCCATCTCTGCTCTGAGCGGCCTTGGAATTAACGCCACCTGAGGAAGGCTCCAACAGCAGCTCTTGCTTTTCAGGCCTTGGCTTAGCGGGCCGCTTTAACCTAATTTATGGCTTACGGCTGTAAGCGCCTTTAATCCGCTGCTTTCAGTCGCTCCATTTGTTTGGCTTGCTGCAGGCATCCCGGGGTGCTTTGTAAGTAGCTGAGCTCCCCCAGGGCTCCATCTCTGCATTCTGTGCTTTGGAGCTGTGCATTCCCAGCACCAGCACAGGGCCACCCCCCCCAACCCCCCCTCAGCCCCCCCCCCTCAGCCCCCCCCAGGTCTTGGGGGCTCCCAAGCAGAGCCAGCTCAGCACAAAGCCCCCCTCACCCTGCGCTCTCTCAGTATCTTCCTTTCTAACTTGGATTTCCTCTTGTTTTTCTGCTCCAGCGATACGGAAGCTCAGTGTGAGGTCATGCAGGAAATCGTGGATCAAGTCCTGGAGGTAACAGGCTCCGTGTCGGCCCTCTGCAGGGCTGAGCTCAGTGGGTTGCAGCTGCAGGGCACGGCAGTGTTGCATGGGGGGGGGTTCCGCTGCCGCTCAGCCCTGCAGCTCTCACTGCAGCTCAGGGCCATTCCCAGCAGTGCTGCCGTGTCCCCGTGCAGGCTGTGAGCATCCCTCCCTCCTCACCCCTTCCTTTCTCCCCCCCCAGGAGGACTTTGACTCCGAGCAGCTGTCGGTGCTCGCCTCCTGCCTCCAGGAGCTCTTTAAGGCTCACTTCCGCGGGGAGGTTTTGCCGGAGGAGATCACAGAGGAGTGAGGATTTTACCCCCCCCCTCCGTCTCATCCTTTCACCCCGGGGCTTTTCCCCTTCTTCCTCATCTTGCAGAAGGCTGTGCTGAAGGCAGCAGCCCTGCGGGGTTCACCGGCGGTCAGCGGGGAGCACATCCCATAGCCACAGTGTCAGAGCTGCCTTCAGCCGGGGCAGTCGGTGCCAGGCTCACAAAGCAGCCCTGTGCCCCCCCCTGCCGGGTGCTGTTGGGGCTGGGCTGGGAGCAGAGCATTGGGGCCGACTTAGGACCGTTCCCATCGCCCCGTCGGTTGGGGCTGAGCCCCGGGGTCCCACAGCTCTGCCCCTGTTTGCTGGGAGCAGCCGTGGGGCTCTGAGCGCTGCCTTTGTCCTGCAGGTCTCTGGAGGAGTCGGTGGGGAAGCCGCTCTACCTCATCTTCAGGTCTGTCTGCTGGGATGGCCCTGACAGGACCTTTGTGTGTCCCACCCCATATCCCATCCCCAGTGTGTGTCCCACCCCATATCCCATCCCCAGTCTGCGTCCCATCCCCATATCCCATCCCCAGTATGTGTCCCACCCCATATCCCATCCCCAGTGTGCGTCCCACCCCAGTATCCCCATATCCCATGCCCAGTGTGTCCCACCCCATATCCCATCCCCAGTGTGTGTCCCACCCCATATCCCATCCCCAGTGTGTGTCCCACCCCATATCCCATCCCCAGTCTGCGTCCCACCCCAGTATCCCCATATCCCATCCCCAGTGTGTGTCCCACCCCATATCCCATCCCCAGTGTGTGTCCCATCCCCATATCCCATCCCCAGTGTGCGTCCCACCCCAGTATCCCCATGTCCCATCCCCAGTGTGCGTCCCATCCCCAATAACCCCAATATCTCATCCCCAATATCCCGTCCCCAGTGTGTGTCCCACCCCCAATAATCCCATCCCCAGTATCCCATCCCTACTATCCCATCCCCAGTGTGTGCCCCATCCCAAATATCCTGTCCTGAATATCCTGACCTCAGTGTGTGCTCCACCCCCAATATCCCATCCCCATTGTGTCCCACCCCCAATATCCCACCCCCAATATCCCGTGTGCCCTATCCCAATATCCCATCCCCATATCTCATCCCCAGTGTGTGCCCCATCCCCAATATCCCACCCCCAATATCCCATCCCCATTGTGTGCCCCATCCCCAATATCCCATCCCAATAGATCATCCCCAGTGTGTGCCCCATCCCCAATATCCCACCCCCAATATCCCACCCCAATATCCCATCCCCATTGTGTGCCCCATCCCCAATATCCCATCCCCAATGTCCCATCCCCAATATCCCACCCCAATATCCCATCCCCACTGTGTGCCCCGTCCCCAATATCCCATCCCCAATATCCCACCCCCACTGTGTGCCCCATCCCCAATATCCCATCCCCACTGCATACCCCATCCCCAATACCCCACCCCCAATATCCCACCCCCAATATCCCACCCCCAATATCCCACCCCCAATATCCCACCCCGAACACCCCCCCCCATTGTGTCCCACCCCGATACCCCATCCTACCCACCACCTCCTCCCCCCCCAGGAACCTGTGCCAGATGCAGGAGGATAACAGCGGCTTCTCCCTGCTGCTGGATCTCCTCTCGGAGCTCTACCAGAAGCAGCCCAAGATCGGATACCACCTCCTCTACTACCTAAAAGCCAGGTAGGCAGCGGGGCGGGGGGGGACCCCACTCTGCGCCCTACACACTGCCGCTCACCCAAAACTCTCCCCCCCCCCCAAACCCAGCAAAGCAGCGGCGGGGAAGATGAACCTGTATGAGTCCTTCGCTCAGGCCACGCAGCTGGGGGACCTGCACACGTGTCTGATGATGGACATGAAGGCCTGCCAGGAGGACGACGTGCGGCTGCTCTGCTACCTCACCCCGTCCATCTACACCGAGGTGGGGCGGGCGCCGGTCTGCCGGGGCTGTGGGGATAGGGGGTGTGGGGTTGCTTTGATTCGAAGGCCCCATGAGGCCCCATATAGTCCCATACGGCTGCATTGAGACCGATGGTCGTCCGTCACCCTCACCCATATGGCCCCACACAGCCGCCTGCAGTCCCATATGGCTGCATTGAGACCAGTGCTCAGCCCTCACCCTGCCCCATACAGCCCTGTATGGCCCCATGCAGTCCCATATGGCTGCATTGAGACCAGTGCTCATCCCTCACCCTGCCCCATACAGCCCTGTATGGCCCCATATGGCCCCACACAGCCCCCTGCAGTCCCATATGGCTGCACTGACACCAGTGCTCATCCATTGCCCAGCCCTATACAGCCCTGTATGGCCCCATATGGCCCCACACAGCCCCCTGCTGTCCCATATGGCTGCATTGAGACCAGTGCTCATCCCTCACCCTCCCCCATACAGCCCTGTATGGCCCCATGCAGTCCCATATGGCTGCATTGAGACCAGTGCTCAGCCCTCACCCTGCCCCATACAGCTCTGTATGGCCCCATATGGCCCCACACAGCCCCCTGCAGTCCCATATGGCTGCACTGAGACCAGTGCTCATTCCTCACCCTGCCCCATACAGCCCTGTATGGCCCCATGCAGTCCCATATGGCTGCATTGAGACCAGTGCTCATCCCTCACCCTGCCCCATACAGCCCTGTATGGCCCCATGCAGTCCCATATGGCTGCACTGACACCAGTGCTCATCCGTTGCCCAGCCCCATACAGCCCTGTATGGCCCCATATGGCCCCACACAGCCCCCTGCAGTCCCATATGGCTGCATTGAGACCAGTGCTCATCCCTCACCCTGCCCCATACAGCCCTGTATGGCCCCATGCAGTCCCATATGGCTGCACTGACACCAGTGCTCATCCGTTGCCCAGCCCCATACAGCCCTGTATGGCCCCATATGGCCCCACACAGCCCCCTGCAGTCCCATATGGCTGCATTGAGACCAGTGCTCATCCCTCACCCTGCCCCATACAGCCCTGTATGGCCCCATGCAGTCCCATATGGCTGCATTGAGACCAGTGCTCATCCCTCACCCTGCCCCATACAGCCCTGTATGGCCCCATATGGCCCCACACAGCCCCCTGCAGTCCCGTATGGCTGCATTGAGACCAGTGCTCATTCCTCACCCTGCCCCATACAGCCCTGTATGGCCCTATATGGCCCCGTGCAGCCCTGTACAGCCCCATATGGCTCCATATAGCCCTGGCTGGTCCTATATGGTCCCATACAGCCCCATATGGCTGCATTGAAAGCAATGCTTATCCCTCACCCCACCCCATACAGCCCCATGCAGCCCCCATACAACCCCGTATGGCCCCACACAGCCCTGTATGGCCCTATATGGCCTCGTGCAGCCCTATACAGCCCCGTATGGCTCCATACAGCCCTGTATGGCCCCATGCCCCACAGGTGTGGAAGGGCAGCACTGCGCAGTGGGGCTGGGAGAGGTGACATTGCACACAGCAGCAGAATCCCCCCACACCCCTCCAGCTCTGAGCTCCACCCCCGATTCCCCCACGGCCTTTTGCCCCCCCCCCACTGATGCTGCATTTGCTCACAGCTCTGCACGGAGCTGCCAGCAGTGCTGGGGGGGAGCGCAGGGATCCCCACAACAGCACTGTGCCCCCCCCTCTTCCCGAGGCCCCCCCTGACCCGGGCTTTGCTCTGCCCTCCCGCAGTTCCCGGATGAGACGCTGCGCAGCGGTGAGCTGCTCAATATGATCGTGGCTGTCATCGACTCAGCACAGGTGAGGGGGGAGCTGCGTTCCATTGCTCTGCACTCCCAGGAGGCTGAAACCCCCCCTCCTTTGTGTGCCCCCTTCACCCTCTGGGTTCCTCCTCCTGAGCTGCATCCAAGGGACGGCTGCGGCTGCAGAGCTGTGTGTCAGAATCCCCACTGTTTGGGCTCATGCGGAGCGCAGTGTGTGCCCCATAACCCCATCTGTGTGGGGCTGCAGTGCATCACCGTACCCCGACCCCAATCCTGGGCTGGGCAGAGGCTCAGCTCTTCCCAAATCCCAGCATTTCCTCCCCCCTCCCTTCTGCAATTCCTTCATTGCTTCCTGTGATTCTTTGCCCCATTCCCCACCATGCTCTGCCCAGCAGTGACAGCGCACCCCATATCATAGAAGCATAGGATGGCCTGGGTTGAAAAGGACCACAATGACCATCAGCTCCAACCCCATGCTGTGTGCAGGGTCACCAACCAGCAGCCCAGGCTGCCCAGAGGACCCGTAGGGCGCCATTAGGGCCCATAGGGCACCATTAGGACCCATAGAATCATTGACTCATAGCATGGCCTGGGTTGCAAAAGACCACAGTGACCGTCAGCTCCAACCCCCTGCTGTGTGCAGGGTCGCCAACCAGCAGCCCAGGCTGCCCAGAGAACCCATAGGGCGCCATTAGGGCCCATAGGGCGCCATTAGGACCCATAGGGCGCCATTAGGACCTGTCGGGCACCATTAGGACCCATAGAATCATTGGCTCATAGCATGGCCTGGGTTGCAAAGGACCACAGTGACCATCAGCTCCAACCCCCTGCTGTGTGCAGGGCTGCCAACCAGCAGCCCAGGCTGCCCAGAGAACCCATAGGGTGCCATTAGGACCCATAGGGCGCCATTAGGACCCATAGGGCGCCATTAGAACCCATAGAATCATTGACTCATAGGATGGCCTGGGTTGCAAAGGAGCACAATGCCCATCAGCTCCAACCCCTGCTGTGTGCAGGGTCGCCAACCAGCAGCCCAGGCTGCCCAGAGCCACATCCAGCCTGGCCTGGAATGCCTGCAGGGATGGGGCATCCACCCCTCCTTGGGCAACCTGTTCAGTGCGTCACCGCCCTGTGGGGGACAACCGTCCTCCTGAGAGGGGTTGGGACCCCCCCACACCCCCTCCTGGGGGTCCCAGCCCTCAATTTGCAGCCACCTGCAGCCCGCAGAGTGCTGGGCTCCCTCCCGGCTCCCCGCTTGCACTGCGGTGCTCCCCGCGGAGCAGTGATGCTGACCCCGTGCTCTCCCTGCAGCTGCAGGAGTTGGTTTGCCACGTGATGATGGGGAACCTCGTCATGTTCCGCAAGGATTCCGTGCTCAACATCCTCAGTGAGTGCTGCACCTACGAGGGGGGGGGCGCCCTATGAACCTCCCCATCCATCCCTGTGGCTTTGCAGAGCCCCCACAGCTCTGTGCCCCCCACATTGGGACCCATTGTGGCACAGCTCCCGTCGCCCCGACCTGGCTTTGTGGTTGCACAAACTGCAGGCAGCGGCCTGAGCCCGTTAATTAGCAGCTCGTTTGTGTTCCCCCCCCACCACCACCCCCCCAAGTTCAGAGCCTGGACTGGGAGACCTTTGAGCAGTACTGCACGTGGCAGCTCTTCCTGGCGCACAGCATCCCATTGGAGGCCATCATCCCCATCCTGCAGCACCTCAAGTACAAAGGTGAGCGCTGCGCTGTGCTGCATGCAATGGTGCTGCATGCAGTGGTGCTGTGCTGCATGCTGTGCTGTGCTGCATGCTGTGCTGTGCTGCATGGAATGGTGCTGCATGGTGTGCTGTGCTGCATGGTGTGCTGTGCTGCATGGTGTGCTGTGCTGCATGGAATGGTGCTGCATGGAATGGTGCTGCATGGAATGGTGCTGCATGGTGTGCTGTGCTGTGCTGCATGCAGTGGTGCTGTGCTGCATGCAGTGGTGCTGTGCTGCATGGAATGGTGCTGCATGCTGTGGTGCTGTGCTGCATGCTGTGCTGTGCTGCATGCTGTGCTGTGCTGCATGGAATGGTGCTGCATGCTGTGCTGTGCTGCATGGTGTGCTGTGCTGTGCTGCATGCTGTGCTGTGCTGCATGGAATGGTGCTGCATGCTGTGCTGTGCTGCATGGTGTGCTGTGCTGTGCTGCATGCAGTGGCACTGTGCTGCATGGTGTGCTGTGCTGCATGGAATGGTGCTGCATGGTGTGCTGTGCTGTGCTGCATGCAGTGGCGCTGTGCTGCATGCAGTGGCGCTGTGCTGCATGGTGTGCTGTGCTGCATGGTGTGCTGTGCTGCATGGTGTGCTGTGCTGCATGGAATGGTGCTGTGCTTGCATGCTGTGCTTGCATGGTATGCTATGTTGTGCTGCATCGTGCTGTGCTGCATGCTGCTGTGCTGTGCTGTGCTTGCATGCTGTGCTGTGCTTGCATGCTGTGCTGTGCTTGCATGCTGTGCTGTGCTTGCATGCTGTGCTGCATGGGGCAGTGATGTGCTGCATGGTGCTATGGTGTGCATTGTTGCATGGTGTGCTGTGTTGCACGGTCTGCTGTGTTGCACGGTGTGCTGTGCAGTGCTGCGACGGATGGTGCTGTGCATTGCTGCATGGTGCAGCGCTGTGTGGCACAGTGTGCAATGCTGCATGGGACGGTATGCAGTGCTGTGTGACGCTGCATGATGCTGCATGGTATGGTGCTGTGTGCTGTGCATGGTGCAGTGGTGCGTGGGTGGTGCAGTGCAGCACCATGCATTGCTGCATGGTACAGTGCTGTGCACTGCTGCACGGTGCTGTGTGCCGCCATGCACTGCTGCACGGTGCTGTGTGCCGCCATGCATTGCTGCACGGTGGTGTTGCACGCTGCTGATTCGCCCTCTCCTTGCAGAGCACCCCGAGGCGCTGTCCTGTTTGCTGCTGCAGCTGCGCCGAGAGAAGTGAGTGCTGCCCGGTGCTGCAACCCACGGCACCGCGGGGCTGCAGTGGGGCACTCAGCCGCCTCCCGCTGTGCCCCACTGCTGCCCCACTGCAGGCCCAGCGAGGAGATGGTGAAGATGGTGCTGAGCCGCCCGTGCCACCCCGACGATCAGTTCACCACCAGCATCCTGCGGCACTGGGGGCTGAAGCACGACGACCTGCTGGCCGAGCACATCAAGGCGCTGCTCATCAAGAACAACAGCCTGCCCAGGAAGAGGCAGAGGTGAGCGGGAGGGCTGCGCTGGGTGGGGGGGGGTCCCGTGGCTGGGTGTCCTTAGGACTGTCCCCATGGCCACATGTCCCCATGGCTGGGTGTCCTTAGGACCATCCCTGTGGCCATTATGGCCCTAGGGCTGTCCCCATGGTCGTATGTCCCCATGGTCGTATGTCCCCATGGTCGTATGTCCCCATGGTCGTATGTCCCCATGGCTGTATGTCCCCATGGCTGTATGTCCCCATGGCCATGTGTCCCTAGGGCTGGGTGTCCTTAGGACTGTCCCCATGGCCATATGGCCCTAGGGCTGTCCCCATGGTCGTATGTCCCCATGGTCGTATGTCCCCATGGTCGTATGTCCCCATGGCCATGTGTCCCTAGGGCTGGGTGTCCTTAGGACTGTCCCCATGGCCATGTGTCCCCAGGACTGGGTGTCCTTAGGACTGTCCCCATGGCCATATGTCCCCAGGACTGTCCCCATGGCCATATGTCCCCATGGCTGGGTGTCCTTAGGACCGTCCCTGTGGCCATATGGCCCTAGGGCTGTCCCTATGGTCGTATGTCCCCATGGTCGTATGTCCCCATGGCCATGTGTCCCTAGGGCTGGGTGTCCTTAGGACTGTCCCCATGGCCATGTGTCCCCAGGACTGGGTGTCCTTAGGACTGTCCCCATGGCCATATGTCCCCAGGACTGTCCCCATGGCCATATGTCCCCATGGCTGGGTGTCCTTAGGACCATCCCTGTGGCCATATGGCCCTAGGGCTGTCCCCATGGTCGTATGTCCCCATGGCTGTATGTCCCCATGGCCATGTGTCCCTAGGGCTGGGTGTCCTTAGGACTGTCCCTATGGCAACATGTCCCCAGGACTGTCCCCATGGCCATATGTCCCCAGGACTGTCCCCATGGCCATATGTCCCCATGGCTGGGTGTCCTTAGGACCATCCCTGTGGCCATATGGCCCTAGGGCTGTCCCCATGGTCGTATGTCCCCATGGCTGTATGTCCCCGTGGCCATGTGTCCCTAGGGCTGGGTGTCCTTAGGACTGTCCCCATGGCCATGTGTCCCTAGGGCTGGGTGTCCTTAGGACTGTCCCCATGGCCATATGTCCCCAGGACTGTCCCCATGGCCATATGTCCCTAGGGCTGTCCCCATGGCTGTATGTCCCAATGGCTGTATGTCCACATGGCTGTATGTCCCCATGGCCAGCTGTCCCCAGGGCTGTCCCCATGGCCATGTGTCCTTGGGCTCTGTATCCCCATAGCTGTGTGTCTCCATGGCCATATGTCCTCAGGTCTGTCCCCATGGCCAGGTGTCCCTATGGCCATATGTCCCTAGGGCTGTCCCCATGGCTGGGTGTCCCCATGGTTGTATGTCCCTATGGCCATATGTCCTTGGGTTCTGTGTCCCTATGGCCCCTGTGTCCCCATGGCCATGTGTCCTTGGACTCTGTGTCCCCATAGCTGTGTGTCCCTATAGCCATATGTCCCCAGGGCTGTCCCTATGGCTGCGTATCCCCATAGCTGTGTGTCCCTATAGCCATGTGTCCCCAGGACTGTCCCTGTGGCCACGTATTCCCATAGCTGTGTGTCCCTATAGCAGTGTGTCCCCATGGCCATGTGTCCTTGGGCTCTGTGTCCCCATAGCCGCGTGACCCATTGGCCATATGTCCCCAGGGCTGTCCCTATGGCTGCGTATCCCCATAGCTGTGTGTCCCTATAGCCATATGTCCCCAGGGCTGTCCCTATGGCCGCGTATCCCCATAGCTGTGTGTCCCTATAGCCCTATGTCCCCAGGGCTGTCCCTGTGGCTGCGTATCCCCATAGCTGTGTGTCCCTATAGCCATATGTCCCCAGGGCTGTCCCTATGGCCACATATCCCCATAGCTGTGTGTCCCTATAGCCATATGTCCCCAGGGCTGTCCCTATGGCTGCGTATCCCCATAGCTGTGTGTCCCTATAGCAGTGTGTCCCCATGGCCATGTGTCCTTGGGCTCTGTGTCCCCATAGCCGTGTGACCCCATGGCCATATGTCCCCAGGGCTGTCCCTATGGCCACATATCCCCATAGCCATGTGTCCCTATAGCCATATGTCCCCAGGGCTGTCCCTATGGCCGCGTATCCCCATAGCTGTGTGTCCCCATGGCCATATGTCCCCAGGGCTGTCCCTATGGCCGCGTATCCCCATAGCTGTGTGTCCCCATGGCCATATGTCCCCAGGGCTGTCCCTATGGCTGCGTATCCCCATAGCTGCGTGTCCCCATGGCCATATGTCCCCAGGGCTGTCCCTATGGCCGCGTATCCCCATAGCTGTGTGTCCCTATGGCAGTGCGTCCCCCTGCCCATCCATCCCCAGCCGTGTCCCCATGGCCGCGTAGCCCCATAGCAGCGCATCCCAGAGGAGCGGTGGTGGGGAGGGGGTCCGGGGGGTGGGTGGGGTGGGGGGGGGGGGGGGGGGGTGAGGTGTGCAGGAGGAGGAGGGGTCCATGGCTGCCGACCCCGCAGGACCAACGGGCGCTCGCGCTCTGCCCCCAGCCTGCGCAGCTCCAGCAGCAAACTGGCCCAGCTCACCCTGGAGCAGATCCTGGAGCACCTGGACAGCCTGCGCCTCAACCTGGCCAACACCAAGCAGAACTGTGCGTACCGTGGGGCTGTGGGGGGAGAGGGGGGGGCTGGAGGACCCCCCCCACACCCTCAGCCCCATCTCACCCCTCCCCTGCAGTTTTCAGCCAGACGCCCATCCTGCAGGCCCTGCAGCACGTCCAGGCCAGCTGCGACGAGGCACATAAGATGAAGTGAGACCCCCCCCCACGCCCCCCAACCCCGCAGCCGCCCCCCAACCCCTCTCACCACCACCACCCCCCCCCCCCAGGTTCAGCGATCTCTTCTCCCTGGCTGAGGAATACGAGGACTCGTCCAGCAAACCCCCCAAGAGCCGCCGGAAGGCCGCCCTCGCCAGCCCCCGCAGCCGCAAGAGCGCTGCGCAGCCCCCCAACAACGAGGAGGAGTCGGCGTCCAGCAGCGCCTCGGTGAGGGGGGGGGCTGTGTGCGCCCCTATGGGGCTGTGTGGGCCCCTATGGGGTGGTGTGCCTCCCTGTGGGGCCGGGACCCCTTGGTGGGTGTGGGGCTGTGGGCCCCTATGGGGCTGTGTGGGCCTTTATGGGGTGGTGTGCGCCCCTATGGGGCTGTGTGCGCCCCTATGGGGCCGGGACCCCTTGGTGGGTGTGGGGCTGTGTGGGCCCCTATGGGGCCAGGACCCCTTGGTGGATGGGAGGCTGTGTGCCCCCCTATGGGGCCGGGACCCCTTTGTGGGTGTGTGGCTGTGTGGGCCCCTATGGGGCTGTGTGGGCCCCTATGGGGCTGTGTGGGCCCCTATGGGGCCGGGACCCCTTGGTGGGTGTGGGGCTGTGTATGCCCCTATGGGGCTGTGTGGGCCCCTATGGGGTGGTGTGCCTCCCTATGGGGCCAGGACCCCTTGTTGGGTGTGTGGCTGTATGCCCCCCTGTGGGGCTGTGTGTGTGCCTCTATGGGGCTGTGTGTGCCCCCCTTATGGGGCTGTGTGTGCCCCTCTATGGGACCCTTTGGTGGGTGTGGGGCTGTGTGCCCCCCTATGGGGTCGTGTGTGCCCCCCTATAGGACTGTATGTGCTCCCTATAGGACTGTGTGCCCCGCTATGGGGCTGGGCCCCTTTGGTGGTGGGTGTGGGGCTGTGTGTGCCCCCTACAGGGCTGTGTGCCCCCCCTATGGGGCTGTGTCCCCGCTATGGGGCCGGGACCCCTGGCTGTGTATGTGGGGTCGGACCCCCCCCATTACCCCCCATCCCCGCAGGAGGAGGAGGACACCAAACCCAAACCCACAAAGCGGAAGCGGAAGGGCTCCTCCGCCGTGGGTTCGGACAGCGACTGAGGCGCAGCGGGGCAGAGCGGCCCCCACGGCGCGGCGCTCAGCCCCAATCGCGACGGCGCCCCCTGGCGGCGGAGGAGGGAACTGCACGTGTGTGTGTGCGGCCCCCCCCAGCACAGGAACCTCAGTGTGGGGAGGGGTCCATAATTCGGGGGGGGGGGGGGGGCGATGGTACCCCCCTCCCCCCCCCCCCACTCCGTCTTCCCCCCCATCTCCCCTCCTCCCCCCCCCCGCCGTCATCGCTGCGCTGATTTTCAGACGAGAGATGTAAATAAAGGTGTGAGCACGAAGGGCTGGGGGTGATGGGGGGGGGGGGGGGCGCTGGGGGGGGTCTCACGGTGCCCCCCCCCCACCGCTGTCGGTGATTTTTAAGTGTTCTCTTTTCTAAAGGCAATAAAAACCTCCCGCACCGTTTTGTACCCCGCGGCGCCGCTCCGTGCGCTCAGAAAACCCCATGGGCAGCAGCGGGGGGGGCAGGAAGGGGGGGGGGGGGACGACGACACTATAGGGGGGGGGGTTGGGGCACTATGGGGGGGGGGGCGCTATAGGGGCGGGGGGCTATGGGGGGGGGGGGGGCGCTATGGGGGGGGGGGGACGCTATGGGGGAGGGGGGGGGGCGCTATAGGGGGGGGGCGCTATGGGGGGGGGGGGGACGCTATGGGGGAGGGGGGGGGGCGCTATAGGGGGGGGCGCTATGGGGGAGGGGGGGGCGCTATAGGGGAGGGGGCGCTATAGGGGGGGGCGCTATAGGGTGGGGGCTATGGGGGGGGCGCTATGGGGAGGGGGGTACTATGGGGGGGGCACTATGGGGGGGGTTGGGGCACTATGGGGAGGGGGGGCACTATGGTGGGGGGGGCACTGTGGGGAGGGGGACACTATGGGGGGGGCACTATGGGGAGGGGGGGCACTATGGTGGGGGGGGGCACTTTGGGGGGGTTGGGGTACTATGGGGAGGGGGGACCCTATGGGGGGGGGCACTATGGGGGGGGGGGGGCACTATGGCGAGGGGGGGCACTATGGGGGGGGTTGGGACCCTATTGGGGGGACACTGGGTGGGGGGGTTTGGGCACTATGGGGGGGACATTATGGAGGGGGGGGTTGGGGGCACTATGGGGGGGGCACTATAGGGGGGTCACTATGGGGTAGGGTGTGACCCCACGGGGGGGGCACAATGGGGGGCAGTGTGACCCTATGGGGGTCAGTATGGGGCCAATATGGGGGGGGGGGGCTGGGGGGGCTTCTGGGGGGGGGCAGTGTGACCCCATTGGGGCGCTATGGGGGGGGGTGGGTAACTATGGGGTAGGTGTGACCCCATAGGGAGTGGAGGGGGGATTTGGCGCCGGGGGGGGGGCAGTGTGACCACATGGGCGTCAATGTGGGGACAATATGGGGGGGGGTGACCCTATGGAGGGGGGATTTGGGGTCGGGGGGGGGGGAGGGGTTGTAACCCCGCTATGCACTAGGGGGGGGTCACTATGGGGTAGGTGTGACCCCATGGGGAGTGGAGGGGGGATTTGGGGCCGGGGGGGGCAGTGTGACCCTATGGGGGTCAATATGGGGCCAATATGGGGGGGGCTTCTGGGGGGGGCAGTGTGACCCCATTGGGGCGCTATGGGGGGGGGGGGGGTCGCTATGGGGTAGGTGTGACCCCATAGGGAGTGGAGGGGGGATTTGGGGCCGGGGGGGGGCAATGTGACCCCATGGGCATCAATATGGGGCCAATATGGGGGGGGGCTTCCCGGGGGGGGGGGAGTGTGGCCCCATTGGGGCGTTATTGTGGGGGGGGGCAATATGGGGTAGGTGTGACCCCATAGGGAGTGGAGGGGGGATTTGGGGCAGGGGGGGGACAGTGTGACCCCATGGGCGTCAATATGGGGCCAATATGGGGGGGGGGTTGGGGGGCACTATGGGGGGGGGGGTTGGGACACTATGGGGGGGGACACTATGGGGGGCAGTGTGACCCTATTGGGGCGCTATGGGGGGGGGGGGGGGGGGTCGCCTATGGGGTAGGTGTGACCCCACGGGGGGGGGCACAATGGGGGGCAGTGTGACCCCATGGGGGTCAATATGGGGCCAATATGGGGTGGGGGGCTTCTGGGGGGGGGGGGGCAGTGTGCCCCCGTTGTGGCGCTATGGGGGGGGGGGGTGTCAATATGGGGTAGGTGTGACCCCATAGGGAGTGGAGGGGGGGATTTGGCGCCGGGGGGGGGCAGGTGTGACCACATGGGCGTCAATGTGGGGACAATATGGGGGGGG